>NC_057842.1:7375200-7682500 GCF_910594005.1 Cervus elaphus | reverse complement strand
ATTATATATAGGATTGATTTTGTTTCACTTTTTACGTTGCACTTTTGAGAGTCTAATTTCTAATCTAGGTCTTTAATTTTCCCCTTTTGATATTTATTATCAATTTTTTACCTTTAAAAACCTAATCTTTAGTATTCATTTTCACTTAGGGATTTGTCTACCAGCTTGATTGCTCTCTTCCTTTTGACTCTCTCATTTCTCTTCCTGGTCATCTCTATCTCCCTCCTCCCTCTTTCTTCTCTATACAACTCTGTGAATCACTCTGTGTTCTTGGCTGTAGAGAGTTGCTTCAGAATTAACCTAGGGCCTTTAGTTTCTGTTCTGTGTAGATGGAGAAACGTTGAGATTAATGTAAGAGGGGGATTGAAACTCTGAGGCAGGAAGCTCAATTCCAGAATGTTAGACAATCATAGAACTTCTCACCACAGGGAACAAAAATAGGCAAGAGCCAACCCCAAAGTCTCCATACCTGCACTGAATCCAAACTCGATGGCTCAAGATCCAGCAAGTTTCAGTGAAATGCACCCATATTGATTCTCCAGCAAAATAGGAACACAACCCTGAACATTAAAAGATGGGCTGACCAAAGCCATACCAAACTCAAAGACACCTTAAAACTCATTATTGTATGCTTCATTGCACTCCAGAGAGAAGAGATCTGGATCCACTCATCAGAACATAGACACAAGTTCCCCCAACCAGGAAAACTTGACAAGCCACTGGTCCAATCCCACCCACAGGGAGCAGACTCCACAAAAAAGAGGAACCATGACCCCCTCAGCCTGTAGAAAGGGGACCCCAAACACAGCAATCTAAACAAAATGAAAGCACAGAGAAATATACAACAGGTGAAGAAATATGATAAAAACCTATCAGTCCAAAACAACACCACCACCACCAACAACAAAAAGAAGTGAAAATAATTCTGAAAAATAATTCAGAATAATGATAGTAAAGATGAGCCAAAATCTAGAAAAAGAATGGATTTACAGATAAATAGACTGGTGACACAGATTGAGAAGATGCAAGATATGCTTAAAAAGGACCTAGAAGAAATAAGGAGAAGTCAATCAATAATATACAATGCAATGACTAAGATTAAAAACACTCTGGAGGGAACCAACTGCAGCATAACTGAGGCAGAAGAAAGGATAAGTGAGGTAGAATGTAAAATGGTGGAAATAAATGAAGCATGATGAAAAAGAAAAAAAAAAGAGTTAAAAGAAATGAGAAAAACTACAGTGACCTCTGGGACAATGTCAAATGCCCCATCATTTGAATTATAGGTGTCCCAGAAGAGGAAGCCAAAAAGAAAGGACATGAGATAAAACTTGAGGAGATAATAGTTGAAATTTCCCTAAAAGCAGAAGGGAATAGCTACTCAATTTCAGGAAACCCAGAGTTCCAAATAGGATAAACCCAAGATGAAACACACCAAGACACATAGTAATTAGGCTAATAAAAATTAGACACAAAGAGCAAATATTAAAAGCACCAAGGGAAAAGAAACAAATAGCATACAGAGGATTTTCATAAGGATAATGGCTGATCTTTCAATAGAAACTCTTCAGGCCAGAGAGAATGGAAGGACATATTTAAAGTGTTGAAAGTGGGGGAAAAAAACAAAAACAAAAAACTACAGCTAAGATTACTCTATCCAGAAAGGAACTTACTCAGATTGGAAAGAGAAATCAAAAGCTTTACAGATAAGCAAAAGCTGAGAGAATTCAGCACCACCACACCAGTTATTCAACAAATTAAAAATGATTTTCTCTAGATAGGAAACACAGAAAATGTTTATAAAAACAAACCCCAAACAAAAAGTAAATAGTAACAGGATCATACTTATCAATACTTACATGAAATGTAAATTGGTTAAATGCTCCAAACAAAAGACAAAAACAGGATAAGTGAATACAAAAACAAAACCCCTATATATGCTGTCTACAAGAGACACTCAAACCTAGGGACATATACAGACTGAAAGCGAAAGGGTGGAAAAGGATATTTCATTCCAAAGGAGATCAAAAGAAAGCAGGACCAGCAATACTCATATCAGACAAAATAGACTTTGAAATAAAGACTGTGATAAGAGACAGAGAAGGACACAAAATTATGATCAAGGGATCAACCCAAGAGGAAGATATTACAATTATAAATACATAAGTCCCCAATATAGGAGCCCCTCAATACATAAGGCAAATGAACAAGTATGAAAGGGGAAATTAACTTTAACACAATAATGGTGGTGAACTTTAATACCCAGCTCACAACTATGGATGGATCATCCAAACAGAATTAAGCAGGAAACACAAGCTTTAAATGGCACACTAGACCAGTTAGACCTAATTGATATCTAGAGGGCATTTCATCCAAAAATAATAGATTCCACCTTTTTCCCAAATGCACACAGCATTCTTCAGGATAGATCACATCCTGGGCCACAAATCTAGCTTGGATAAATTTTAAAAATGGAAATCATGTCAAGCATCTTTTATGTTAACAACATAGCACAATTAAATATCTACTACTGCAAGGAGATCCAACCAGTTCATCCTAAAGGAGATCACTCCTGGGTATTCATTGGAAGGACTGATGCTGAAGCTGAAACTCCAATACTTTGGCCACCTCATAAGAAGAGTTGACTCATTGGAAAAGACCCTGATGCTGGGAGGGATTGGGGGTAGGAGGAGAAGGGGACGACAGAGGATGAGATGGCTGGATGACATCACCTACTCGATGGACATGAGTTTGAGTAAATTCTGGGAGTTGGTGATGGACAGGGAGGCCTGGTGTGCTGCGATTCATGGGGTCACAGAGTCAGACATGACTGAGTGACTGAACTGAAACTGAGCTAAACAGGGAAAAAGAAAAAAAAAAAAAAAGCTATATAAAACACAAACAAATGGTGGCTAAACAACATGCTTCTGAATAACTGATATGCAAGAAGTGTGAGAAATCAAAAAGGAAATCAATATACATAGAAAAAAATGGCAATGAAATAGAAAAAATGGCAATGAAAACATGACAACCCAAAACTTATGAGATTCAGAAAATCAATGCTAAGAGGTAATTGTTCATAGCACCACAAGTCTACTTCAAGAAGCAAGAGAAAAATCAAACAAGCAACCTAGCTTTCCACTTAAAATAACTAGTGAAAGAAGAATGATAACAACAAAAGCAAAGTTAGTAGAAGGAAAGAAATCATAAAACTCAGCATAAATAAATGGGAAAAAAAAGGGAGACTACAGCAAATATCAACAACACTAAAAGCTGGCTCTTTGAGAAGATAAAATAGATAAACCATAGCCAAACTCATAAAGAAAAAAATGATGAAATCAATAAAATTAGAATTGAAAATGGAGAAATCAGAACAGATAACACAGAAATAAAAAGAGAGATGAGATGGGGAGGGAGGTGGCCTCAGGATGGAGAACACATGAAAATCCATAGCTGTTTCATGTCAATGTATGGCAAAAACCACTACAATATTGTAAAATAATTAGCTTCCAACTAATAAAAATAAATGGAAAAAACAAACAAACAAAAAATAGTTAATAGGGTCCCAGGTTCCAAATCAGAACAACAACAAAAAAAGTCACAAGAGAGTACTATGAGCAACTGTATTCCAATAAGAAGGACAACTTGGAAGAAATGGACATATTCTTAGAAAAGTATAACATTTGAAAACTGAACCAGGAAAAAATTAAAAAAAAAAAAAATGAACAGAGCAACCACAAGCTTGGAAATAGAAACTGTAATCAAAAATCTTACAACAAACAAAAGTCCAAGACCAGATGGCTTCACAGGTGAATTCTACCAAAAAATGTAGAGAGAGCTGATACCTATCCTACTCAACCTCCTCCAGAAAATTGCAGAGGATGTTAAACTTCCAAACTCATTCTACAAGGCCACCAACACTCTGATTTGAAAACCAGACAAAGAAGCCACAAAAGAAGAAAACCACAGGTCAGCATCATGAATGAACATAGATGATAAAATCCTCAACAAAATTCTACCAAATAGAATCCAACATCATGTTAAAAAGATCATACATCATGACCAAGAGGGCTTTATTTCAGGAATGCAAGGATTCTTCCACAGGGTACTCAGGGATGGTCCACTGGGATGACCCAGAGGGATGGGATGGAGAGGGAGGTGGGAGGGGGGTTCAGGATGGGGAACACATGTACACCCATGGATTATTCATGTCATTGTATGGTAAAAACCACTACAATATTGTAAAGTAATCAGCCTCCAATTAAATTAAATAAATTAAAAAAAATCCCCAATCAATCAATGTTATACAACATATTAACAAATTAAATGATACAAATCATGAAATTATCTCTGTAAATACATAGAAAAAATCTGACATAATTCAAAGCCAATTTATGATTAAAAAAACAAACAACCAAAAAAAAAAAAAATACCCTCTCCAGAAGGTAAGCATAGAAGGAACATCAGTTCAGTGGCTTAGTCATGTCTGACTCTTTGCAACCTCAAGGACTGCAGCACGTCAGGCTTTCCTGTCCATCACTAACTCCCAGAGCTTACTCAAACTCATGTCCATCAAGTTGGTAATGCCATCCAACAGTCTCATCCTCTGTCCTCCCCTTCTCCTCCCAGCTTCAATCTTACCTAGCATCAGGGTCTTTTCCAATGAGTCAGTTCTTCACATCAGGTGGCCAAAGTTCTGGAGTTTCAGCTTCAGCATCAGTCCTTCCAATGAATATTCAGGACAGATTTCCTTTAGGATGGACTGATTGGGTCTCCTTGCAGTCCAAAAGAATCTAAAGAGTCTTCTTCAACGCCAGAGTTCAAAACCATCAATTCTTCAGCACTCAGCTTTCTTTATAGTCCAACTCTCACATCCATAAATGACTACTGGAAAAACCATTGCTTTGTATAGACGGACCTTTTTGGCAAAGTAATATCCTTGATTTTTAGCATGCTGTCTAGGTTGGACATAGCTCTTCTTCCAAGCATCTTTTAATTTCATGACTGACGTCACCATCTGCAATGATTTTGGAGCCCCCACCCCAACCCCTGGGCCAAAATAAAACTTCTCACTGTTTCCATTGTTTCCCCATCTGCTGCTGCTACTGCTGCTAAGTCGCTTCAGTTGTGTCTGCCTCTGTGCGACCCCACAGACGTCAGCCCACCAGGCTCCCCCATCCCTGGGATTCTCCAGGCAAGAACACTGGAATGGGTTGCCATTTCCTTCTCCAATGCATGAAAGTGAAAAGTGAAAGTGAAGTCGCTTAATCGTGTACTACTCTTCACGACCCCATGGACTGCAGCCTACCAGGCTCCTCCATCCATGGGATTTCCCAGGCAAGAGTGCTGGAGAGAGTTGCCATTGCCTTCTCCAGTTTCCCCATATAATTACCATGAAATGATGGGACTGGATGCCATGGCCTTAATTTTCTTAATGTTGAGTTTTAAGCCAACTTTTTAATTCTCCTGTTTCACTTTCATCATGAGACTCCTTAGTTCTTCTTTGCTTTCTGCCATAAGGTTTGTGTCATCTGCATATCTGAGGTTATTTATATTTCTCCCAGCAAGCTCGATTCCAGTTTGTGCTTCATCCAGCCTGTAATTTTGCATAATGTACTCTGCATATAAGTTAAATAAGCAGGGTGACTACATACAGCCTTGATATACTGCTTTCCCGATTTGAGGCCGATCTGTTATTCCATGTCCATTTCTAACTATTGCTTCTTGAACTGGGTACAGATTTCTCAGGAGGCTGGTCAGGTGGTCTGGTTTTCCCATCTCTTGAAGAATTTTCCAGTTTGTTGTGGACCACACAGTCAAAAGCTTTGGTGTAGTAAATAAAGCAGAAGTAGATGTTTTTCTGGAACTCTCTTGCTTTTTCAATGATCCAACGGATGTTGGCAATTTAATCTCTGGTTCCTCTGCCTTTTATAAATCCAGGTTGAACTTCTGGAAGTTCATCACTCATGTATAGTGCTGAAGCCTGGCTTGGAAAATTGTTGAGCATTATTTTGCTAGTGTGTGAGATAAGTGCAATTGTGCAGTAGTTTGAACATTCTTTGGCATTGCTTTTCTTTGCAATTGGAATGGAAACTGACCTTTTCCAGTACTGTGGCCACTGTTGAGTTTTCCAAGTTTGCTGGTATATGGAATGCAGCACTTTAACAGCATCATCTTTTAGGATTTGAAATAGCTCAACTGGAATTACATAATATATCCTTTCTATGTAGAGGATCATATCTTCTGCAAATACTGAGAGTTTTATTTCTTCTATTCCAATCTGGATTCCTTTTAATTCTTTTTCTTCTCTGATTCTTATGGCTTTTATTATGTTGTTCTTTCTTTGCCTACTTTCTGGAGAATTTTTATCAAAAATCTTTGCTGAATTTTACCAGAGGCTTTCTCTGCATCCATTGAAATAATCATATGGTTTTTATTTTTCAGTTTGTTAACATAGTGTATTATAGTGATTGATTTTCAAATCCTGAAGAATCCTTGCATCCCTGGGATAAAGAAAGAAAAGAGCTGCATATAGAAAACTATAAAACAGTGATAAAATAAAAATCAAAGATGACACAAAGAAATGGAGGAATATACCATGTCTGTGGATTGGAAGAATCAATATAGTGAAAATGTGTATACTACCCTAAGCAATCTATGAATTTGATGCAATCTCTATCAAGCTACCAATGCTATTTTTTACAGAACTATAGCAAATAATTTCACAATTTGTATGGAAAGAAAAAATACTTTAAATAGCCAAAACAATCTTGAGAAAGAAGAATGGAATTGAAGGAATCAAACTTCCTGACTTTAGACTATACCACAAAGCTACAGTCACCAAGGCAGTATGGTAATGGCACAAAGACAGAAATACAGATCAGTGGAACAAAATAGAAAATCCAGAGATAAATCCACACACCTGTGTACAACTTAATTTTTACAAAGGAGGCAAAAATATGCAATGAAGAAAAGACAGTTTCTTTAAAAACTGGTACTGGGAAAACTGGTCAGTCATGTGTAAAAGAATGACACTAGAACACTTTCTAACACCATAGAGAAAAACAAACTCAAATGGATTAAAAATCTAAATGTAAGACCAGAAACTATAAAACCTTTAGATGAAAACATAGACAAAACACTCTCTGACATGAATCACAACAAGATCCTCTATGACCCATCTCCAAGAGTAATGAGAATATAAGCAAAAATAAACACATGGGATCTATTTAAACTTAAAATATTTTGCACATCATAGGAAACTATATGCAAGGTGAAAAGATAGTTTTCAGAGTGGAAGAAAATAACAAACATAACAACTAAAAATAATTTAATCTCCAAAATATACAAACATCTCATGTAATTCAATACCAAAAAATGAACAACCCAATCAAAAAGTGCCCAAAAGGACTAAATAAACTTTTCTCCAAAGAAGACATACAGATGAATAAAACACATGAAAAGATTCTCAGTGTCACTCATTATTAGAGAAATGCAAATCAAAACCACAATGAGGTATCATCTCATGCAGGTCAGAATGAGCCATCGAAAAGTCTATAACAATAACTGCCAGGGAGGGTGTGGAGAAAAGGGAACCCTCTTACACTGTTGGTGGAAATGAAAACTGATACAGCCACTATGGAGAACAGAGTGGAGATTCCTTTAAAAAAACTGGGAATAGAACTCTGCATGACCCAGCAATTCCATTGCTGGGCATACACCCCAAGGAAACCATAATTTAAAGAGACACATGTACCTCAATATTCATCTCTGCACTATTTTCAGTAGCTAGGACATGGAAGCAATCTAGATATCCATCAACAGATGAATAGAAAAGGGATTTGTGGTACGTATACACAATGGAATATTAGGTATAAAAAAGAACCCATTTGAATCAGTTCTAATGAGGGGGATGAAACCAGAGTGCATTATATATAGTGAAATAATTCATAAAGAGAAGCATAAATATTGTATATTAATGCATATATAAGGAATTTAGAAAGATGGTAATGATGATCCTATATTCAAGGCAGCAAAAGAGACATGGTTGTAAAGAATAGAATTTTGCACTGTGAGAAGGGAAAGGGGGATGAGTTGGAAGAATAGCATCAAAACATGTATATTGGTCTTCCCTGGTGACTCAGATGGTAAAGAATCTGCCTGCAATGTGGGAGACCTGGGTTTGATTCCTGGTTTGGGAAGATTCCCTGGAGAAGGGAATGACTACCCAGTTTGGTATTCTTGCCTGGAGAATTCTACTGACTTACTACCATATGTAAAATAGATAACAAGTGCAAGTTTTGATTCATGAATCAGGACCAGTGCTCTGGGACAACCCAGAGGGATGGGATGGGAAGTGAGGTGGGTGGGGGGATTCAGAATGGGGGGACACATGTGTATCCATGGATGGTTCATGTCATTCTATGGCAAAAATCATCACAATATTATAAAGTAATTATCTTCCAATTAAAATAAGTCAATAAAAGAAAGAACAAGAAAAGACTAAAATCAGTAGAAGGAAGAAAATATTTAAGATCAGAGTGTAAATAAATGAAAGAGACATTAAAAAGACAACAATATCAATAAAACTATGTTCTATTTATTTGAAAATAAGAAAAATGACAAACTTTCAGCTAGGCTTACGAAGACAAAATGGGAGAAGTCTCTGATAAATAAAATCGAAAACCAAAGAGGAGAAGTAGCAATGGATATGCCATAGATGCAAAAGAATGTAAGAGAATATTATGAACAGATGGACAACATTTAACTGGACAGTTTAAGAAAAATGGATTAATTCTAAGAATCATATAGCTTTCCAAGGTCAAATCATAAAGAAATGGAAAATAAGCTGGACATCCATAAAAAATATTAAAAGAACGGTAATAAAAACTTCCACAAAACCAAAAGCTCAAGAACCTTCACAGAAGAATTCTATCAACCATTCAAAGATTAATCTATACTTCTCAAACTCTTCCAAAAAAAATTAAGAGGAGGAAATTCTTCCTAACTCATTCTGCAAGACCAACATTACCCTGATAACAAAATCAAAGACAACACACAGAAAGAATATTACAGGACAATATAATGAATATAATTCACATATATATAAGCAAAATGCATGTATTAGAAGGATCAAGATGAGAATATATTCAGTTAAGTTCAGTTCAGTCGCTCAGTCATGTCCGACTCTTTGCAATCCTGTGAATGGCAGCACGACAGGCCTCCCTGTCCATCACCAACTCCCGGAGTTTACTCAAACTCATGTCCACCGAGTCAGTGATGCCATCCAGCCATCTCATCCTCTGTCGTCCCCTTCTCCTCCTGCCCCAATCCTTTCCAGCATCAGGGTCTTTTCCAATGAGTCAACTCCTCGCATGAGGTGGCCAAAGTATTGGAGTTTCAGCCTCAGCATCAGTCCTTCCAATGAACACCCAGGATTGATCTCCTTTAGGATGGACTGGTTGGATCTTCTTGCAGTCCAAGGGATTCTCAAGAGTCTTCTCCAACACCACAGTTCAAAAGCATCATTTTTTTTACCTCAGCGTTCTTCACAGTCCAACACTCACATCCATACATGACCACTGGAAAAACCATAGCCTTGACTAGACGGACCTTTGTTGGTAAAGTAATGTCTCTGCTTTTTAATATGCTGTCTAGGTTGGTCATAACTTTCCTTCCAAAGAGTAAGCATCTTTTAATTTCATGGCTGCAATCGCCATCTGCATTAGCAAGCTGCATATATTAAATATTAGCAAACTGCATATATTAAAAGGATCAAACTGAGAACATTGAAAAGATTGTATGCCATGATCAATCGGGGTTTATTTCAGAGATGCCAAAATAGTTCAAATTTCATAAGTCAACCAATGTCGTTCACCATATCAACAAAATAAAATCCACATGATCTTCTCAATAAATTCAGAAATTAAGAAAAAGACAGCATTCAATGCCCATTCATGTTTTTAAAACTACCTCTCAGAAAAACAGGCACAGAAGAATGTATCTCAAGTAACATGGGCCACTTATGGCAAAATCACAGCTAAAATCAGATTCAGTGGTAGAAAATTGAAACCTTATCTTTAAAACCAGGATAAAGACAAGGAGTCCCATTCTCACCTCTCAGCATAATATTAGAAGTCCTAGTCAGAGCAATTAAGCAAAAAGCCAAAAAAAAAAAAAAATCCAAATGGAAATGAAAGTAGTAAATCAGTAAGTTTTCAGAAATTTAAGGAGCAGTTGGATTTTTCTGAACAGCACTGAGGAAAATCTGTTGGATTGACATTTTGAAAAATAACGTTCTGAAGTGTGAATAGATTAAAGGAAGATGTGGGGAGCACTGTCAGGATCAAGTTAGGAGGACTTTATAGTAATCTTGTTACAGTAACCAAATGAGTGAAATTGAGGATGGATGTATACAGATTCAGAAATCGTTCAGGAGGTCAGATTAAAAGGGAGAGAGAAAAAAATCTAATTAACTAGTTCTTGTCATCTGTAACAATTCAAGAAAAGAAATATTTTGTTGTTTCCACTTTTCATCTCTCTTTTTAAAACTGAAGAAAAGGAAGGATATTTGAACAATTACACAGAAATTAATTCTAGGTCCATCCTGGTTTAACATCAGCTTATGTTCTTAGGTTAGAACCTCAGTGAATTTCAATGCACCTTAAAAATGCCCCAGATACTCTCTGAGCTTCTTGCCTCACAACACTGTGGAGAGGCACAATGAAATGATGTCTGTGGGCTATATATATACATACATACATATATATATATAACAATCTAAAAATTATACATGGTGGCTTTTCTCATGACAGTAGGTAATTTTTTTAATAACAAAAATGTAAATTATATTCTAAAAGATTTCAAGGCAGACAGATTCCACAAACTATTAATCCAATTCTAATCTTCTTCATAAATAGAATATTCTTCATTGTATAGGATCTGATGGCTTTTTTATTTCTTCTTCTAACATATGTTGATTTTCTCCAGTGTTTCACTAAAAAGTGATTGCAGCTGATTAGCTTTTTTGGGATAAATGAATGTTATAAAAATTGTTGATGACCAAGAGAAGATAAATTTGGATGTAAAGTTTTCACATTCATCTTTACAACATATATGACTAATTATATTAAATATCACCCTAGCAGAAATGTGGATACACTAAACGTATATATCCAGCTTGATAAGCAGGTATATGTCTGTTTATAGAGATGTCTGTTTGCACATGCATTTAAAATTGGGTTTAAATAGACTAAATTTAAGTTGATTATGATTGGAGCAATTTATGTAATGAACTGGACATGGGACAACAGGCTGGTTTCAAATAGGAAAAGAAGTACATCAAGGCTGTATATTGTCACCCTGCTTATTTAACTAATATGCAGAGTACATCATGAGAAACGCTGGGCTGGAGGAAGCACATGCTGGAATCAAGACTGCTGGGGGAAATATCAATAAGCTCAGATATGCAGATGACACCACCCTTATGGCAGAAAGTGAAGAAGAACTAAAGAGCCTCTTGATGAAAGTGAAAGAGGAGAGTGAAAAAGTTGGCTTAAAGCTAAACATTCAGAAAACTAAGATCATGGCATCTGGTCCCATCACTTCATGGCAAATAGATGGAGAAACAGTGGAAACAATGGCTCCCTTTATTTTTCTGGGCTCCAAAATCACTACAGATGGTGATTGCGGCCATGAAATTAAAAGACACTAACTCCTTGAAAGGAAAGTTATGACCAACCTAAACAGCATATTAAAAAGCAGAGACATTACTTTGCCAACAAAGTAATCTAGTCAGGGCTATGGTTTTTCCAGGAGTCATGTATGGATGTGAGATTAGGACTGTGAAGAAAGCTGAGCACCAAAAAGTTGATGCTTTTGAACTGTGGTGTTGGAGAAGACTGTTGAGAGTCCCTTGAACTGCAAGGAGATCCAAACAGTCTATCCTAAAGGAGATCAGCCCTGGGTGTTTATTGGAAGGATTGATGCTGAAGCTGAAACTCCAGTAAATTGGCCACCTGATGCGAGAAGCTGACTCATTTGAAAAGACCCTGATGCTGGGAAAGATTGAAGGCAGGAGGAGAAGGGGACGACAGAGACTAAGATGGTTGCATGGCATCGCTAACTCAATGGAAATGGGTTTGGGTGGACTCCAGGTGTTGGTGATGGACAAGGAGGCCTGGTGTACTGCAGTTCATGGGGTCTCAAAGAGTTGGACATGACTGAGCAACTGAACTGAACTGTTTATTTTAAAAAACAACCTGATTCTATGTATTTAACATATATATTTGTGACAAAAATGTAAAAAAAAAATGTAATAAATTTGGCTAGTATTGGTAATTTTTTATGATATTAATATTAAAGGTGTTATAGAAACTTTAAACCAAACCAAAGGGTTTCATGTTGGCAGATACTATAACAAAAGGCTTGATTTACGGCTAAACAGAGTTCGCCAAAATCTTTAAGTTAGACAGCTTATCAGTGCTTCTATGATAATCATATATTAATATTTCAACAAAAGTCATAGAGTTGTAACAGAATAGAAAGGTTTTGATATCTGCAAATCAATCAATGTAATACACCACATTAACAAATTGAAAGAAAAAAAATATGATTATCTCAATAGAAGCAGAGGAAACCTTTGACAAAATTCAGCATCCATTTATGAAAAAAAAAAAAAAAAAAAAAACCTCCAGAAAAACAGGAATAGATGAAACAAACCTCAACATAATAAAAGCTATATATGACAAACCTACAGCAAACGATATCCTCAATGTTGAAAAATTGAAAGCATTTCCTCTAAAGTCAAGAACAGGACAAGGGTGCCCACTCTCACTACTACTATTCAGCATAGTTTTGGAAGTTTTAGCCACAGCAATCAGATAAGAAAAAGAAAAAAAAAAAAAAAGGAATCCAGATTGGAAAAGAAGTAAAACTCTCGCTGTTTGCAGATGGCATGATCCTTTACATAGAAAACCCTAAAGACTCCACCAGAAAATTACTAGAGCTAATCAATGAACATAGTAAAGTTGCAGGATATAAAATTAACACACATAAATCCTTTGCATTCCTATACACTAACAATGAGAAAACAGAAAGAGAAATTAAGGAGACAATTGCATTCACCATTGCAATGAAAAGAATAAAATACTTAGGAGTAAGTTTATATACAGAAACAAAAGATCTATATATAGAAAACTATAAAAAACTGATGAAAGAAATCCAAGATGACACAAATAGATGGAGAAATATACCATGTCCATGGGTTGGAAGAATCAATACAGTGAAAATGAGTATACTGCCCAAAGCAATCTATAGATTCAATGCACTCCCTATCAAGCTACCAATGTTATTTTTCACAGAACTAAAACAAATAATTTCACAATTTGTATGGAAATACAAAAAACCTCAAATAGCCAAAGCAATCTTGAGAAAGAAGAATAAAACAAGAGGAATCAACCTGCCTGACTTCAGGCTCTACTACAAAGTTACAGTCATCAAGACTTTATGGTACTGGCACAAAGACAGAAATATAGATCAATGGAACAAAACAGAAAGGCCAGAGATAAACCCAGGCACCTATGGACACCTTATCTTTGACAAAGGAGGCAAGAATATACAATGGGGAAAAGACAATCTCTTTAACAAGTGGTGCTGTGAAAACTGGTCAATCACTTGTTAAAAAATGAAACTAGAACACTTTCTAACACCATACACAAAAATATACTCAAAATGTATTAAAGATCTAAATGTAAGACCAGGAACTATAAAACTCCTAGAGGAAAACATAGGCAAAACACTCTCTGACATAAATCACAGCAGGATCCTCTATGACCCACCTCCCACAGTAATGGAAATAAAAGCAAAAATAAACAAATGGGACCTAATTAAACTTAAAAGTTTTTGCACAACAAAGGAAACTATAAGCAAGGTGAAAAAACAGCCTTCAGAATGGGAGAAAATAATAGCAAACGAAGCAACTGACAAAGAATTAATCTCAATAATATACAGGCAACTCCTGAAGCTCAATTCCAGAAAAACAAACGACCTAATCAAAAAAATGGGCCAAGAACTAAACAGACATTTCTCCAAAGAAGACATACAGATGGCTAACTGACACATGAAAAGATGCTCTACATCACTCATTATCAGAGAAATGCAAATTAAAACCACAATGAGGTACCATCTCACACCAGTCAGAATGGCTGCTATCCAAAAGTCTACAAACAATAAATGCTGGAGAGGGTGTGGAGAAAAGGGAACCCTCATACACTGTTGGTGGGAATGCAAGCTAGTACAGCCACTATGGAGAACAGTGTGGAGATTCCTTAAAAAAACTGGAAATAGAACTGCTGTATGACCCAGAAATTCCACTACTGGGTATACACACTGAGGAAACCAGAATTGAAAGAGATACGTGCACCTCAATGTTCATCACAGAACTGTTTATAATAGCCAGGACATGGAAGAAACCTAGATGTCCATCAGCAGAGGAATGGATTAGAAAGCTGTGGTACATATACACAATGGAATATTATGTAGCCATTAAAAAGAACCCATTTGAATCAGTTCTAATGAGGTGGATGAAACTGAAGCCTGTTATATGGAATGAAGTAAATCAGAAAGAAAAACATCAATACAGTATACTAACACATATATATGGACTTTAGAAAGATGGTAACCATAACTATATGTGAGACAGAAAAAGAGACACATGTATAGAGCAGTCTTTTGGACTCTGTTGGAATAGTTGAGGGTGGGATGATTTGGGAGAAGAGCATTGAAATATGTATATTATCATATGTGAAACAGATCACCAGTCCAGGTTCAATGCATGAGACAGGGTGCTCAGGGCTGGTGCACTGGTATGACCCAGAGGGATGGGATGGCGTGGGTGGTGGGAGGGAGGTTCAGGATGGGGAACATATGTACACCCATGGCTGATTCATGTCAATGTATTGCAAAAACCACTACAATATTGTAAAGCAATTAGTCTACATTTAAAATAAATTTAAAAAAAAAAGAAAGTAAGTTTTTGAGTAAGATTTCAAACTATATTTGAACTCTTTACAGAATTATTAGAGTAACATCTTGGGAGATACATTTGCTGGAAAATTTTTTAAGATAATACCTTCTAACTGTGACTGAAAAGAAAAAATGTAGGACACTAATTGCCTAGTGTCTGAGACAGGAGCCAAGAAAACTAAAAATTCAGAGGGCAGAAGCCTCTGTCTTAAACATGGCAAAGCAAAAATACATGCATA
The DNA here is from genome assembly GCF_910594005.1 of Cervus elaphus. Classification (NCBI taxonomy): domain Eukaryota; kingdom Metazoa; phylum Chordata; class Mammalia; order Artiodactyla; family Cervidae; genus Cervus; species Cervus elaphus. The sequence goes on along the minus strand of NC_057842.1, from coordinate 7,667,237 downwards.
TAGGCATATGTATATACATATATATGAACTTTTTAACAAAATTCATAAAAGACTTGAATATCAATGTAAAATTCCCCAAATGCATATAATGAATGTAATATAGTTAATATTTCAGAAAATTTTTGAAAAATAGTAACAAACTAAATGGAAAAAGGAAATGTTTCCTTGAAAGAAAAACAAAGTTTATTAACTCAAATTTAATTTATTTTTTATTTGTTTCAATTGATTCATTTGGAATACACAACTATTATTTTCAGAGTGGAGACTAATCACTGTAGAAATGAATAAATAAGAAAATTTAGATCAGGGAAGAAATTTACGATGAAAGCTATAAGAAGTTGATCACCTTAATACACATTTAATTCAATATGAACATCTATTGTAAAGTATGGCCTATCTAAACACAAAAATTAACTGGAGAGGCTTTTATCTTCTAAAGTTTCTGGTAAAATTTCAGAAGAAAATATGAAACCTCTTTTGACATCTAAGTTTGAATGAATAATCCAATTATTTCAGGATATTAGGTGTATATGTATATGTGTGTGTGTGTACATAAGAAATATATATTATACATATTTGTATATTTATTATATAATATGTGTGTGTGTGTGTGTGTGCAGAAGAAACAAATGAAAAATACTGCAAACGATTATTTCCTGGGGAAAAAAAAGGTCATTTTTAGAATCTATCTTACATTTTGCTTCACTTTAAGGTACTCCTAACTTAAAACTCTTTATGGTCTTGGTCTTGAGAGCCATTGTCTCAATACTAAGCTCCATCAGTTCACAGGTGCTCTCTTCCCCTTTATTCAATTTACTTTGTCATTTAAATGGTTTATACTAGTCTTTGTTTCTGTATCTCTCAAACTAGATTCTAAAAAATCAATCCAATCTTTCTCCTATATCATGGCAAAAAATCGTTGTAACTAAGTGTCCTGTCTTTTTTTCTCACTGTATTTCCCATGTAAATTAAAATATTTTGGATGACAGATAATAAATATATACCTAATAAATTGTCTTTCTACTACCTTATTCTGGTATTTTAAATTCTGAAGACTGTTATCCCAATTCTTTATTTTCTAAATTCTGATTATTTCAAGAATACGAATTTCAACCCACCATGATCTCTAACTCTGGTTCTAAGTGACTTTCTTCTTAAAGTGTGACAACACTTAATTGTGTTGTATTTTGGGCTCAGCTGGTAAAGAATCAACTTGCAATGCAGGAGATGTGGGTTTGATCCCTGGGTTGGGAAGATCCCCTGGAGAAGGGAATGGCTACCCAATCTGCTATTCTGGCCTGGAGAATTCCAAGGACAGTCCAGAGGGTCATAGAGTCAGACACAACTGAGTGACTTTCACTTCACTCAAGAATCTTTATTTAGCTAATTAAAAGTTTTGATCTTGACCTTACTTATCATTATGGCTTCCTCAGTGGCTCAGCAGGTAAAGAATTCAACTGCATTGAAAGAGTATTAGGAGATATGGGTTGGATCCCTGGGTTGGGAAGATCCCCTGGAAGAGGAAATGGCAACCTGCTCCAGTACTCTTGCCTGAAAAACCCTATGGACAGAGGAGTCTGGGGGACTATAGTCCAAAGGGTCACAAAGAGTCAGATACAATTGTACAAGCACAGGATCTTACCTATCATTGTCTACCTTGTTGTCTTTTGAGTATTAAGGTGCTGACTAAAGTCCGGTGCGTGAGTAACATGCCTTTGACAATATTGTAACTAGCAATGATTTTGCAACTGGAAACGTGTATTAATAGATTTGAAAAGTATTGTAAACAAGTCATGTAACAATCGCCACCATTACTACAACCACCACTATCTTCATATCTACCAACAGCTACCTTTGTTATGTTAAATATTTTAAACACAATCATTGCATTCTCAAAAATCTTCAAAGTAGGGAGAGATAAGGTTTGTGTCTCAGAACATGCAAATGAGTGACTCAATCTCACTAATAGGAAGCATTCCTAGCATTTAAAGCTGGGGGGGGGGGGGGTTCATAAAACCCGTTCTCAATGGTTCCACACTATCATGATGCTTAAGAGCTGTAGAATTTTAAGGCAAAGGGCAAAAATAACTTTTTAAAACAGTTTAATTTAATTACCTACTTTGATGTCGTATATAAAAACTTACAGATTCCCAATCAGTAATTCCATCAAAAAAATAACAAAACTTTCAGTACTTTGAAACAAAACATAAAATCAAATAAATTATAAACAATGAAGAACATTAAAATGTTAAAGTGGTACACAGCAATTCTGTAATTTTTATTTTGTACTTAAACTAAAATAATGATATTTGAAACTTTATTCTCTCTTGGTAATCATTCAAATAATATTTTATTCAGTTTAAAATATACATGTCAAATTTTTGTGGAGGACAGAACTGGAATCATTTTACAAAAATTTCCTAGAACCGCATAATCTGAAACTATGTTCTACACGTTTATTTATAACACATGTAAAAAGATTTGACTCAAGAATACTATTAAAGATAATATTTTCTTATATTCAAGTGGGTGCAAATGAGGATTTCTGAAATGACTATCTACCTAATTTTGAGGTAGTATAGGTCTTAGTTGAAAACCATTTTGGAAGTATTTTGGTTTGCTTTTGCCTGTTAGTTTTTTTTTTTCAATTGAAATTTATGTTTTACAAAATTAATGGAAATTATATTTACAAAATTAATGGAAATTATATTTTTATATTTATTATATTTATATATATAAATTATATATACTTATATATTTATATATAATATATATAATTTATTATAAATAAATTATATATATTAAATATATATATTTATATATATATATTTCATTTTGCTGTTAAAATGTCAGTGATGATACCCTAGGAGCTTGATGAGGACACAACTATGAGATGAAAAATCTTGAGAATAAAATATTTCTATTCCATTTTAGGCAAAGATATAGATAGAATTTTACCAAATTTAATAATTTGTGTATTTTTAACTCTCATCAATTTCATAGATCCACTAGTCATATATCACTTAGCATGAAACTAAAATGTTAAATTTAAATAATTTATTCTAATAGGAACTGAAAGGCATATTATTTGAGGTTTAGAAACTGTTGCAGAGACTTAGGAAATAGAATGCCTGAACTTTAGTCTGTTTATGTCTTAAACTCCATATTGACTCTTCCTTGGCTAATCTCCCATGTTTGTTAAAAACAAATTGAATGACATGAGGTACACAAGTTTTGGAGTTATGAATCATGTTAAATGGGCCACAGCTTTATTTCTGGTGAGATAATATGTGCCCCAAGAGCCAACTTATCTTAACTATCATAATCAGAAATTCTGGGAAAAACAGAAAATATAACTATTTGGCAAGTATGAAAATTAAACAAAAGCAAGAGATTTGCAGAGGGGTCAAATTTGGAGAAGTACTCTGTTATGGATAGTTTCTCTCTTTTTTTCTCTATCTTCATTCCCTCTCTTTTTCTTATGTAACAATCTGGAATTGTTACATAAAACTTTAAATTCCTGGCTTCTCTTAAAAGCATTGAAAACAAATTGCCATCCCATTGTCAGTGCATGGAAGACATGAGAAAACAGCTAGCTGGTCCTTCAGAGTGGCAATCATCAAAGCTCCATAGAAGTTGTCAGTAATTTCTGCCTTACATGGATCCGACATTGGCACAGTGCTTTGCTAGGTAGTGATGTGTATTAGTCCTGATGTCAAATCACAGATAATCTTACTATTTGTATTGGTTTATAAAACACAGCAGGCCCCTCTGTCAATAGGACTCTCCAGGCAAGAATACTAGACTGGGTTTCCCTTCCCTACTCCAGAGAATCCTCCTGACCCAAGGATAGAACCCGAGCCATTGCAGGTAGATTCTTTTACCTTCTGAGTCACCAGGGAAGCCCATAAAACAAACAAACAAACAAACAAATAGTGTATAAATCCTTGACTCCAATGATTGTTATCTTTTGGGCTGATTCTCTCTGGGCTTCACTGGTGGCTCAGGAATCATTTTATTCAGTGAGAGCAATAACCATGACATGTGTGTGTGTGTGTGTCTGTGTGTGTGTGCGTGTGTTACTACTATATTGCCAGCACTTACCACAGAGTCCGGCACATAACCGACTATACATTTGGTGAATGAGAATAAATGTGGAACACTGCTCACACTTATGACCAGATGATTACCTTTGTCATGCTGTTTCTACTGTGGTCTATAAGCTACCTTCGAGATGGGACCTTGTCCTTGTTTAGAACTACTATACATACAGCATGGACTTCCCTGTAGCTCAGTTGGTAAATAATCAGACAGCAATGCAAGAGAGCAGGATTCAATCCCTGAGTCGGGGAGATCCTCTGGAGAAGGAAATGGCAATCCACTCCAGTTTTCCTCACTGGAAATTCCCATGGACCGAGAAGCCTTGTGGGCTACAGTCTGTGGGGTCGCAAAGAGTCAGACATGACTGAGCAACTAACACACACACATACACGCAGTACAGAATGCACATACACAAAAATATTATTTTCAAGGAATGAGTGTTTTCTAAAAATAACTTCACATATAAATTGTAACATTTTTAAAGTTTGATTAAAAAATGAATCTAAGACATCTGCTGGCCCATTTCTCTGTATTTTTCATCTTGTAGATGAAAAGTTAAATTAATGGTAGGCTAATACTTAAATCTGGTCTCCTGACACTTAGTTAAATATTCCTTTCTTAGTTGCTAAATATCACTTGTCAGATATCATTGAAAACTACAGAATACTCTGTGACATTTGTGTTAGCAGCTCTAATGCACCTACAAATACTCTTAACTGATAGTGTACAATACTTGTCATTTTATCTATATACCACTAATTTGTTTTCTTACTCAGTCTTTGTGTACCTTTCTAAAGAATTTCTTCAATGACTCCTTTTGCAATAAGTTGATACCACAGTAGTATCAAAGAATAAACATACAGTTTAATAAAAATAAAACTTTTGGTTGCTGTCATGTTTAATAAATTTCTTTACACAGTATAAATATAGACTCAGATCTATAAACACCACAGAAAATTAAAGACTTTAATTTTTTAAAATAATGTTATTGATGCTGGATCATTTATTACCCCAATACCATTTAAACTTGTGAAATATGAAACAGTATTATCAATCTCAGTATTTTGGACAATCATACTACTGATTTCCTAAAAACGTGGGGAGCCCTATATCAGCTTTAACTTAGCCAATCTTAATCACTCCAGATGACCAAGGTCCTATCTACCAGGAGAAAGGCTCATTAATGAACAAAAAACATTAACATGACTCAGAGCCTGAAGAGAAGATATGTAATAGGAAAATTTAATTAGTCCAACTCCACTGTATTGAGCATGAATGGTAGAAATTACAAAGCATGCTCACAATTACTTGACAAACTGAAGTCAGCATGCCTTTTGTAGAAAATAACTCTAGGTTGGCAGGGTGAATCATTCTTTACATTGCTAGCCATGAAAATGGTGTTGTGTAGGTCTGGTGAGGTGAAGTACATCTGAGAAAGGACTGTCTTCTAACCCTCGCAGGACTAGGATAAACATTTATCTCATGTTAACATTTTGTTCTTAGGGGGTTGATGTTTGCTTCAACAAAAGCCTTGTATCCGTCACATCCTGGGGGCCTTTGATAATATACACATCTTTTTGCAAACTATAGAGGAATATTAAATCTAGAAGAAAGAATAGCAGTCTGTCAAAAAGAAGGATTTCTCAAAGTAAAGATCAGCAGTGCACTCCCTTAATTGATTGATTTCACTACTTACCCTTAAAAAAAGTGACTTGAAAAATACATGCTTCATTCTAAAATAATAGTATACATAACAAGGAACTTTTGAAAATAAGTCCTATTAAGTACATTTCTAGCAACATAAAAATAGTAAGTGACTCATTTCCTCAAGTGCTATTCTTTAAAGTTAAATATTTACATTTAACCAAAAATGATGTCTTTTCCCATGGTTTATTGGAATAAGTTATATACACACACACACACACACACACACACACACATATATATATATATATAAATTATAACTTCTTCTTTCCTTACCATGGACATTACAAATCACTGTGCCCCCTACTTCTAAAATAGGTTTCAGCACCAGACACCTTTTACTGCCTCCATTTCTATTCCATGTTTACTCTATCTTCTCTTGCCTAGATACAGCAATTTAGGTGGTTTTTCTCTTCTGATAGATTCCCATTGTACTTGAAATCCAAATTTGTGTTTTACATGTGTATATATATATATATATATATATATGTATATATATATATACATACACACATACACACACACACATACACACACGAACATATGTATGTAAGCTGATTCTTGCTTATTGCTCTTGACACATTCTTTGTCCCTCTCATCCATTTGAGTTTTTGCGTGTTTTCTGTGTTTGTTTGTTTGCTTGTTTTTTGTTCTTACTGCATTTGCTTTTGTGATCTTTCTGTCAGGGCTGCCCTGTTCCTAAATTTGCTTGACTGTTTTTTTTTTTTTTTTTGCCTAACCGTATGGTGGTCAGTCCACATGTGACCTCTGCTAGGATAGCTGACATTACTGCTGAAACTGCCAACCACAAACCATATCCTCAATCCAATTAAGCTCAACTATTTATTTTCTAAATATTTAAATAAGAATATAACTCACATTTCCACAAGTGTTTTTGTTTGTTTGTTTGTTTGCTTTTTTATGTGCTTTCTCCTCACAACAAAATAACATATTCTAAATCTTCTTTGGCCACCTGATGCAAAAAGCCAACTCTTTGGAAAATACCTTGATACTGGGAAAGATTGAAGGCAGGAGAAGAAGAGGACAACACAGAATCTGATAGCTGGATGTCATCACCAACTCAATGGATATGAGTTTAAGCAAACTCTGGGAAATAGTGAAGGACAGTGAAGCCTGGTGCACTGCAGTTCATAGGGTCACAAAGAGTCAGACACAATTTAGAGACTTAATGACAAAATAAATAGGAAGCTTAACTATGAAATTCGTCTTGGCTTAGATTTGAAAATTAATAAATGCTTACTGAATGCATGATAGAGTTAAAAAAAAATCCATGTTTCAAATGATAACTCTTTTATATACTAAATTGCCAAAAGACTTGTAGCTAGAACACATCTTGGAGTTATCTAATCTGGTTCATTTTATAAATGAAAAAACTGAGGCCAGCATATATTATCTAACTTCCTGACATTCACACAGTCACTAGTAGGATTAACACTAGAATGTGTACTTCCCATGATATGCAGAAAGACTGAGGAAATGGAAGAGATGATTGATACATGACAGAGAGAAAGCCACATCATCGGTTTCTCCATTATGTGCATTTATTTGTTCTTTCAAATTTATTTTTACAAAGTACATCATAACAAATTCAGTATTCCAAATGGATGAAAAGTTATATGAAGTCTTCATATTTTAGCTTAGTAAAGAACTTGGAGGTTGTCACTACCCTTCATACAACCAAAGCTAGCAAACTGATATCACTGACTTGGATGGGACAGAGAACTGATATTGCACGGTGGGCCATCACTACAAAATTTGGAAAGACAGGTGAGTACAGAGTCATAATCAACATTTCTGAATATGGACCAGAAATCACTGAAGTCATTAGCTTCTAGGAACTTAAGTGATAATCTTGATAACATGCAGGAGACAGTATATACTAACAAGAAAGTATAAAATGTGTGGAGGCTGTAATCGTAGGGGTCCCTGCGGATTCATGGATTTGGGGTTTTACATTCAGGGCCACCACAGGTACTAATAAGCCTTCTGCAGAGGAGGTGGGGGAGGGGATAGTCATTGTGAAATATCCTTGGAGAATTTTGCAATAGCAGAGGCATACTCTAGGAAAGTCTTTACCAAACCCTTAACCTCTTAGGTGAAAGCCATTTACAAGATTCTAATCTCTTCCAAACTTCCTGTTTCACCCAAGTGGGAGCAAGTTGAGAGACATTTCTGAAGGACACAACTCAGGAACACAAATCTACTTAAAAAAGAAAAAAAAAAAAGAGAGAGAGAGAGAGAGATAATCATAAAATGATGGATAACTTTCCCTCCTCATACCATACCACCACATCAATAAATCTGTTTGTATTAACAGTGAGTTACAGCTGAAAGATCTGTGAGACAGATTTGTTCTAAGGAAGAGTTCTTAGGGAATCACAAAGGAAATTTTGAGACAAAAATAAGGAGATTAAAATGATTTGAATCTTCTAGCACCTGTGAGGGCTTCCCTGAAAGCTCAGCTGGTAAAGAATCCATCTGTACTACAACAAATATTACATGGAGTTGCTCAGTTTTGTCCAACTCTTTGGGACCCCATGGACTGTAGCCCACTAGGCTCCTCTATGTGTCCATGGGATTTTCCAGGCAAGAGTATTAGAATGGGTTGCTATTTCCTTCTCCAGGGGATCTTTCTGACCCAAGGATTGAGACTGGATTTCTGGCACTGTAGGCAGATTTTACCCTCTGGGTCAACAGGGAAGCCCAGAAGTGAAGTCACTCAGTCAGCAAATATTAAACACAGTTCAAATTCTGGACAAGTTAACAAAAAGACTTATACTAAAGATGTATTTACCTCAACTCCCATCTGTTACATCATGTCTGACTTTCAAAAACAAAACATAAAAATATAAGGCATGCTGAAAGACAAGTAAAACCACAGTCTGAAGAGATAAAGTAAGCATCAAAACCAGATTTGGACAACATATTAGAGAAAATTTAAACTGATAAAGATTAATATGATAAGAGCTCTAATAGAAAAAAATTAAATGACATGCAAGGACTGATGAATACAAGTAAGCACAGAGGAAACTCTCAAAACAATCAGAAGAAAAGAGAAAACTGCTAACATGCATGAGGAATGACTTAGATAGGTTCATCTATATATAGGACATAGAAAATGAAAGAATCAGTGAGCTCGAACATGTGTCAGTAGAAACTTTACAAACCAAAAGGCAAAGTGAAACAAGGGTGAAAAAGAAAAAGAATAGAATAGCCAAGAATTTTGGGGTGATTTCAAAAGGCTTAGTATATACACACTTGAAATATCAGAGGGATAGAGGAAAAGAAAAGGACATAGAAGATGCATTTGAATTATTAATGACCACTTTTACCCAAAATTAATGACAGACACCAAATCTTAGAGTGATGAGTTTCAGAAAACATCATGCAAGATAAAAATTAAAAATCTAAACCTTGGTATAGATTTAAACTGCATATATTATCATATGTATATATTATTTAATAATAAAATAAATAATATGTATATATTATTTAAACTGCAGAAAACAAAAGGCCAAAAACAAGTCTTGAAAGAAACCAAAAGTGTGTAAAAAAAAAATGGATAAGAATTGCAAAGGACTCTCATCTGAAACCATACCAATAAGAACAGAATGGGGAAAAAAAAAAGAAAAAAATTGAAGCATTCAAATAAGATTAAGAAAAAAAAAAAACAACCTAGAATTCTATATCCAGTGAAATTACAATAGTAATTAAATGAAGGAAAAAATGACATTGTATTTTCTTAATTTTCTCAAAAAATATTTTTAAATAATGACAAAATATACAAAACATAAGGTTCCTTATCTTAACATTTTAAGTGTAAAGTCCAGCAGTAAGTATATTCACATTTTTGTACAACAAATTTTCACTCTTTTTATCTTGCAAAACTAAAACTCTATCCCCATTAAGCAAGTATTTCCCAATCTGATTGCCCTTACAACCAGGCATCCACTACTTTACTTTCTGTCTCTATGAATTTGAAATAATCTAGGTAGTTCCCTAAATAAATGGAATCGTACAGTATTTGTCTTTTTGTGAGTGGCTTACTTCACTTAGTATCCTATTGTTAAGATTGTAGAATATGTCTGAATTAATTTCATTTTTAAGGTTGAATTATATTGCATCATATCTATATATCACATTCTATTCATCCATTTGTCTGTCAGTGAACACCAGGTTCTGGTGTTCTGCTTCTGACGTTTGGCTATTGCAAATAATGCTGTCACAGAAATAGGTGTGCAGTTTATTTAAAATAATAATAGTAACAAGATATTGGGAAATTATATGGATAAGTAAAATGAGTGAAAACAATTTCACACCACATAGGACACAGTAGTTGAGAATATCTTGTTATAAGGTAACTTTGGTATGTGAGAAGTGGTATAGTATTATCTGAAAGAGGACTTAGATTGGCTGCAATTATATATTGAAAACTCTAGGAAAACCTTATTTAAAAAATAACAGGAGATGAAAAGTAATCATATGAATATTCTATTAAAATGATAATACAGAAAAAAAAAAAAAAAAAAAAAGAACAAATGCAGCTACCAGAAAAAGGCATGCATGCTCAGTCATGTGCAGCTCTTTGTGATGCTATGGAGCCTGCCAGGCTCCTCTGTCCTGGGGATTCTCCAGGCAAGAATATTGGAGTGGGTTGCCATTGCCTCCCCCAGGAAAACTTTCAAACCCAGGGATAAAACCCACCTCTCCTGTAGCTCTTGCATTGACAAGTGGATTCTGATTCTTTATAAGTCACCTGGAAAAACTGCAACTAATAGAAGACATTTCTGCAAAAACATGATTGATACTGATCCAGCCTATTTTAATAATCACTTTAGATAAGAATGATATAAATATATCCATTAAAAGAAACTGTCAGAGTAGATTATATAGAAGCAAAAATATAAACAAAATCCAACTATGCATTGTCTAAAAGAAATTATCCTTAAATATAAAGCTGAGTAAGTTTAAAATAAATAGATTTGGAATAATATAACATGTAAGCCTAAATAAAAAGCTGGAATAGCTTTTATAACTTCTGAAAATAACAGATCTCAAAACAAGGAACTGATCAGGGATCAAGAAGAACATTGTTAAAACAAAACAAAACAAAACAAACAAAAAAAAAGAAAGAAAAATAGTAAAATATATAATGTCAAAAGTAACGAAGTTTACAGGAGATAACGATCCTTTATAGGTGTATTCAGTTCAGTTCAGTTCACTAAGTCATTTCCAACTCTTTGTGACCCCATGAACCAGAGCACGCCAGGCCTCCCTGTCCATCATCAACTCCCTCAGTTCACCCAAAGTCAAATGTATTGTGTCAGTGATGTCATCCAACCATCTCATTCTCTGTCATCCCCTTCTCTTTGCCAGTATCAGGGTCATTTTTCAAACGAGTCAGCTCTTCACATGAGGTGGCCAAAGTATTTGAGTTTCAGCTTCAACATCAGTCCCTCCAATAAACACCGAGGACTGATCTCCTTTAGGATAGACTTGTTGGATCTCCTTGCAGTCCAAGGGACTCTCAAGAGTCTTCTCCAACACCACAGTTCAAAAGTATAAATTCTTCTGCACTCAGCTTTCTTTATAGTCCAACTCTCACATCCATAGATGACCACTGGAAAAAACCATAGCCTTGACTAGAGGGACTTTTGTTGGCAAAGTAATGTCTCTGCATTTTAATATGCTCTCTGGGTTGGTCATAACTTTCCTTCCAAGGAGTTAGTGTCTTTTAATTTCATGCCTGCAGTCACCATCCGAAGTGATTTTGGAGCCCAGAAAAATAAAGGCAGCCACTGTTTCCACTGTTTTGCCACCTATTTGCCATGAAGTGATGGGACTGGATGCCATGATCTTAGTTTTCTCAATGTTGAGCTTTAAGCCAACTTTTTCACTCTCTTTTTTCACTTTCATCAAGAGGCTCTTTAGTTCTTCACTTTCTGTTATAAGTGTGGTGTCATCTGCATATCTGAAGTTATTATAATTTGTCCCAGCAGTCTTGATTCCAGCTTGTGATTCCTCCAGCCCAAACTATGATATACTCTGCATAGAAGTTAAATAAGCAGGGTGACAATATACAGCCTTGATGTACTCCTTTTCCTATTTGAAACCATTTTGTTGTTCCATGTCCAGTTCTAACTGTTGCTTCCTGACCTCTATACAGGTTTCTCAAGAGGCAGGTCAGGTGGTCTGGTATTCCCATCTCTTTCAGAGTTTTCCACAGTTTATTGTGATCCACAGGGTCAAAGGCTTTGGCACAGTCAATAAAGCAGAAGTAGATGTTTTTCTGGAACTATCTTGCTTTTTCAATGATTCAGCAGATATTAACAATTTGATCTTTGGTTCCTCTGCCTTTTCTAAAACCAGCATGAACATCAGGAAGTTCACAGTTCACGTATTGCTGAAGACTGGCTTGGAAAATTTTGAGCATTCCTTTACTAGCATGTGAGATGAGTGCAATTGTGCAGTAGTCTGAGCATTCTTTGGGATTGCCTTTCTTTGGGATTAAAATGAAAACTGACTTTCTCCAGTCCTGTGGCCACTGCTGAGTTTTCCAAATTGCTGACATACTGAGTGCAATATTTTGACAGCATCATCTTACAGGATTTGAAATTTCTCAACTGGAATTCCATCACCTCCACTAGCTTTATTAGTAGTGATGCTTCCTAAGGCCCACCTGACTTCAAATTCCAGGATGTCTGGCTCTAGGTGAGTGGTCACACCTTCATGATCATATGGTCATGACGATCTTTTTTGTACAGTTCTTCTGTGTTTTCTTGCCACCTATTCTTAATATCTTCTGCTTCTGTCAGGTCCCTACCATTTCTACCCTTTATCGAGCCCATCTTTGCATGAAATGTTCCCTTGGTATCTCTAACTTTCTTGAAGAGATCTCTAGTCTTTCCCATTCTATTGTTTTCCTCTATTTCTTTTCACTGATCGCCGAAGAAGGCTTTCTTATCTCTAACTCTGTATTCAAATGGATATATCGTTCCTTTTCTCCTTTGCTTTTTGCTTCTCTTCTTTTTACAGCTATTTGTAAGGCATCCTCAGACCTACAAAGACCTAAAAAAGTCTGTAATTACCTTATAGGCATTGAAAGATGAACTCTCCCAGTCAGTAGGTGCCCAATATGCTACTGGATATCAGTGGAGAAATAACTCCAGAAAGAATGAAGGGGTGGAGCCAAAGCAAAAACAACACCCAGTTGTGGATGAGACTGGTGATGGAAGCAAGATTTGATGCTGTAAAGAGCAACACTGCATAGGAAACTGGAATGTTAGGTCCATGAATCAAGGCAAATTTGAAGTTGTCAAACAGGAGATGGCAAGAGTGAACGTTGACATTCTAGGAATCAGCGAACTAAGATGGTCTGGAATGGGTGAATTTAACTCAGATGACCATTATATCTACTACTGTGGGCAGGAATCCCTTAGAAGAAATGGAGTAGCCATAATAGTCAACAAAAGAGTCCAAAATGCAGTACTTGGATGCAATCTCAAAAACGACAGAATGATCTCTGTTTGTTTCCAGGGCAAAACATTTAATATCATGGTAATCCAAGCCTATGCCCCGACCAGTAAAACTGAAGAAGCTGAAGTTGAACAGTTCTATGAAGACCTGCAAGACTTTCTAGAACTAACACCCAAAAACGATGTCCTTTTCATTATAGGGGACTGGGACGCAAAAGTAGAAAGTCAAGAAACACCTGGAATAAAAGGCAAATTTGGCCTTGGAGTACAAAATGAAGCAGGGCAAATGTTAACAGAGTTCTGCCAAGAGAACACACTGGTCATAGCAAACACCCTCTTCTTACAAACCAAGAGAAGACTCTACACACGGACATCACCAGATGGTCAACACCAAATCAGATTTATTATATCCTTTGCAGCCAAAGATGGAGAAGCTGTATACAGTCAGCAAAAACAAGACCAGAAGCAGGCTGTGGCTCAAATCATGAACTCCTTATTGCCAAGTTCAGACTTAAATTGAAGACAGTGGGGAAAACCACTAGACCATTCAGATATGACCTAAATCAAATCCCTTATGAGTGTGTACCTACATCAAAATACATTATGCAAAAACTTGTATAACTACAAGGAGAAAAGAAAAAAATCACTACTTTACATGAAGACTTCAGCACCCTCCTTTTGTAAGTAATAGATCAAGTGGTCAAAAAACAAGTGAGAATGTAATTGCCCTGAATAGCACTATTGGTCAACTGATATAATTGGCATTTATGAACTAGCACATCCATAACAGCAGAATATACATTCTTCCTATGTTCATATGGAACATTCACCAATCTAGATCATATTCTGGAATGTATAACATATCTCAACAAATTTATAGTAATAGAAATTACCAAAGTGCATTATCAGACCACAAATGAAATAGAAATAAAAAACATAAAGATATTTGATAAATTTCCAATACTTGGAAATTAAACACCATGACTTAAAAATAATGCATCAGTCAAATAGAACGTCTCTAGATACATTTTTTAAAAAATATTTTGAACTAATTGATAATGAAAATTCAACTTATCAAAATTTATGGAATCTAGTGAAAGCCATGCTTAGACAAAGAGTTATAGCATTAAATGCATATTGTAAAGAGGAAAAAAAAGCAAGGTCTGGAATCAATCATCTAAGACTTCCCCTTAGAAAACCATAAGAAATTAAGACAAAAATGATCCAAGGAATAGAAATAGTAAATATTAGATCATAAACAAATGAAATTGAAAAAAAATAGTAGAAAAAAAAATAATAAAAGCAAAAACTTTTTTTTTTGCAAAAATCAATAAACTTGATTTACTTTCAGTAAGCTTAAAGTAAAAGAAGTAAATACAAACTATCACTGTCATAAAAAAATAAATAAGAAAGTGACATTTCTAGTGATTTCAGTGGCAATAAAATGATAATAAAGGAACACTGAAAACAACAGTAGGCTCACAACTTTAATAAGTGAAACAAACCAATGGCTTGTAAGAGAGAAATTATCAAAACTCATTAAGGAAAAATAGATAATCCAAATGGGTCTATATCTATTAAGGAAATTAAACCAATAATTGGTAGCTACTTTTTGTTTTTGTTTTTGTTTTTAGTTATTTTAATAGAAAAGCCTATCTGATTTTCCTGGTGAGTTTTACCACATATTTAAGAAAGGAGTGATGATAATTCTACATGATCACTTCCAGAAAATTAATGCAGAGCAAGCACTTTCACATTGAACCCATAAGGTCAGACTCATGCATTTATACAGCCGCTAGATAAAGACATCACAAAGAAAGGAAAAGCAAATCTCCCATGTTCATAAATGTGAAAATCTTTAAAAATATCAAATAAATATTTTAAAAATTCATTAAGAAGTATACTGTCTGACCAAAACAGATTTATTCCAGATAGGTTGTTTCAACATTTCAAAGCCAATCAGTGCAATCCACAACCGACAGACCAACATAGAAAAATCTTGCTAAGATCCAACATGCATGCAAAATAAAAACCCTCAGCAAACTAGGAGTAGAGGGAAGTCTCCTCAACTTGATAAAGGGCCTCTAAGAAAAGCCTACAGCTAACACCATATTTAATGATGAGAAACTGGATGTCTTCTTCTAACATCAGGAACAAGGCAAAAATGTCCCCTCTCACCACTGTTTTTCATACAGGAAGTTTAGTGTAATAAGAAAGGACAATAAAGGTACACAAGTTGAGAAGTAGAAACAGAGCTGTCTTTGTGCACAGATGACATGATTTATACATACATATGTGTGTTGTGTGTGTGTGTGTATGTGTGTATGTGTGTGTGTGTATAGATATATATTGCAAAGAATTAAAAAAAAAAAACAAACATGATGAGAGCAAAGTTTTAGGATTTAGGTTAGTACAGTTGACTGCTTGAACAACACAAGGATTAGGATCACTGATCCACTGTGCAATAAAATATTTTGTGTATAATTTATAGTTCGTCCCGTGTATCTGCAAACTTGATATCATTCATTCCTCCATATCTATAGTTTCTCCATATCAGAGAACTCAAACTTCAGACTGGGTAGTAGTATGATATTTGCTCCTGAAAAACAAAAACAAAAGCACACATATAAGCAAGTGCATACAGTTCAAACCCTTGTTGTTCAAATGCTCAACAGTATACAAAAGTCTTTTCTATATGTTAGCAATGGGAACTGGGATTGAAATATAAAAAGTCTTGTTTGATAATAACAGCACCAAGAGTTTGACACGACACAGCAACTGAACAACCATAACACCAAGAAAATGAAAAATTGGATATTAATCTACTCAACATGTACAGGATCTATATGCAGGAAACTATAAAATTCTGATAAAAAGCAAGCACACAAACAAAAAGCTAAAAGGAGACCTAAACAAATGAAAAATTTATGGATCCTACATAGATAAATCCTCCATTCATAGATTGGAAGATTCAATGTTGACAAGATGTCAGTTCTTCCCAACTTGATCAGAGACTATGCAATTTCCATCAAAATTCCAGCGTGACATTTTGTAAACATTGACAAAATGGTTCTAATGTTTATATGAAAATACATTCTTAAGAATTTATTTTCAATTAGAGGATAATTGCTTTACAGTGTTGTGGTGGTTTTCGCCATGCAGCAGGGTGAATCAGCTGTGTGTGTGTATTAGTCTGTCAGTCGTATCTGAATCTTTGTGACCATGGACTGTAGCCCAGCAGCCTCCTCTGTCCATAGAATTCTTCAGGCAAGAGTACTGGAGTGGGTTGCCATTCTCTTCTAGGGGATCTTCCCCACCCAGGGATTGAACCAGGTCTCCTGCACTGTGGGCCCATTCTTTACCATCTGAACCACCTGGGAAGCTTGAATCAGTCGTAAGTATACATATTTCCCTACTCTTGAACCTCCGTCCCACCCCTACTTTCCACCGTTCAGGTTGTCACAGAGCACTGGGCTGAGTTCCCTGTGTTATAGCGTACCTTCCTACTAACTCTCTATATTCAAAGATAACCTTGAATAATCAACTGAATATTAAATACAAATAGCAAAGTAGAAGAATTCACACTGGTTGATTAAAAGGCTTTTAAGAAAGCTATAGTAATTACAATCTTGTGGCATTTGTGGAAAAAATAAAAGCAGATCAAAGAGAAAGTTACTATATAAATTTACTATACAAATGTAGCAGACCCAATTTCTCTATCAACAACATTTAAATATGCCTGGTTTTATCTATTTAATCATTATGCCTACAATTCTATGTAATAAGTTTATGTTCCTCTTTCTTCATTTTTCAACTATAGTTATATATATATATATCTGTTGGTTGCTTAGCTTTCCACACAAAGAACTCAAAACTGCAAAATGATATAACTATGAAAATATAAAATTTTGTCTATATTCCCTTCCCTTTAAAGAAAGCACTTGTCATCTGCTTCTCAGGTTATATATAGATCTATCTCATTTTTAAATCTCTTCTTATACATTGTTTTACAAAAGTCAAGTGATTTCTGTCTTCTGTCCCTCCCTACATGAAGCAACGCATAGCCCTTGCAGGTGTATCTTGAATGTAATGAATAATATGAAGCCATCAGGTCAAAGAAGCTTAGATCAAATCACTAACTTAAGAGCCCCATAATCAAACAAAGGCCGATGACAGCAAAGTGCAGATTACTTTTTTGTATGGAAAGCAAAATAAATAAAGGTGAAATTTCTGCCCTTCCCTCTCTCGTTTCTGGAAAAATAATCTTTACAATGGACCAGAATGAAGAGGGTTTTCTGGAAGCCCCAGAGATTTAAGTTAAACAGTCTGTCGCAGCAAACTCCAGCTTTTTCTTGCTTGGTTTGTTTCTTGCCTTGGATTGCAATCTTTCAATCACAGTTCAGCTCTGCCAGCCTAGCAGTCCTTGCTAATTAGTGAACTAAAAGACAGAAGGATTTTTAGTAAATATGTCAGAAATTAAAGACCTTAACTAAGCCAAGGAGGAAGCGTGATCTGAATCTTAATTACTGCTGTCTATGATCTTCACTTTCTCAGAGAAAGATTAAATGTCTTGACATTACTTTGGATTAAAAAGGACCCCAAATAAAAAAGGCAAAAAGCTAATGAAAATATTGAGTTTCTAATAATCAACAAAAAGGTGCCTTGGTACAAATTCTAAACATTCCATCAGAACATCATCCCTTAAATAAATTACAAGTGCTAAATCAGAAAATAATTATTTATTTAGCAATTTCAACATCAGGGAGTTTTGAAAATCACTACCAAATGGGCTCAGAAAAGGTGTTTTAACAAAGAGAATTGTTGATTCAGTGTAGCTGTGTTTTTAATCTGTAACATCTGGCTTGCCTCTCAATACAGTCTTTTTAAACATCAAAAAGATTTTCTTTTTCTTGTCTTGATTATTACGTCAACTCTTAATTAGCAATACATTTTTCTTCCTTTCAGTCATTACTAAAAGATGTGGGAAGATCAAGGGAAAGCAGCAGACGCCTTGTCTATTGTATCAATGGCCTTCTAGTTCCCCTGAGCGCTCTGTTTGCCTGTCCTCACAGG
Organism: Cervus elaphus; assembly: GCF_910594005.1. NCBI lineage: Eukaryota > Metazoa > Chordata > Mammalia > Artiodactyla > Cervidae > Cervus > Cervus elaphus. The sequence continues at coordinate 7,648,863 of NC_057842.1, read as the reverse complement.
CACAACGGGACCACAGGCACATCAGAGACAACTTTCATCTAATTCATACTGTGCCTTTTCTATCCTGCCTTATTCTGTTAAGTATTCTGAGTATATGTAGTAAAAGCAACTAAAATTTATTGAAATGCTTTACTTCCATAGATACACTGAAATAAAATCAGTAGAGTGTTACTTACATCCTGTAATTTTTATTTGCACTAATTTGTATGGCACATAATTGGCCTAATTATCCTAACGCTTTGTAACAGAAAGAAAAATACATCTTTCTTCATGCAAAGATGAATCAGCTTTGCTGTCTAAAAAATTCAAAGTAAAGCAAAGACTTGACAGATATCTAGCTAGTAGGATCATCAAGAAAATGGATTATTTAATACATAAATTCCTCAAATGCCAGTCTAGTTTGTTGAAGCACATTAATAGATTATTTTAGCTTTACAAAGTTAAAAATTGTATAACATAAAATATTTAAAAAATATTATTTTGGGAACTCAAAATTCACCACATATCAAAGAAGAATTGAGGTTTGAAAATTCAAATTTCTATATATATGTGGAATCTGAATGATTTATCTTATTTTATGTAGACATGAAGCTTAAATTCAATTACCCAATTTCCAAGACTTAAGTTAGAGCAAATAAATTGATAACTAATGAAAAGCCCAGGTGAAGAATTACACAAACAAAATAAATGTCACAGAAAGACATACTTAAAAATTTTTCTAAGGAGAATAATGTAGAAAAACTAAAACATGAGTATTAGTTATTCCTATATTTTACTCCTGTTTTACATTTGGATGTAAAGTTTATTCAATAAAGATAATAAAATTGAATAAACTTTAAATTAAAATGCAGGATCTATTTGTCAATTTAAATGCAGCATTAAATAAAATGATTTGTTAATGAGAATAAAAATCAAGTAAAAAATTAAAATGTACGTATCTGTCTTGGAGGAATTCCATCTCCCCACTTAGCTGATTTTTACACTGCACTTGCTCTTTCATTCTAGTTTCTATTAATAAATTTAAAAAATTAATAATAGATTTTAAAAATATATTTGTAGATTTTTAAAATCTATCTGTATAATAACATTAAAATAAAGTGTATATGAATATATTCCCCTTTGTGTTACTTTTTTTTTACTGACATTCTTTGTACATCTTAAAAATGTAACATTCTTGATTTTTTTTCTACTCAGAATGAATTGTGCCTTTTAATTTCACAACAGCATTAGTTAATATGCTTGCAAATAAATGATACATATTTTACCAAAACCTCAAGTCCCGTACTTTACCCTTCTTTCTACATTGGAGACAATGAGGAAAGCTCTCCTTTGGCAAATGATTAACATTAAGTAATTTGCAATATAATTTTTTTATGGTTGATCCCAAAAGGTTTCAAAGAAGAAACAACACTGTAACACTGTCTTTGTTTCTAGTAGATTAAGCCACAGTATTGGCATGAGAAATAACATGGTTTCAATTCCCTGTGCTATGCTCCAACCACATTATCTTATATAAATAATTTATGCTAGAATGTACCACACCATTCTGTGCATCGCTAATCAGTGCCTACAGCATCTTCCCAGTATGGATCAGAACACCGAAAACCTAAGTGTTTGCAGTGGTTTTTCCTTCATTTTTTTTTTCCCAATGATTTTCATGGAATGTTCTTATTTCTATGGTTAAGATTCATTATATTAATATACCTTTGTAATAAAAATTGATTGGCTGAAATGAGTGAAAGTCACTCAGTCGTGTCCGACTCTTTGTGACTCTATAAACTATATGGTCCATGGAAATACCCACACCAGAATACTGGAGTGGGTAGCTGTTCCCTTCTCCAGGGGATCTTTCCTATCCAGGGATTGAACCCAGGTCTCCCACATGGCAGGCAGATTCTTTACCAGCTGTGCCACGAGGGAAGCCCAAGAATACTGGAGTGGGTAGCCTGTCCCTTCTCCGGGGGGATCTTCTCGATCCAGGAATCCAACTGGATCATCTACCTTGCAGGCCGACTCTTTACCAATTGAGTTATCAGGAAAGTCCCTGGCTGAGAGTTGGCTCCATTTACACACTGTCCTTCAATGATCAACTTCATTTATGGGTTCAGTACCATATGTGTTTTCAGATATCCACATGAGATCCTGTGACGGATCCCAGGATGGGGATGGGGTGTTGGTTGTGTGTGCAACATATCTGTAAGCTAAAACTCAGACTGCCAGTTTCATGACCCTACAACTGCTGGGTCAGAGATGACTTCATTATTTGTGTCACTGCAAGTAGCTTAGATTCCTGTTTGTCAGTTCTTGCAAAGATTAATGTTTTAGTGCATTTCTATTTATACCTTTTATACTTGGTGCATAATTATAGCTAATATACATGATGCTCTTGTGTATCTGTCAAGTCCCTTTTTCCATATGCTGCATATTAAATACTTTATTGTGTTATATAAAATAACCTTTCATGTTGAAGGAAGTAGTTCTGAAATTCTTTGGTTTCAAGATATGTTTACATCCTTAAAAAATTAGAATGTCAAAGAGCTTTTGTATTATATATATATATATATAGATACTTAATGTATTAAAATTATAAAGAAAATTATAAAGAAAGTTATCCATCTTACATCTTGAATGCATCTTTTACTCATGCATATTATAACATCATGCACTGCCATTTGGAAATTATATATCCATTTAGTTATGCAAATAGTCTGGATATAGCATTTGTAGTAGGAAAATTAAGAGATTTGATTATTAATTGAATTTTGGTAAGTTATTAGTATGCTGAAAAATTATATCTTAGGGTTATATTAGGTTTATTTTAATGAAAATGGGCTTCCATAGTGGCTCAGAGGGTAAATAATCCGCTTGTAATGCAGGAAAGCTGGGTTCCATTCCTGCTGTGGGAAGATTCACTGGAGAAGGAACCGGCAACCCAGTTCAGTATTCTTACGTAGAAAATTCCGTCAACAAAGAGACCTGGCAGGCTACAGTCCAAGGTATCACAGAGTCTGACGCGACTGAGCAACTAACCTTTTCACTTTCAGCAAAAACTGTAGAGTATGCGTGACTTGTCTTTACGTACTTCCTACTGGTATTTACCTCATGGGAAATAGATGGGGAGACAGTGGAAACAGTGTCAGACTTTATTTTTGGGGGGCTCCAAAATCACTGCAGATGGTGACTGCAGCCATGAAATTAAAAGACACTTACTCCTTGGAAGGAAACTTATGACCAACCTAGACAGCATATTAAAAAGCAGAGACATTACTTGGCCAACAAAGGTCCATCTAGTCAAGGCTATGGTTTTTCTAGTGGGCATGCATGGATGTGAGAGTTGGACTGTGAAGAGAGCTGCGTGCTGAAAAATTGATGCTTTTGAACTGTGGTGTTGGAGAAGACTCTTGAGAGTCCCTTGGACTGCAAGGAGATCCAACCAGTCCATCCTAAAGGAGATAAGTCCTAGGTATTCATTGAAAGGACTGATGCTGAAGCTGACACTCCAATACTTTGGCCACCTCATATGAAGAGTTGACTCATTGGAAAAGACCCTGATGCTGGGAGGGATTGGGGGCAGGGGGAGAAGGGGACGATAGAGGATGAGATGGCTGGATGGCATCACCGACTCGATGCAAATGGGTTTGGGTGGACTCCAGGACTAGCTTATGGACAGGGAGGCTTGGCATGCTGGGTTTCACGGGGTTGCAAAGAGTCGGACATGACTGAGTGACTGAACTGAACTGAACTGATGTCACAATAGGAGCTCCAAACATAAAAGAAGAAAGGATCTTTTAGACTGAATTAAAAAAAAAAAAAAAAGATTATGCATAGTTGAGATTTCTGCAATGATCCTAGTTATACCATAGACTTGGTTGATATTTCTGGAAAAATAGGCTTATTGTTTTCACAGCAGTGTCCTTTGTGCACTGATGATGCTGTTACACAGAGGATTTTTAAATAAATATATTTATTTATTTAAATAAATATATATTTATTATTAAATATATTAAATATATATTATTATTAAATTAAATTATATATATAAAATATATATATTTAAATATATATATATATATTTTTTAAATAAATAGACCTGAATACAATCTCAGTGATTATTGAGGCCTAAGTTATTATATTGTTCATGAGGAATCTAAGAACTGAAAAATAATTTGACTTACGGAAGGTAATAGCTAGTTAGTGATATAGCTGAGACCAGAATATAGACAAAGGTTACTGTTAATGTGCTACATTATTTTCCCCTCAAATAAGAGTTATGGTTCTCCAGTACTCTTCCCTGGAAAATCCCATGGACGGAGGAGCCTGGTGGGCTGCAGTCCATGCGGTCGCTAAGAGTCGGGTACGACTGAGCAACTTCACTCTCATTTTTCACTTTCATGCGTTGGAGAAGGGAATGGCAACCCACTCCAGTGTTCTTGCCTGGAGAATCCCATGGACACAGGAGCCTGACACGACTAAAGTGACTTAGCAGCAGCAAGAGTTATGGTTAGTTTCAGTTAATCTTGAAAATAGGATGAAAAGTGTGTGGTCATATATTTTATAAATTAATCACCTTAAAAATAGAGTCACATAAAAATTAGAAAAATAAATATCTATTTATACTTATAACTATAGCTATGGTTCTGTTAGTCAAGGAGAATACAATCTGTTTTTATTTATAAATAATGTGTGATGGTATAAAATATAGAACACATAAGTGAAGTTATCCAAATACCTTCCTGTAAATGTTAATATAAATCTGAAATTGCATTTTCTTTGGGAATCTAATTTCATTTGTTTTTGCTGTTCAGTTGTTCAGTCACGTCTGACAAAGAGACCCCGTGGACTGCAGCATGCCAGACTTCCGGGTCCTTCACTGACTTCTGGAGTTTGCTCAGATTCATGTCCATTGAGTCAGTGATGATATCTAACCATCTCATCCTCTCCTGCCCCCTTTTCCTTTTGCGTTCAATCTTTTCCCACATCAGGGTCTTTTCTAATGAGTCAGCTTTCCACATAAGGGAGCCAAAGTATTGGAACTTCATCCTTGACATTTTTTTCCAATGAGTATTTGGTTTTGATTTCCTTTAGGATTGATTGGTTTGATCTCCTGGCAGTCTCAGGATCTCTCAAGAGTCCTCTCCAGCACCACAGTTCAAAAGTATTGATTCTTTGGTGCTCAGCCTTCTTTATTGTCCCACCTTCATATCCATACATGGCTACTGAAAAAAAAAAAAAAAATAGTTTTGACTAAAAGACTTCTGTTGGCGAAGTGATGTCTTCAGTTTTTAATACACTGTCTAGGTTTGTCGTAACTTTCTTTCCAAGGAGCAAGAGTCTTTTCTTTTCATGGCTCTAGTCACTGTTCATGGTGATTTTGAAGGGCAAGAAAATAAAATGTCACTGCTTCCCCTTTTTTCCTCTTTTATTTGCCATGAAGTGATAGGACTGGATGCCATAATCTTGTTTTATTAGTGTTGAGTTTGACGCCAATTTCATTTACCAGAACTTAAAATTCCTAACCTCTGAGCTTGGATTTTGATTATCTGGATGTGATTTTTCTTGTTCACCATTATATAGAAATATGCAAAAAATGAAGAAAAATAATACAAATGTGGAGTGATAATTAAATGTTCACTATTTTCTTGTAGAAATTAGCTCAATAGAATTAATAAAAGCCAGATATGAAAAAAGCTGTTTATGAATAAACCAGCAATAGACCTATGAAAAGGCTTCTCTGTTGGCTCAGAGGGTAAACAATCTGCCTGCAATCTGGGAGACCCGAGTTCATTCCCTGGATTGGGAAGATCCCCTGGAGAAGGGTATGGCAACCCACTCCAGTATTCTTGCCTGGAGAATCCCCATGGATAGAGGAGCCTGACAGGCTACAGTCCATGGGGTTGCGAAGAGTCAGACACGACTGAGTGACTAAGTACACCCACAGAACTATGAAAGAGAACAATTCTTTGTTTCCACTGAATGCTAACCCGTAAGAGGACTGGGACTGAGCCCTTATGTGGAGTGGCCAACCTATTGCTCCTTCTTGCTCCATCTCCCAAATTATATCTGTTTTGCATTCATTTAGAAGAAATGAGAATGAATAATGACCATGAAATCCTAAAAGATATGGCCAACTACAAGTAAGGGCAGAGAGAGTAAGATAACTGTTAGCAGTGTATTCTATATACTTTATTTTCAATATTTCAATTCAAATACACAAACTGCATGCCATTTCATATCCTACACAGAAATAAGATTTCAATATCCTCATATATTATATAAACAAAGCAGACTGAGTAAGGGAGGTTTAGCAACAGACCTGAAGAATTGATACTTTTCTATGAGTAGGAGGAGGGATATTAAAAGATAACACATCAATATTTCTCACTTTCTCCATATAATAAGAAGCACAGTTGTCTGTTATGAATGAGAGAGTGGAGATTGGGTATGGCACCTATGAAGATTCATTAAAGTTTAAAATAATCATCATGGGAAAACCACTTTGTAGGTTAATACTGAAGGTTCTGCAGGTATTTGAGACCTTGCTTTACCTTTAGGAAAGAAGCAATCTATCAATTTAATTGCATTTCTACATCACATAGGAACAGGGGAGACCAATGGCAGCATTTAGTATGGTTTGAGAGTAAGAATTTTGCTGTATTTCTGAAATGAGGAGTGGTAAAGAATGTGATTTCAAGATACTGGTGTAGGGCAGATTCATTTCAGAAGTTATAGTAGAAAGTAGGCTGATTAAAAAGGGAGGGAAATATAATGGAAGAATATAGCATGAAATAAATGTTAAAAATTACAATAAATCTAGAAAGGTGACTTAAAAGAAAATTGTTTGGAGATAGAAGTGTACAATTTATTTTGCAAATCTAGATTTAAATTCAAGTTTCAAAAATGTGTAAAATGTGACTGTAGGAAATTAGACATGGGAGATAAGGACAAGATTTCAGATAGGTCATCTTCATGATGACCCAGGAGGTGAGCTGAATAATGAAGATGCACAAGGGCAAAGTCCAATTTCTACAGAGGATGTCGATGTATAAGCAGGTTAGTGTTAAATTACAAATTTAAGAAAAGTCAGAAAACATGTATTTCAAAGAAACCTGAACTTTGAAAATGAGCAGTGGAGTGATGATGAGAAAGGGACAACAGGATATCATAAGGTTGCTGGTCCCAATTCCACTCTGAGGCTGATCAGGGGTCAACAAGTGTTCAGTGAAGAAAGCTTCAGGAAGTGACAGTTCAAAGGTTTCCTTTTTCACTTTGTTTTATTCTGAGCAGTGACCTTCTTATCTAATTCCTTTCTCTAATTTTTATAGTTATTTCAAATGTTTTGTCTCTCAAAATGTCCAAGAATTCTGGTTACTTTCTTTGTTTTAATAAATAAAAACCCTGGGCAGTTTAGAAAGCTTAAAGTTTGACTAGTTAATATTTGAAAACTTATGCTACAGAAATAAGACACTATGTCAAATATAAAATATGTGGATAAATATTAGTTTGTAACATAATTTGTGCTAATGAAAATTTGACCATAATTTAAATAATTAAGTAGTAATACAAGACTATATATTGCTTTATACCTATTTTTTATGAGCTAAAATATAAAGCATGACTTTATGATTTTATACAAAGTGTTTTAGCATATTGTGAAATATTTAAAAGCTGTGTGAAAAATAGAAGTCTACTAGCAATGTACTAAAAGTAAAATATATTATTTCTGTATATGATATATTCAAGGAACAAAATGATTGCACCAAAGCTACAAAAGTAGTTTTCACTGGATGGTGTAATTATGAAAGTTATTCTTTTTTTTTTTTTTTTTTCCTATGGGCTCTGACACTTTCCAAAGCATAGGTGGGTCAAATTAAAAACAGCAAAATGATAAAATCAACCTAACTTAATCAATAATCACATTAAATGCAATTGGTCTTCAGTTCAGTCACTCAGACGTGTCTGACTCTTTGTGACCCCATGAACCATAGAACGCCAGGCCTCCCTGTCCAACACCCACTCCCTCAATCCACCCAAACCCATGTCCATTGAGTAGGTGATGCCATCCAACCATCTCATCCTCTGTAATCCCTTCTCCTCCTGCCCTCAATCGTTCCCAGCATCAGGGTCTTTTCAAATGAGTCAGCTCTTCACATCAGGTGGCCAAAGTATTGGAGTTTCAGCTTCAACATCAGTCCTTCCAATGTACACCCAGGACTGATCTCCTTTGGGATGAACTGGTTGGATCTCCTTGCAGTCCAAGGGACTCTCAAGAGTCTTCTCCAATACCACAGTTCAAAAGCATCAATTCTTTGGCACTCAGCTTTCTTTATAGTCCAACTCTCACATCCATACATGACCACTGGAAAAATCATAGCCTTGATGAGATTACTTGTTAACAAAGTAATGTCTCTGCATTTTAATATGCTCTCTAGGTTAGTCATAACTTTCTTTCCAAGAAGCAAGTGTCTTTTAATTTCATGGCAGCAATCACCATCTGCATTGATTTTGGAGCCCAGAAAAATAAAGGTAGCCACTGTTTCCACTGTTTCCTCATCAATTTGCCATGAAGTGATGGTGCCATGATCTTAGTTTTCTGAATGTTGAGCTTTAAGCCAACTTTTTCACTCTCCTCTTTCACTTTCATCAAGAGGCTCTTTAGTTCTTCTTCACTTTCTGCCATAAGGGTGGTGTCATCTGCATATCTGAGCTTATTGATATTTCTCCCAGCAGTCTTGATTCCAGCTTGTGTTTCCTTCAGCCGTTTCTCATGATGTATTCTGCATATAAGTTAAATAAGCAGGGTGACACTATACAGCCTTGACATACTCCTTTTCCTATTTGGAACCAGTCTGTTGTCCCATGTCCAGTTCTCACTGTTGCTTCCTGACCTGCATGCAGGTTTCTCAAGAGACAGGTCAGGTGATCTGATATTCCCATCTCTTTCAGAATTTTCCACAGTTTATTGTGATCCACATAGTCCAAGACTTTGGCATAGTCAATAAAGCAGAAATAGATGTTCTTCTGGAACTCTCTTGCTTTTTCAATGATCCAGTGGTTGTTGGCAATTTGATCTCTGGTTCCTCTGCCTTTTCTAAAACCAGCTTGAACATCTGGAAGCTCAAGGTTCATGTATTGCTGAAGCCTGTCTTGGAGAATTTTAAGCATCACTTTACTAACATGTGAGATGAGCGCATTTGTGCGGTGGTTTGAGCATTCTTTGGCATTGCAATTGATATAAACAGTCCATTAACAGTAGATGGTATCATATTGCTCAAGAAAGCAAAAATCAACAGCATGTTGTTTATATGTGGTTTAAATAGAAAGACTAAAGCAAGTTAAAGAGTGGGAAAAATACAGCATTTAACACTAAACAAAGAAAAGCTAAAATGCTCGTGTAAATATTAATACAGATCTTAACTATTACTTGGTAAATAGAGGTGAAAATGTTACCTACTCTAAAAAAATTATTTCATGATGATTAAGGGAGCAATTTTTAAGGAAAGAACAACAATCCTAAAATTTAGAACTCAAATATATAACTTCAAGTGATATGAAGCATCACCTGAGACATAAGTAGGAGAAATAGACACTTTCAAAAAATTTTGTGAGATTACTGTTAATACATTTCCCTCAGTAATTAGTCTCCCACACTAAAACAGATATTTTACCATCTGAGCCACCAGGGAAGCCCCAATAATTAGTAGAACAGATAATCATGAGATCAATAAGTATGATACAGATGACTTTGAAAATAATATTGACCAACTTGACTTAACTGATATATATATAGAACATCACACACAAATACAGAATAATAATGTAATGTACTGGAAAAACTCAGTTTTCATTCCAATCCCAAAGAAAGGAAATGCCAAAGAATGTTCAAACTACCACACAATTCTACTCATTTCACTTTAACAAAGTAATGCTCGAAATCCTTGAGGCTAGGTTGCAATAATACATGAAGGGAGAACTTCCAGATGTTCAAACTGGATTTAGAAGAAAGAGAGACCAAAGATGAAATTGCCAATATCTGTTGGATCATAGATAAAGCTAGATAATTCCAGAAAGATATCTACTTTTGCTTCATTGACTACACTAAAATCTGACTGTGTGGATATCAGCAAACTGCAGAAAATTGTGAAAGAGATGGAATACCAGACCACCTTGCCTGCCTCTTGTGAAACCTATGTACAGGTCAAGAAGCAACAGTTAGAAGTGGTCATGAAACAATAGACTGGCTCACCATTGGGAAAGGAGTATGTCAAGGTTATATATTGTCACCCTGCTTATTTAACCTAATGGCAGAGTACATCATGCAAAATGCTGGGCTGGATGAAACACAAGCTGGAATCAAGATTGCTGGGAGAAATATCAGTAACCTCAGATGTGTGGAAGACCACATCCTTATGTCAGAGAGCAAAGAGGAACTAAAGAGCCTCTTGATGAAAGTAAAAGAGAAGAGTGAAAAAGCTGGCTTAAAACTCAGCATACAAAAACCTAAGAACATGGCATCCAGTTCCATCACTTCATGGCAAATAGATGGGTAAATAATGGAAACAGTGAGAGACTTTATTTTCTTGGGCTTCAAAATTCCTGTAGATGGTGACTTCAGTCATGAAATTAGAAGACACTTACTCCTTGGAAGAAAAGTTATGATGAATCTAGAGAGCATATTTAAAAGCAGAGACATTATTTTGATGACAAAGTTCTGTATAGTGTGTATAATTTTTCCAATAGTCATGTACAGATGTGACAGTTGGATCATAAAGGAGGCTGAGAATTGAAGAAATTGTTATTTTGAACTATGGCTTAGGGGAAGCCTTTTGACAGTCTTTTGGTTGAAAAGAGATCAAACCAGTCAATCTTAAAGAAAATCAGTCCTGAATATTCATTGGAAGGACTGATACTGAAGCTGAAGCTCCAGTACTTTGGCCACCTGATGCAAAGAGCCGACTCATTAGAAAAGACCCTGATGCTGAAAAAGATTGAAGGCAGGAGGAGAAAGGGACATAGAAGATGAAATGGTTGGATGGCATCACCAACTCAACAGGCATGAGTTTGAACCAACTCCAGGAGATAGTGAAGGATAGGAAAGCCTGGCATGCTGCAATCCAAGGAGTCACAAAGAGTAAGACACAGCTGAGTGACTGAAAAACAACAAAAGAACATCACACACAAATTCAGAATACTAATGTAAGGGATATCCCTTACAAGTGCATGACTTTCAAGAATTTGCTTACCTTGATGAAATATATTTGGCCATAAAACAAGTCTCAATAAATTTAAAAGAAGTCAAATTATATAAATACTCTTTTTGATAAAAATAAAATCAAATCAATTTCAGAAATCTCTAATAAAAATCACACAATTTTTAAAACAAAATAACAGTTTTCTAAGTAACCTAGAGAAAAAAAAATATAAATTCAAAAGATAATTAATATATATGTTGAATTTAATAAAAATGGAAATGTAGTGTATCAAAATTTGTGGGATACTGCAGTTTCCCACTTGGCACTAGTGGTGGAGAACCTGCCTGCCAATGCAGGAGACATAAGTGACATGGGTTCAGTCCCTGCATCCGGAAGGTCCCCTGAGAAGGACATGGCAATCACTACAGTATTCTTGCCTGGAGAATCCCATGAACGATGGAGAGTCGCAGGCTACAGTCCACATGGTCACAAATAGTTGGACACAACAGAAACAACTTAGAGCACATGCACATTAAAGCAGTGCTTGTGGGGAAATAAGGCTCAGACGGTAAAGTGTCTGCCTGTAATGCGGGAGACCTGGGTTAGATCCCTGGATTGGGGAGATCCTCTGGAGAAGGGAATGGCAACCCACTCCAGTACTCTTGCTTGGAAAATTCCTTGGATGGAGGAGCCTGGTAGACTACAGTCCAGGGGTCGCAAAGAGTCAGACATGACTGAACGACTTCATGTCACTGTGGGGAAATATACAGCATTTCGTGCCTCTATGAGGAAATAAGAGAAAGTAAATGTCACTCATTCGTGTCAGACTCTTTGCGACCACAGGGGCTGCATCATCCTTGAAATTCTCCAGGTCAGAATACTGGAGTGGTTAGCTATTTCCTTCTGCAGGTGATCTTCCCAACAAAGGGATTGAATGCAGGTCTCTTGTATTGCAGGCAGATTCTTTGCCAGCTGAACCACCAGGAAAACCCAAGTATACTGCAGTGGGTAGCTTATCCCTTCACCAGGGGAATTTCTCAACCCAGGAGCTGAACCAGGGTCTCCTGCACTGAGGGTGGATTTTTTTTTTACAACTTGAACTACCATGAAACACATGAGGAAATAAGAGAGGTGCCAAAACAATGATGTAAGAAGCTTCAACCTAAGGAAAGTAGAAAAACAAGAGAAAATAAAGTCAGAATAAAGAGAATGAAAGGATAATTAGGATCAGGATAGAAATCTTTGGAAGTAAAAACAGAAAATAATTGAGAAAATTCAAAGAAAATCAAGAAGTTCTTTGAGAAGATACGTAAAATCCATGCCCTTCTAGAGAAGCAGACTAGGGGAGGTGACAGAGAGCAAGATAATATGTATTACAGATTTTGGAATTAAGACAGGTGAAACTATCATGGATTCTCTAAGGAATTAGAGCTAATAAAATTGTTGTTGATCAGTCAATCAGTTATGTCTGACTCTGCGATCCCATGGACTGCAGCACGCCAGGCATCCCTGTCCTTCACTGTCTCTCAGAGCTTTTTCAAACTCATGTCCATTGAGTTGGTGATGCCATCCCACCATCTCATCCTCTGTCATCCCCATCTCCTCCTGTCTTCTGTCCTCACCAGTATCATGGTATTTTCAAATGAGCTGGCTCTTTGTATCAGATGGACAAAGTATTGGAGCTTCAGCTTCAGCATCAGTCCTTCCAATGAGTATTCAGGATTGATTTCCTTTAGGATTGACTGGTTTGATCTCCTTTCAGTCCAGGGACTCTCAAGAGGCTTCTCCAACACCACAGTTTGAAAGCATCAATTCTTTGGCCTTCAGCCTTCTTTATGGCCCCACTCTCACACCCATACATGACTATTGGAATAACCATAGCTTTGACTATATGGACCTTTGTCAGCAAAGTAATGCCACTACTTTTTAATATGCTATCTAGGTTTACCTTAATTTTCTTCCAAGAAACGTCTTTTAATTTCATGGCTGCAGTCACTTGCAGCCATTTGCAGTGATTTTGAAGCTAAAGAAAATAAAGTTTATCATTGTTTTCCCGTATATTTGTCATGAAGTGATGGGAATGGATGCCATGATCATTTTTTTGAATGCTGAGTTTTAAGCCAACTTTTTCACTTCCCACTTTCAATTTTATCAAGAGGCTCTTCAGTTCCTCTTTGCTTTCTGCTGTAAGAGTGGTGTCATCTGCCTATCTGAGGTCACTGATATTTTTCTGGACAAACTTAATTTTGGCTTGATTCCCCTGCCTTTTCTAAATTCAACTTGAACATCTGGACATTGTTGATTCATATACTGTTGAAGCCCAGCTTTGAGAATTTGAGCATTATTTTGATAGCATGTGAAATGAGTGCAATTGTGCCATATTTTGAATATTCTTTGGCATTACCCTTCTTTGCAATTTGAAAGAAAACTGACCTTTTCCTGAGGCCACTGCTGAGTTTTCCAAATTTGCTGATATATTCAGTGCAGCACTTTCACAGCATCATCTTTAGGATTTGAAATAACTGGAATTCCATCACCTCCACTAGTTTTGTTCACAGTGATGATTTGTAAGACCCACCTGATTTTGCACTCCAACATATCTGGAGCTAGGTCATACATCACACCATTGTGGTTATCTGAGTTATTAAGATCCTTTTTTTGTGTATGTAGGTCTTCTGTGTATTTTTGTCACCTCTTCTTAATATCTTCTGCTTCTATTAAGTCCCTACTGTTTCTGTCCCTTATTGTGCCCATCATTGCATGAAATGTAACCTTGGTATCTCTAATTTTCTTGAAGAGATCTCTAGTCTTTCCCATTCTATTGTTTTCCTCTATTTCTTTACACTATTAATCTAGGAAGGGTTTCTTATCTTTCCTGCTATCCTTTGGAACTCTGTATTCAGATGTGCATATCTTTCCTTTTCTCCTGTGCCTTTTCCTTCTCTTCTTTTCTCTGCTATTTGTAAAGCCCCCTCAAACAAACTTTTTGCCCTTTTGTACTTCTTTTTCTTGGAGATGGTTTTGATAATTCTTCTTGTACAATGTTACAAACCTCTGTCCATATTTCTTCAGGCACTCTGTCAGATGTAATCCCTTAAGTCTATTTGTTACTTCCACTGTATAGTAATAAGGGATGTGATTTTGGTCATACCTGAATGGTCTAGTGGTTTTCCCTACTTTCTTAAATTTAAGTCTGAATTTGGCAATATGGTATTCATGATCTAAGCTACAGTCAGCTCCTGGTCTTGTTTTTGTTGACTGTATGGAGCTTCTTCATCTTTAGCTACAAAGAATATAATCACTCTGATTTCAGTGCTGACGATCTGGTGATATCCATGCGCAGAGCTGTCTCTTGTGTTGTTGGAAGATGGTGTTTGCTATGATCAGTGTGTTCTCTTCACAAAACTGTGTTAGTCTTTGCCCTGCTTCATTTTGTACTCCAAGGACATATTTGCCTGTTACTCCAGGTATCTCTTGACTTCTTACCCTTGTATTCCAGTCTCCTAAGGTAAAAATATATCTTTTGTTGATGTTAGCTATAGAAGATCTTGTAGGTCTTCACAGAACTTAAGATCTAATAAAATAATACATTAAAAAATAATAAAATGATATTTGAAAAAATTGATAAGACGTTTGACAAAATATATTGAGAAATACCTTGAAAGGTACAAAGACAACAAAGTTTACTTAAAAAGATAGAGATAATCTGAATAGCCACACATCTGATAAAGTAATTTGTACTTTAAAACTTTTTCAGAAAGAAAATTCTATGGCCAGATGACATTATTAAAAATTCAACCGAATATTCACAGAGGGATTATTGCAAATTATACACAAATTTTCATTAAGGTAAAGATGAATACTTATCAATTCATTTTAAGTGTTTAGCTACACAACAAAAATATATATATATAACTTTATGACCACCCCTATATATAAGGATAAAACATTTTAGAAAAGAGCAAACCTATCTCTGATAATTAGTTTCACTTAAGAATTTAAGAGAATTGCCTTGACCTGATAAAAACCTTTCACTTAATACCAGTCTTACCTGGTAAGACAGCATATACTTCTTGAACTTTGAAAAACAATGAAGGATGTCCATTCCACTGACATCCAACATTGTACAAGGCAAATTTGTACGTGGTATACAATACAATAGACAAGATGAATGTCAGACAAAAGTCATGTAGATTAAAATAATAGATTGTGAAAATCAATTTTTCTTTGCAGATGTGATCTTCTATGTATGTATATAGAAAAACTGCATGCATCTAAGAAATAGCAACAGGAACTAAGTGAATTTTAAAAGGTTGGAGGTTAGAAGATGAATGTAAAGAAGCAATCTGAAAATGAAATTATAAAAACACCATTTATAATGGCAAAAACTATACAAAACATTGTACAAAAATATGACCAGACACAAAAGATTTGTCCAGTGCAAACTAAAAGTTAGTACTAAGAAAAGTTAAAAAGCTAAACCACAAGTGTAAAGATGAACCATGTTCATGAGTCAGAAGATATATGTTGTATGTCAATTTTCCTAAAATAGAGCTATATCATCAATGTTCTCAATCAATATTCCAAGAAGGAATTTTCTAGGAATTGACAAAAAGATTCTAACAAATAAATGGAAATGCAAAGAACAAAGTTGGAGGGCTTCCCTGGGTGGTCAGATAGTAAATGATCCTCCTGCAATGCAGGAAACCCTGGTTTGATCTCTGAGTTGGCAAGACCCCCTGGAGATAGGAATGCCTATACATTCTGGTTTCTTGCCTGGGGAATTCCATGGACAGAGGAACCTTGTGGACTCTAGTATAAGGGGTCACAGAGAGTCAGACATGACTGAGCAACAAACACTCTCTTCTGGAGGGTTAACAATACTCATTTCATACAAATAAAATAAATGTACTATAATCAAGACTATAGGATATTGGCAGAAATATATAATAGATAAATACATCAGTGGGATTAAATAGAAAGTCTAGAAAAGACTTCTTACATAATCAGACAATCAATTTTGACAAATGTGCAAAGATTTTACAGTGCACAAAAAACAGTCTTTTAAAAAACTGGTGTCCAGCAAATACATATCCATATAGGAAAAAAAGTAAATAAATAAAAAACAACAAAACCCCCCAAAACCTTTTGATTTTTATATTACATCATATACAAAACTGAACCTAAAATGGATTGTAGAAATAAATGTAAAAACTAAATCTATGAAACTTTGATAATTAAATGTAAGAGAAAGTTTTTTTTTTAATTTTTATTGAAATATAATTAACATAACATTTTATTAGTTTTAGGTGTACAACATTAATCAGTATTTCTATGCATTTTGAATAATTACCACAATAAATCTAGTTAAAAATCTATAATCGTTCACAGTTACAAAAATGTTTTCTTGTGATGAGAACTTTTAAGATCTGCTTTCATAGCAGCTTTCAAATATGTGGTACAGTATTATTAGTAATAATAATGCTATTAGATGTAGTATTATTAACTGCAGTCACCAAGCTATACATTACACCATCCATGATTTATTTGTCTTATAACTAGAAGCTTTTCCTTTTGTCCATCTTCTTCCATTTGACCACCCTTCACCCCACACCTCTGGCAGTTCCCAATCTGTCCTCTATATCTTCTAATTTATTTTTTGTGATTGCTTGTGTGTTTGTTTGAAGACTCCACATTAGCTGATATAATATGGCATTTTTCTCTGACATATAATTTAACATACTATCCCCAAGGTCCATCCATGTTGTTACAAATAGCATGATATCCTTCTTGTCATGGCTGAACAATCTTCATAGAAGAAAATATTGTAACTTACCTTAGGCAAAGATTTTGTAGAAATAATTCCAACAGCAAGATCCATTAAAAGATACATTGATAAGTTTGATTAGGTCCCATTTGTTTATTTTTGCTTTTATCTCCAATATTTTGGGAGGTGGTTCATAGAGGATCCTGCAGTGATTTATGTCGGAGAGTATTTTGCCTATGTTCTCCTCTAGGAGTTTTATAGTTTCTGGTCTTACATTTAGATCTTTAATCCATCTTGAGTTTATTTTTGTGTATGGTGTTAGAAAGTGTTCTAGTTTCATTCTTTTACAAGTGGTTGACCAGTTTTCCCAGCACCACTTTTAAAGATGCACTGGGAAGACCCAGAGGGATTGGGTGGAGAGGGAGGTGGGAGGGGGGATCAGGATGGGGAACATATGTAAATCCATGGCTGATTCATGTTGATGTATGACAAAAACCACTCCAATATTGTAAAGTAATTAGCCTCCAACTAATAATAAAAATAAATTGGGGAAAAAAGACACATTGATAAACTTCATCAAAGGTGAGATCTTCAAAAGATATTGGTGAGATAATGATAATACAGTCCATACACTGAGATACATGATTTGCAAATCACATATCTAATAAAGAACTTTTGATAGAATATGTAAAACAACTCTTAAAATTCAATAACAGGAAACCATTTCTAAAAATGAGCAGTTTTAAAAATGAAAATTCATCAAAAATCCATACTGAAGGCGAATTAGAATATGAAGAGATGTTCAACAGCTTTAGAGACTAATGATTATACTTTGAACCATAATGAAATCCTAATACACACCTATTATATTATTTATAATAAAATAATTTACCAAATGTGAGAATGTCAAGCAGTTGGCACCCTCAGACACTCAAAGAAATGTAAAGTGCTAAAGACATGTATCTTTATGCTTTATTTTTGAGAGTCAAACTGAAAATAGCAAAATTGTCCATCCAGATATGAGTGGGTAAACAATTCTAGTAGAGTGATACATATGGAACACTGTTCAGTTATAAAACAGTTTGAAACTTGCATGCAAATGAGAAGGACAAATCTCAGAGTAATTAAACTAAATGAAGTTAAAAAGA
This sequence comes from Cervus elaphus, assembly GCF_910594005.1. Lineage (NCBI taxonomy): Eukaryota > Metazoa > Chordata > Mammalia > Artiodactyla > Cervidae > Cervus > Cervus elaphus. The sequence goes on along the minus strand of NC_057842.1, from coordinate 7,630,759 downwards.
CAGAACAATAAAGCATATATATATATATATGACTTTCATTAACAAAAAATTCCATAAATAGTAGACTAATCTATAATTGGCTTGGGAATGCCATATGATGTTTCATTATTATCATTCCAAAAACAATAAAATTTAAATTTATATTTTATCTTTAAACTTACTGAAATTTTAAGAACCAACATGAGAAAATAGATGTTTAATTGATTTTTATCCAAATACAAATATTTAATTTAACTAAATTGAGCTTACTTTTAAGTAACTTGGAACCAGATAGCCACATCCAAAACTAAAACTAAAAATACATTTTTACAAAAATATTAATAGTAACCACATAATTTTAACATTTTAACAATTAATTAATTACTTGTTCTTTTGTATCTATTTATTGTTAAGTATACAAAAGAAAAGTTTACCAAGTACATAGAAAAGTTAAGACTTCGTGAATCTTGTTTCCAGTGAGCATGTAACCTATTTATGAAAATAAGTCATTTACACCTGAAATAGACATTTAAACTGACTAACACACAAATATTTGCAAAATGAATTTCATAGGAAAGAGAAACATATTTTTGGTTGAAGTAATCAGGGAAGGAACCCAACTTAGATCATCTGCAGAGTTTGAATAAGCTAATGGGAAAGTGGAAATAAGACATCATCATTTTTGGTGGGAAACAACATAATATTTCATAAATATGAATTAAGTCATAACCTACATATCATATTTTTATTGCTCAATAAAATATAAATATAATGGGTATGTAGCAAACTATAAAAATGATTCTAATAAAACATATAGATAAATATTAAGTCTAGTAAAATGGTTGGAACTAAGATTAATTTTTAAACATACAATTACCTAATAGAATGTTTTGTATTAAAAATTTTCATCCAAAAAGCATTTTTTGAATGTATTCTACAAGCTGAGTAACTTAGAGGCACCTTGAATATTTTTCTCAGATTTAAGGAACATAATCAACTAAAGATTCAATTATAAGACACCTCATTGAAGTTTGAAGTATGCTAAGGTTTATTCAAGGTGCTAGAGGATCAGAGTAATTTTTCTTTTTTTTCCTAAAAATGTTTTTATAGAAGTTCCAATTATGGTGTGCTCAAAAATAAATGTATCCAAGTGAATGGGCTGAGATACAGGATTGTCGTTTTCATTGAGACTGCTGCAGGAAGGTGGGGCAAGGGGGCGGGCTGCGGGAAGAAAGAAAAGACTTGGGATGACAAAGATAGAGAGTTCAGCTGTAGTCCAGTTGAGTTTCAGGTGCTATGAAACCTTAAGGTAAGTACGTTCACTAGGCCACATGGTACACTGGTATGGAGTTCAAGGGAGAGTCATAAAGTCAAGTCATCAACACAGATATTAAGTGAAATCAGGAGTCAGTATGAGTTAGTTCAATAAGATGTGCTATTTTAAGAACAGAAGAACACATAGATAAGTTGGGAGTTTAATATAGAGACATTACTATATATAAAATAGATAACAAAGACCTACTGTATAGCACGAGAATCTATACTCAATGTGTTACAATAATGTTTAATAAACTGAATCATACTTCTGTACAACAGATACTAGCACAATATTTTAAATTAACTATACTAAAAAAAAAAAAAAAAAATAGAAGAGTACATAATATAACCCTGAGAAGAGAAATACAAGAATGGAACACAAGTGGAGATGACAACAGAGATTGATGAGGATGATCGGAAAGGGGGAATGCATATCTTCCAAAACATTGTACAAAAGCACATTATTTATACATAAAAGTATACTGCATATACTTTCCAAAGTTAAAAAATACTAATTTAAGTTTTTAACTGTACATATTTATTTATATAAAAACTAACTTCTGTAGTTATATATTTATGGTATATGAATATCTGCAGGAATATTGAACCTTCTTCAAAAATATTCATTACTTAAAATAAGATTTGTAATCATATTACCAAATATGATCTTGATTCTTCATGACCCTAAATATAACACATCATTTTTCAAAGGGAAAATAAAACATTTTTTCAAAATAAAATGATATTCAACTCATAGTTTTTTGTTTTGGATTTTTGAGAAAGTCACAATTCATTCAGTTTTTTTGTGAGATATAATTAATATTAAATTTGCTTTTTTTGTAGTTCTTGATGACAAATTGCAATTAGGATTTCATTGCTATAAATTTTATTCAGAAACATCTTCCATTTGTTTAAATAAGAAACCTGTCTTTTGAAAGAATACCAAATTAACTCAAACATTCCACATACTCATTTGGTCCAGCGGGGATTTTTAAAAGGATGCTCACATGATAGTTATCAGTTGCTTCCTGTTGGCAGATACCTTATTTTAGACACAGACTTTGTGATATCTCCTGTGATATATTCTGTGGTTCTGTTGTCAATTAAAAAAAAAAAAAGACTCTACATTTAAATTAAATTTACAGAAATAATGATTCAAAGTTTAAGTACCTATGGCAAGTTTTAGGAAAAGCAAATAAACACACCCAAGTTATAAATCATTCAGTGAGATGATTTATTATGGAAAAAAATAAGCTGACTTTAACTATAGTTCCCCTGCTGGGTGCTGCTCTATAGAACAGTTATAATAAGTCAAGCAATGAATGAATGGAAAATAGAATTCTTCTAACTTCGTAAGGATAAGCCCCTGAGACTTCTCTTTCAACTCTGTGTACTTATGCATGCAAGTCTCTTTTATCAGTAAAGATATTTTACACTGTACTGACTGCAGCATATTTACTTATTTCTGAAAACAAATCTGAGATCAGATGGATATTTGTGGTCTAGTTTTACTTTAAGTTTGCATATTATGGATTTGTAGATACATTGTTAGGTTTTCAGTACATTCTGCTAAAAGAAAACTTTATTACCTGACCATCTTAGAAGAGCCCATGGAGACCATGTTTTGTGTCCATAGGAACACCATTTGCGATATTATCAGCAACTGATATATCACTTAAAATATTTTATTTTAAAAATCCATTTTTCATTTTGAGACTTATTGAAATAGTTTTTCTTTTGAATCTTTGTTGCTAAATCCATCTTACGAAATAAATTTGCTTAAGAGGCATTCATGGATAGGGCTGTACAATTTTTCCCCAATCAGCATAGTTTTTGTCACCTTCACTTACATTAATCCAAAGTTTGCAAGTTTTAGGGAAAAAAGTTGCTAGAACTAAGCAAGTAAAGGAAGTGGTAGAGGAGAGAGAAGATAGGAAATAAGGTGAAAGAAGAGCAGAGGCGGGGAGAAGGGTATGCAGTGACAGATGAAGGCAATAATCTGAAAGAAGTATAAGGAAAAGCAGCACCATATCTTCAAAATACAGTTATCTTGGGCTTCCAAGGTAGCACTAGTAGCAAAGAATCTGCCAGCCAATGCAGGAGATGCAAGTGATGTGGGTTTGATGCCCAGGTCTGGAAGATCCCCTGAAGGAAGTCACGGCAACCCACTCCAGTATTCTTGCCTGGAGAATCACATGGACAGAGGGGCCTGGTGGACTACAGTCCATGGAGTCACAAAGAGTCAGACATGACTGAAGTGACTTAGCATGCATGCATAGTCATCTTGGTATTAAATCTTCCAGATAGCTTTCTGGGCATTTACCACCTAATAAACTGGAATGGATATCAAAAGGTTCAGAAAAACAACAACAAACAAACAAAAAACAAAAACAGAGACTAACTGAAAGGAAACAAAAATTTTAAAGTTCATGTTTCTGAATTTTCCCCATAGATTGAACAACTACCTATTAGCTCTATTTTTGTAAGTTAAAAGTGCCATGAAACACCTTTTTATGCAGTGTCTTGGATTCACAAAGTTAGAACAACTTTGTTGCTTACATATAGATTTTTTTAATAGCTAAACAAGAGTGATTATTTCCTAAGGAAAACCATTATCAAATAATTTGGTTCAAATTTTCAATCAAAAAATGATTTTGTGCTAACTAAAGTGAAAACTATCACAGACTTCAAGCATGGGGTCTTTTTGCTCATTCCCCAGGTGGTGAACAAAGGACCTAACAGGTCAAAGTACTTTCTGAGAACAGTGCTTCCTCAGAGGGAAGAGGTCAGGAAAGGATACCTAACTCAATCTATGTGTATGTCAAAGTTTTCAGCAGAGTCAATAGAAAGAGCTTTGGGAAGCTCACTGTCTGTGAGTCTCTTCCAATGCTTGCTCTTGAATATGAGGCTAGGAAGTGGGGAGAAAGCTTAATGCTAGGGGGGTAAGTTCAGGAGAGAAGACGATGTGACAAGAGTGGAAACACCCCATTATTCTTGATTTCACTGCGACTCAGTTTCAACAAAGAGCAGAATGCAGCAGGAGGGGGAAAGAGGTGTGTCCTGGGCTAAGCTATAGTGTCAGCTTCACCGAAATACATTTGACTAGCTATATAGGCAATTATATGTTAATTAATTGACAACTAGCAGCGTACATAATTAGAAAAAACTGCTTCAATATTTCCATGAAATTCACTTTGTAAGCAATATCAAAGCTCTGTGTTTTTAAAGATGTTTATAAGCGATACAATGAAATGAAAAGAAATGCTCATAAAGTAAGGTGCTATTTCACACAGCAAGACTTAACTTTTGACCCACTGTCAGAATGCGCAGCAGATGAAGTGAAAAATGCAATAGACTAAGAATCAGGACACCAGGGCTTCCATCTTGCTGTTGTCACTAGCTATCTGACCTAGAGCATCTCAGTGTCTTTGAATTTGAATTTTCTCCTCTGTAAAATTAGGTACTGGTTGATCTCTAAAACCCTGCCCAGTGCTGAAAATCTATATACCTTGAATTCTCTTTTCTAACAGTGTAGATAGATTTATGTTGATCTCTCCATTTGTGCATTTCCAGTCTTTTGTGAGTAGGGCTATGCTCCATTATTTTGACTGACGATGTTTATAGGTATACACTGTGTGACAGAAGGACTCAAAGTGATTCATTAAAAAAATCAAAATCCCCACCGCTGCCAATTAGCAAAGGCCCTAATCAATGAAGTGCCCCGTAGATACTGTGATGCAACTATTTCCTCAGGATGTGTTTCCAAGGATGTCTATTTGACCAAGAAAGAATGCATACACAGAGAAACAATCACTTAGAATTTCAATAACCTGTGGACTAAATATGTTCTTTTGAGAGCAAAATTACAGCTTACATTGCTTCCTTGTATACTTATACACATAGAAAAGATGAAAAAAAGATTAGTGAGTTCTAGAGATTATAAATAAGCATTCATGAAATTAAGTGTACTCCTGTGAGCTAAAGTAATATGCATAAATATAACCAGGTTGCAATGACTCAGTCGAGAGAGAATAGAAATTCTTATCTATATAAAATAGTATAAATCCATATATGCGATTGTATATGTATAATTATATGTAATCATATGCATCATAAATGTACATGATGGAGAACAGAAACATATAATTGTCTATTGAACTGACTATGTGACTCCAAGTTTTGGTTTAAGTTTTATCTCAAAATCACTGGTATGCCTGTGCCATGGTATCTTTTGAAAATATTGGTATGTTTAAGTTAAATTTTAATAAATGTGTCCAATTTGTACTGCATTTAACAACTTGAAAACAAAATGATAAGTGATAAATGATATTTAAATAATGCCTTTGAAATATGATAGAAATAGTGTAGTTTTTCCCTCATTAACCCATTTATCTAACGCATATTGTTTAGGAGAAGGTTGTGAATTTGAAACCAATGCAAACTTTACTCTGCTGTGTAGTTACAAGCTTCATTAGTGGTGTCTTCAAAAGCTCTTTTCCAAAAGACTTTCTTTTGTCTAAAAAGAATGTGGATAAACTAGCAATAAATGTCCATGTATGCATCAAGAATGGTATACTAACAATGGGTCAGTACTGGCATAGAATTCAAGTTTACATACACAAGACTGCATTCAACATATGACCCAACCCATTGTCTATGGACCAACGAAAGCAAATTGTGCTTCCGTTTTCTCCATTTATTTTTTCACCTCACTCCTAGGTACTGTATTATATGATTTAAGAGTTCTACCACTCTGAAATAAAAATTGACTTGAAAAATACTGTGCATGCATACTTAGTCACATACTCACGTCTGACTCTGCAACTTTTTAGACTGTAGCTTGCCAGGCTCCTCTATTCATTTGATTTTTCAGGAAAGAATATTGGAATGGGTTGCCATTTCATTCTCCTGGGAATCTTCCTGAACCAGGGATCCAACCTGCATCTCTTAGGTCTCCTGTGTTGCAGGCAGATTCTTTACCTGCTGAAGCCATTTGAAAAATACTTATCCAACCTATTTATTACAGATGAATATCCTAAGTTTTAAAGAGTTTAAGTGACTTTCTAGAATCACACAATTTACTAGTATCACAGTTGAAACTCTGGTCTCATGACTTCAAATGTAGTAATTATCTTTTAGCCTTTTATTAAATTAGCTAAAATAAAGAACAATTATTATAATATGATTTTCTTGTTGGTGTAAAAATTATGAGTTTATTCAGTAAGTTAGAGCTATAATTTTTATGGAAAGTAGGTTCTTGCTCAGAAGTTGAAATTAATCAAGTGAGAAAGGAGAAGTTAGGGGTTTTAACAATTGGAAGCAGATCCAATAATCTAGAAATTTGCCTGCCTAAATGACCTAGAGACTATTCTCAGGACTTTTCAAGTAGGGAGTAACACAGTCACCAATCAACTTTACAAAGACAAGTGGCAATTAGCAGAGGCTTTTCCCTTCACAGACCCATGTGTATTTACAACCAATGAATGGAAACATAAGGGGTGATCCTATTAAGGACATAGGTAAATGGATAGTAAGGCTTTTAAATGCCCAGCAAGGTAGGTTTATGCAAAGTTCACAATTTGAAAGGAGAGGAAGGTTTTAAATGGAATAGTTATATGAGCAGAACAACTGCATGACAAAGGAGCACTGGTTAAGAACGCTTTTGTGTTGGTCTTTGGCCAGTTTTGCACAATTTCGAGTCTACCCCAAATGCCTCTCGGGGGTTTGTAACCAGATACTTTGACATACACAGAATGAACCTATTTAAAATGTATTTAATTAGAACACTTATACTAAAATCCCCACCTTTATTTTTTTTTTTTTGGTAGGTCAATATAAAATCAAATATAATTTAAAACTTGTTTTATAAGTATATAGTCAGGACTAAGTATGTGATGACATAGATTTTACTTTTTTAGCACTTTATTTTGAAATAATCTTATACAAAATTCACAAGAGGTAAAGTGAGTGTTTAACAGCATCAAGATAAATGAGCCTGAAGAATTTATCTTCACGCTAACACTATTATCCATATGACCGTTATACCCTTAGTATGATGGCTTGAATGTGCCAGCTTTTGCCTCTGTGATGCTCATTTTGTTTTTTAGCCCAATCCATTTATAAAAAGCCAACTATCAGCATGACATGCTGTATGCCATTTGGATTGTCTCCATGTTCAGCCTTTGAGTTGATTCATGTTTTCATCCTAATGAGATAGAAGACTATAAGTAAAAATTGAAAGATAAGACCTATTTCCCTAAACCCTCTTTGCAAGATCCTGGAACATGTACCCAGTTAAGTTGATGTTTAACTAAGAGAATATATTAATAGGAATGAAAAATCTCCCCTGACTTTCCCCCAAAGCCAACTGTGTTGGGAGCTTTCAGAACTGTGTTGGCAGCTTTCAGAAGTGTCAGAAGTGGGTAATGGGGTGCTGTTATCTGGTGGGAGATTGTGGTTCAGCCATGGAAGATGCTGCACCCAGACTATAGCACACTTGAGGCTGACCTAATTTCACTGATGACAGACCAGAATCCTTCATGAGGAATTCCTTGGCATCCTTGGAAATACTTTGAGAGTGTTACCTTGATAATGTAGATTAGCAAATTAGGGCAACAACCTATAAAATGTAGGTTATTAGCAAATTAGGGCAACAACCTATAAAATGTAGGTTATTATTGATAAAATGACACTATTTCATCCTTTGGCTGTTAAAGACTATGGAAAGTTGATTTGTCAACACTTTAATTTTCAAAGGAACACTTTACATCTTCCTGCATCAATCACTTGAGTCATGTAACACTTTACTATTCTTAACCCTATGTGACAGTATGTCCTGCAACACCACCTCTTACCCTACAACCCTGGAGAACTCCTCTATTGTTGGACAGCTCAGGGGAGCACGACAGTGCAAAGGCTCGTGTGGGATCCAGGGCAACCGTCTGAAATGTAGCACCTTGGTTACTCTGGGCTTTTTAGGATTAGGGAGCTACTCTCCCAGTCTTCGAATGTCCCACTAGATCAAACATGCATTCTTCCAGTGGCTCACTAGAGGACCATGTTATCCAGTCAAAGTCAATTGCTAAGAGGAAAATGGAAACTTCTAATTTATGAGCAAAGTGCAGCATTTTTGAATGACCTTCCTGGGACTGATGAATGGTGGAAATATTTGCTAAATTCAATCATTAAACTTAAATTACTTGAAGGGGGAATGCTAATTCCATTAAAAACTAAAGGTTGGGAGAAAATTATAATTCATAAGACTATTAATACATTCTTTTAATTGGAACATTATACTCAAAGAATTCTTACTAACTTCCATCCAACTATTCCCTCAAATTATCATATATCTTAATATCCCACCCATTCAGACAATGCCTACAGGAATCTGCATGCTTTTAGCCAGTACAGTTCTACAGTTTTTCTATGTAGTTATACAGCCTTGAGACATAAAATTAAGATTACCAAGATTTACGTGTATTTATGCCCCAGTGTGATTTTGCCAGTTGAATTTGTTAAAAATTTAAATGAATCATTAAAACTAATGAATTACAAGGAGGAAAAAAATGACTTTTATGTAAAAATGTCCCAAATGTGATGAAAGTGAGTTATTAAAAAAAATTAATGAATGAGTATATAAATGTATTTTTTTAATGAAAGAAAGTAAAGGAATTCCACATTCAATGTTTTATAAGTATTAGTTCATTTTTAGACATTGCAATTCAAGTTGTAGATTTCATTTACTGAAGTTACATCTGTTTGTAAGAAAGATAATGACAAAATTCTCCTTAAGCAAATAAGTCATACTTTTATTTACAACTATAACCTATAGCTAGGGTCAGTTAATAAATATAAACATATATATATTTTTTTTCCATTTATTTTTATTAGTTAGAGGCTAATTACTTTATAATATTGTAGTGGTTTTTGCCATACATTGACATGAATCAGCCACGGTTCTAAAAAAAATTCATATGTTTTCCTGTTCAGTAGCAAGTTAAATATTTGAAACAGTTGTAAAAGTTAGGTAAACTTTTAAATAATTATTATGTTAAGGCTTCTGCAACCCTGTTGCTGTTTATTTGCTTGTTTTGCATCCAACATTATAGATATAAAGCAGGAAGACATATCTGTCTATATATGCCAATCTATATTGAGCAATATCTCTTTACATTAAGAATATTAATTTTCTCATTTTTCCCAACGAAAAGTCCCGAAGATCAGCTGCAAAGTACCTAGAATGTTTAGACTCATTGTTTAAATTATTAATTGCACAGATGATCGATTCCCAGTGTGATATCATATTTGCTTATCTTTTCAGAATGTTAAGATGATTTTGAAGAGAGACAATAGAGGGATATATCATTGCATATGAACAGATTTAAGCATAGAGAAATAACGTTAACTGAAAGTCACTGAGAAACCTGGTCAGCAATGCAGGAAGTGAAAAACATAACAAAATAATAGAACACATGCTGTTTTAAGATTCAGTATTCTATTTTGAGGTTCCGGAGTAAATGAATAATTGTTATGATAATGAGTTGAAAATATTTTTAGCTTCATATAATGAAGTTGAAACCAAATTTGGATGTATGTAGTTTTTAGTATAAACTCATTGCAAGAATATTTCTAGTAATGATTTTGACATCCTTGTCCACCTCCTGCTTTATTGGAAAGCCTGCACATAGAGTTGTTCTACAATAAAGAAGAAATAGGGTATGCTCTTTTTATTTTGTCTTTTACGTACCAAAGCATGGTAGAAATCTCATCTTGAAAGCTCTGAAATAAAAACCCTATAAACTATACTACAACATTGTGGATAGTGAAATAACAAAGTACTTTAAGGTTGCTAAGCAGCACTTGGAGGGCGAATCTTTTCAACATTTTCATTATGGATTTTTAACTCCCTGGAATGTTTGGTTTGGATTCTAAAGCACAAATCACACAGCAGAATATCTTATCTCTTTTGTTTAAAGCCAGAGAAACCACACTGTCATGTTTTGGTTGACCAATTCAAAAATTGTAATTCAGTTTGAGCGTGACTTTTGCAGGGACTCTGGGACAGAGAAGACAATGATGATGAGGAGGCTCCTAGAAAGGTTAAAGGCCAGCACAACACTGAGGATGAAACAGGCTTTGCAAATAGCTTCTCACATGAGAAGTAAAATAGTATCTCCAGAAGCATTCTACATTAGATTTTCTTCTTCCGGGCAGATAAATAACTTGAGTTTGTTCTCAAAGAACACTTTATAATGCAGTTTTCCAATTGTTATATGCATGTCAGAGAACAGACAAAATTAAGAAATTGTATTCTATAAATTTAATATTTAACTTTTTCTTCTATTTTACAAAGAATTTTATTTTCCAAACAATATAATATTATAAATACTAGAACAAAGTCACAAAACTGCTTATACATATTATGATATATATATTTATGGTTCCTGACAAAGAACTCCTAAAACACTTGAAAAATGAAATGGTTAAGAGAATCTTCCTTTCTAACATTTAGTCCTTCACCTCAGTCTTGACACAGAGATCTTGAAACCTTTGTAATTCCTGGGTGATAGGAATATAGTTTGTCATATAGGATAGCTCTTGGGGGCTGGTCACCAGAAAGGCCAGCCACTAATAGGAACTTGAGACTTTCATCTACTTCCCCCATTCTGCAGAGAGAGGAGAGGGGCTGAAAATGAAGTTAATAATTGATCATACCTAGGTGATGAAGCCTCCAAAAAACCCCAATAGTATCAGATTTGGGGAGTTTCAGGTTGGTGAATATACCTACATACCGGGAGGGTTGTGCACCCCAACTCCACAGGAACAGAAGCTGTTTCATTCAAAACCCTTGCAAACCCTGTCCTGTGCATCTCTTCATGGAGCTCTTCATAAGTATCCTTTATCATAACATTTACAGCATTCAGTTAAATCGCTCAATGGTGTCTCACTCTGTGACCCCATGGACTACAGCATGGCAGGCTTCCCTGTTCATCATCAATTCCCAGTGATTTCTCAAACTCATGTCCATCAAATCGGCAATGCCATCCAACCGTCTCATTCTCTGTCATCCCCTTCTCCTCCTGACTTCAATGTTTCCCATCTTTAGGGACTTTTCTATTGAGTTAGTTCTTCTCATCATATGGCCAAAGTATTGGAGCTTCAGCTTTAGCATCAGTCCTTTCAATGAATATTCAAGATCAGTTTCCTTTAGGATTGACTGGTTTGATCTCCTTGCTGTCCAAGGAACTCTCAAGCATCCTCTCTAACACCAGAGAGGTATCAAAAGAATCAATTTTTCGGTGCTCAGCTTTTTTAATTGCCCCACTCTTATATCCATACATGACTACTGAAAAAAACATAGCTTTGACTAGATGGACTTTTGTTGGCAAAGTCATGTCTCTGCTTTTTATTATGCTCTCTAGGTTTGCCATAGATTTTCTTCCTAGGAGCAAGCATCTTTTCATTTCATGGCTGCAGTCTCTACCCACAGCAATTTTGAAGCCCAAGAAAATAAAGTCTGTCACTGTTTCCATTGTTTCCCCATCTATTTGCTATGAGGTGATGGGCCTGGATGCCATGATCTTAGTTTTCTGAATGTTGAGTTTTAAGTCCGCTTGTTCGCTCTCTTTCACTTTCATCAAGAGGCTCTTTATTAACCAGTAAAGATAAGTGAATGCTTTCCTGAATTCTGTGAACTATTGTGACAAATTATTGAACCCAGGAAGGGGATTGTGAGAACTCTGATTTATAGTCAATAGGTCAGAAATACAGGTGACAACCTGAAACTTCCAATTGCTAAGAAGTAATATTTCTTATTATTTAAAAATGTATAAGAGTGGTGTTTGTGAAATTGCCCTTAAATTTATAATATTATATTGTTTGGCCAAAGGAAAAAAGTCTTTGTCAAATAGAAGGGAAATAGATCAAATGTTAAGTGGATTAAATTGAGGGCAGTCTTGTGGGACTGAGCCCTTAACTCATGGATATAATGCCAACTTCATGAAGATGTGTCAAAATCGATTTTTAGTATATGTGCTGCCGAAGCAAGCACTATGTGTCAAAATCGTATTGAAGTACAGGACACTTGGGCTTCTCTGGTAGCTCAGCTGGTAAAGAATCTGTCTTTGATGCAGGAGATCCCAGTTTGATTCCTGGGTAGGGAAGTTCCCCTAAAGAAGAGATAGACAACCCATTCCTGTATTCTTGGGCTTTCCTGGTGGCTCAGGTGGTAAAGAATCACCTGCAGTGCAGGAGACCTGGGTTTGATCCCTAGTTTGGGAAGATCTCCTGGAGGAGGGCATGGCAATCCACTCCAGTATTCCTGCCTGGAGAAACCCGATGGACAGAGGAGCCAGAGTCAAATATGACTGAGCGACTAAGCACAGCACACAGGACACCCATCCCATATCCCAGAGAACTGCTTTGTGTGGGACAAACCTCCATTCACTCGGTTATCAGTGACAAAGGTTCTTCATTTGGCCAAACCTTAGGAACACTCCCAAACTTTCTCCTTGGCCTATCTGTGCACTTATTTCCTTATGAAATATGGTTTTAACAAGATCCCTTCCAAGTCAGTTGAACTAGAACCATCAACTCTCAATACTTGACCAGCTTTTATATCTGATTAAGTTCATTCTCCATCATACTCCAGGCCTGGCTTCAGCAAGAATTGTTAAGTCAGTGTAGACAGCCTTCCTCTTACTCCTGATGTTTCCTCTTAATAAGTTTCCACTCAATGCTTCCCACACTGCTCCTTGGTTGTAAATTCACACTTGCTAATGCTATTTTTGGAACTGAGTCTAACTTTGTCCCACTTTAATATCCCTCTGCAGTGGTCCCTATTTACCATGACAGGCCTAAATAAAGTTTGCCTTATGATCTTTAAGAAGTGTCATTGAATTACTTTTTTCTTTAACATAGAAATGTTAGCAAGAAAAGCATTCTTTGCTAGTAGTAAAAGGGAACCACACAGGGGTCTTTACCTTTTCTCTTGCACAATTATATAGAGGACTCAAGTTTCAAAATTAAAATGATTTAAATATTCTTAACTCATTTTTGTTATGTGAGTTTAAAGACTATACCAACATGACAAATAGTTCACAAAGAATTCTCTATTAAATGTACTATTTTATCTACTTCTGTAAAACCTAAGTACTCACAAAAGAATTTAAAATATTTAGAAAATAACATTGCATAAAAAGTTTGTGTAGTCCATTATAGTGGACATGAAAAAGCAGTAAAATCCCAGTCTATTACGGCTGGCTTTTTGGTAGGGGACATACCTTATAATGTCATGAAGCAACTGACATAGAATCAATTTCTTCTGCTCAGTAGGGAAGACTTCTTTTCAGTTAACCTCTAAGCTATTTCTTGTCACAACTCTTAAATTCAGATCCCTCCTACCACTGCCCCAGAGCTGGCTAAAGAGAAGATTCAGAGCAAAGAGTCAACACACAAAGGACAGTCCATTCCTGTGCATCCAGAAGTCAGTGAAATTTTGATGAAAGCCCCTGAAAAGCAAGCCTAACACTTCTGCATTGCACAGATCTCTGCAGAATGATATTAAGAAAAGCACTAGCTAGAGATTTGACACATGCTTAAGGAAGATTCCATTTTAATCTTTGTTAAAAGTAGCTGAATTTTAAAATAGCTATCTCATCTGAGATGGAGAGAATTAATAATCACAATGTATAAAGAACTGCAACAAATGACCAGAAACAAGTCAACCCATAAACAAATATCAAATTATATGAACTAAATAGAGACTAAAACCAAACATATTAAAAGAAACCAATCTTATTGTTAGATAAGCAGACATTAGCAGCAGGGAGGTGACAGAGGCAGGAAAAAGAAAGAAACAAACAAACAACAAGAAAACAAACAAACAATAGCAACAAAAGAGGGAAATAATCAAGTCATATTCAATCTACAGTCAGGTGGTTGACAACTTATCCTGAAGAAAGGGAGCACAGTGACAAGCGAGAACTTCCCTGGCTGTGCATGCCCAGGTTAGGCAGGCATATGAACACTATTAAACCCAAACTCATTAAACTAATGTTATAATAAAATGTGCATGTGGTTTTGTGCTCCCTGGGGTAGGCTTTTCTTAGAAAACCAAGGGTAAGGGCGTGTGTAATAATGGACTTGTTACAGAACTGGAGACAATCAATCCAATAGTGATTCCTTGTCACTCAATCATGATTGCACCTATCCCCTCAAAGAACAACTCCGTTAAGCTTACACAGAAGAGATGCTTTTACCTCACAGAAACAACCCACTCTACCTCTGAGAGTGTATCTTTGCTTTAATAAATGTTGCTTTGCACTTAAGCCTGAAGTGGAAGTTTGCAATTTTTTCTTGCTATGCTAATGACCAAGATTGCTGGTCTCTGTCTCCATTGACCTCCTCAGTTGGAGCTGTCTGACCCAATGCACATCAACTTAGTAACATTAGTAATCAGAAAAACAAGGAATTTAGAGAAACACATTGAGATACAAATTTATATTCCATAAATATAAAATTAATTTAAAAAGTGATCAATGTATTGGAAAGGTTTTGGAGAAACGGATGATCCCTCACCCTGTTGGAAAAGGGTAAATTGGTACATACACTGTACACTATGTCAGGAAATTTCTAAAATAATTCAAAATGTTTTAAACATGTGAATAAACTTATAGTTCTAGATAAATCACCTACATAAATGTTTATAAAAATGCATAGAAAATCCTTTTAGGGATACTTATTGAATCACCCTTTGTAAAGAAGAAAACTGGAAGAAAAAAAAGTTTGTCAGATGGGATGTAGATATACTGAGAGGTATCCTAATAAAATAAATTATAATCCAGCAATTAAAATAAGTAAGTTAAGTCCCTTTGTATCAATATGTTTATAAAGATAGATGAGACAACTGAATTGTGTAATAATAACAAACTATTCCATATAATTATAGATTTATTAAGCATATATTTGGAAAGAGAGCAGTGAAAATGGGCCAAGGAAAGCAGTAGAGGACATTACTATTTTTTTCCTATTTATTAACAAATTCTGAAGCTAATATGTATATATATTTATATTTACTATTTGTGGCTATTTACAGATTTAATGAATTATATCTTTATATTTTTGCTTATTTGAAAAATTGAAATATTAAAACCTTTATGTTTATGCTATATACTACAATTTATTAAAGAATGATAAAATATGACAAAAATAAAGTGAAAGATAAGACATTTTCAGTTATTCAGATTCACAAAAGATTTATGGAAGAAGGGAAATTTAGTGCACACAGGAAAAACAGACACTGTATTATAGAAAAATGACATCACTTGCCAAAACTATTAGACAAACAATATATATTTTGAATTAGAAAGCTAAGTTCCTAGAACATTTCATAGCCATTTATGATCAGAAGTGCTTTAGTATGCTATAGCTGTCAAATTCTAAAAATATCATTCCTTTAACCATAACTACACATTTACTTTGGATTTAGTTATAGAATTACAAGTCAGTTTTATCAAATTTTTCTTTGATTTTAAACATTAATGTTAAAAATGCCTGCAATAAGAATATATATACACATATATAATGTATAATGAAATAAGAAGTATGTGTATTGATATTTAAGGTCTTCCCAGGTGGCTCAGTCATAAAGAATCCGCCTGCTAATGCAGGAGATGCAAGAGATCCAGGTTTGATCCCTGGGTTGGGAAGATCCCCTGGAGAAGGAAATGGCAACCCATCCCACTATTCTTGCTTGGAAAATCCCATGGACAGAGGAGCCTGGTGGGCTACAGTCCATGGGGTCACAAAAGAGTCGGACACAACTGAGTAACTGAGCATGCATGCATGATAATATTAAATCAATCAATCTATTTGTGTTACTCAATTTCTCTAGTAGAATTTTGTTTGTTTGTTTGTTTTAAATTTCAATCCAATGAAAAATTTAAAACTGTCTAAAAAGCAGTGTATATGCTATTGGGTTATTTAATTACACAACTTGCTGTATAATGCCAGTTTCAAGATGTTATATCTGTTGTTCAGTTGCCAAGTTGGGTCCAGCTGTTTGAGACCCCATGGACTGATGCCAGGTTTGCCTGTCCTCCACTATCTCCCAGAGTTTGCTCAAATTCATATCCATTGAATTGGTGATTCTATAAAACCATCTCATCCCCTGTCACCCTCTTGTTTTGCCTTCAATCTTTCCCAGCATCAGGGCCTTTTCCAATGAGTAGCTCTTCACATCAGGGGACCAAAGTACTGGAGCTTCAGCTTCAGCATGAGTTTTTTCAATGAATATTCAGGGCTGATTTCCTTTTGGATTTACTGATTTGATACCCATGATATTATATGTTTGCCCACAATTTCTAAGGTTCAGTATTGTAGAATAAGACAAGAATTGATTTGTTATATTTTTGTCTTGATACCAAAAAAAAAAAAAAAAAAGTTTTTATATTTCCCTTCTTGCTAACAGATACTGCGAGTAAGTTAATGAAATTAATTTATTTATGATACATAACTTTGAAGAGTAAAGAAATCATTGACTAGTCTCAATTCTTTCCATTTTTTTGAAGTCACCTATTATCTTTATAAAGTGTGAAAAGGAATAGTATCACAGTGGTAAAATGGTTTACTTTATTACACTGTGTTCAGCTCACAGCACAGCAATTTTATAGATAAGGAAATGCAGAAAGAGAAGAGTTATAGAAAATCAAAGCTGTAGTTAAGGACACAGAAAGAAAATATTTCAAGAAATGTATTAAACAAGGCAGTCTTCAAAAATATGGTGAGATGCCATCAATATCAAGGATGATTTATAGAACATGTGTGAAATCACATCTTTAAACCCTTTTTATTTATGTCAGTTCATCTTTTTCCACATCAAGTTCCTTTGAACACATTTCCTAAGGTGGTTTTATTATTTTTCTCATTTGGTAAGGATCAACTGCGGTATTTCAGGAAATTGGAAAATGTCCTTTTGTATTTGTTCAAAAGATATAAGAATGAATTTCAATACCCATATTTTTTCTGGAAAGAAAATAATAGAAAGTCACTTTTATACATTTTGAAATTGAGAAGTTTTTATTGAATTGAAACAAAAAATCTATATTTCATTCAACATATACAATCACTACAAATGGAATAGTTGCATTCATCTTTCTCTTTTCATCTCATTTTCGTTCTTTGACCATTTTGAAATTTAGTATCATTTATTCATTAACACACTATCATTTTAGGATTTTAAGGGTTTTCCTGATGGCTCAGATGGTAGAAAATCTTCCTACAATGAAGGAGATCTGGGTTTATCCCTAGGTCAGGAAGATCCCTGGAGAACGGAATGGCTACCCACTCCAGTATTCTGGCCTGAAGAATTCCACAGACAGAGGAATCTGGTGGTCTTCAGTCTATGGGTTCACAAAGAGTTGGACACTGAGCGACTAACACACACACACACACATTCATTAACAAAATAGAATGTTATAAAAACACACATGAAATTTTAATAATTTTTTGGTAACTTATTTGCATGGGACTGGTATTATTATTACTTGGCTTCCCAGGTGGCTCAGCTGGTAAAGAATCCGGCTGCAATGCAGGAGACCTGGGTTCAATCCCTGGGTTGGGACGATCCCCTGGAGAAGGGAACAGCTACCCACTCCAGTATTCTTGCCTGGAGAATTCCATGTATAGTCCATGGGGTTGCAAAAAGTCAGACACGACTGAGCGACTTTTATTTTCACATTGTTATTAGTAAATTAGGGGTTGAGATAAGTTTGTTGTCTAGTGTAGGTTGCAGAGATCCATGAATATGCATACTCCATGCCTGCCACACACATATCTGAAAAAGCAAAAAGCAAACATACCAAAACCCAAGCTATAGTGGTTAATTCCTCTCCAAAATAATTTTTCATGCCATATACATTTTTAATGAAACTGATCATATTATTCTACCTATAACTGAGTGCAAACTGGCAATTAATTTGCTAGGAACAATGATCACATATAAAAGATCAGAGATCTTAGATTTAATCTGCTTAGTAAGAGCACTACAGATTAAATGGAGGCAAATGTGCCCAATTAAATCCTCTTATCTGGAAAGTGTAAATGATATGCAAAAATCTAGGTCTCTTCTCCTCACTTTGCTGCCTCAATGATACTAAGAAATTCATCCCACTTCTATAAAACCAAGGGTGTTCACAAGTTTCAGTATATAGTCCACAGTGTCTGGGATATAAAAGTGCTGTATTATATTCTTTTATACATTTGTATAGAACACATTCATCAAAGGGGATCTGTGATGATTTTTCCTTGCAAATTTTAAGAGCCCTATTAAAGGCTATGTGTCACTAGATAATAAGAACCCCTCCTTATTAGTCAATTTTATAAATATATATCTGCTATTTTGTGTTTTATAGAATATATATCTCCTTTCTTTATAATGAGTTGAAAATACTTTGATCACTTAAGGTAGAACAAAATAATCATAGAAAGATTTCCCTTTGCAAATCTCTTTTGCTTGCATAATACATCATATATTGTTACTATAAACACAATATTGTGGCTGAGAGTTTTAATTTAAACTCAACAGATTTTAGTTTGAATCCCAGTTCTTCCATTTACTAGTGGTAAGATCCAGAACAATTTATAAAAATACCTGAGAATCTGTTTCTTCTCAGAAAAAACAAAACAAAACAAAACAAAACAAAAAAACAAGAGAGAGAGAGATAATAATACCAAGTCCTAGAGGTAATGCATTTGAGGCATTTAATAGCGCAAGAAATACAACAAACACTCCCCAAATGGTTACAGTTACTATTGTTATTAAAAGAAAGTCTGAAAATAACTAGAAGATAAACATTACCACTATGGAAATTGAAAATGTGGATCAGTACACAAGAAGAAAGACAGATAGGATAAAGGAATTAGCATTCAGAGAAAAAAATTAAATTGCCAAGATCTAAATGTTATCACAATCATTTGCTTTTGAAAATAATTATTCCCTCCAACTATCAAGGCCTCTCTGTTAAAAAAAAAAAAAAAATCCACTCCTACTTGGGGTTGCAAGTCATTTATACATACTTACACCAGTGCTCTTCACAATGCTTGATGTCTAGAAATACCACAATGAAATAATTACTGTCTCACATCAAGAAGTCATGATAAGAAATAGCCTATGTCACACAAGTCCTGTTGAAATAATTTGGATGGATCCACATAGCTGCCTATGATAGACACTCACCATTTTTCCTTGAGGTTATAAACACATTCAGGAGAGGCAAACCTACTTACTACAACCAGCCATCTTCAAAACACTGTCATCCATTTTCCACCTCTTAACAATATCTTAAGGGGATTCTTCAGCTTTCATTTTTTTTTTTTTTTTTAACATCAGTTCAGTTCAGTCACTCAGTCATGTCCAACTCCATGGACTGCAGCACCCAAGCTTCCCTCTCCTTCACTAACTCCTGGAGCTTGCTCCAACTCATGTCCACTGAGTCAGTGATGCCATCCAACCATTTTATCCTTGGGTTTTCCCTTCTCCTCCTGCCTTCAATCTTTCCCAGCATTAGGGTCTTTTTCAATGAGTCAGTTCTTCACATTAGGTGGCCAAATTATTGGAGCTTCAAAGTATTGGAACATGTCTTATCTCTCAATTTAATTAATTCTCCTGTAATATATTTCAGTCATATTTTATAATATTTGGTATAAAGATGATACATGTATTAGTTCTGATTTATCCCTAGGTATTTAACATTTTAGATACTATCTTAAAATGACAATTCTTTATTAATACAATTTCCAACTGCCTGATGTAAGTAGAAAAAATACAAGTGATTTTTTTATATCAATCTTTATTCTGCAACCTTGATAAACACATCAATTGGTTCTAGGCACATTTTAGTAGATTACAGAATCTTTTCTATTATAGATTACCAAGTTCTCTGTTAAGACAGCTTTTGTTCTTTTTAGTTTCTTTTAATTCTTTATTTAGTTGATGTATAGTTGATTTATAATAACGTTTAAGTATATGGTGCACAGTTAGTGATTCATTTATATATTTTTGGATTATTTTCCATTATAGGTTATTATAAAATACTGAGCATATTCTCTTGTTCTTTACAGCTAATCCTTGTTGTTTATCTGTCTTATGTACAGTAGTTTGTTTCTGTTAATCTCATGCTTTTATTTATCCTTTCCCCCTTCCATTTCCCCTTTATGGCAAATTTTCTTTCTATGTCTGTGTCTATATGAAAAAAATGCCTGTTTGATAAGTGGTGCTAGAAAAACTGAACAGAGTCTTTAATCCATTTTGAGACAATTTTTGTATATGTAGTGAGAAAGTTATCCAGTTTCCAAGACTTAAATGTAAGATGTGAAACCATACCACCCTAGAAGAAAACTAGAATTGGCATTGATTTTAGCAATTTTTTTTTTTATCACTTCCTTCAGGCAAAATAATCAAAAGCAAAAATAAACAAATGTAACATAATCAAAAACCTTACCACAGGTAAGGAAATCATCAACAAAAGAAAAAACAAAAAGCATTTCCCTATTGTTTGTATAAAATGTTTGCAAATAATATATCTGACTAAGTGTTAATATCCAAAATATCTGAAAAACTCATAGAACTCAACACGAAAAATAAAGCAACAGCAACAACAAAAAAACAAAAACCTGACTAAAAATGGGCAAAGAACCTGAATAAACATTTCCCAAATAAGACACACAAATGGAAAATAAGCGCATTAAAAGATGATCAATGTCCTTAAAGGTCAGAGAAATGCAAATCAAAACCATAAAAAGACATCACCTTACACCCATCAGAATAGCCATTATCAAAGAGAAAACAAATAACATGTTGATAAGGATGTAGAGAAGGTGATCCCTCACACACTCTTGAAAACTGAAACTGAAGTCTCTCAGTCCTATCAGCTCTTTGAGACCCCATGGACTGTAGTCTACCAGGCTCCGCGGTTAATGGGATTTCCCATGCAACAGTACTGGATCGGGTTGCCATTTCCTTTTCCGGGGGGATCTTCCCAACCCAGGGATCGAACTCACGTCTCCCACATTGCAGGTAGACGCTTTACCATCTGAGCCCCGAGGGAAGCTCCACACACTCTTGGTGAGAATTTAAATTGGCACAATCACTTTGGAAAACAGTATGGAGGCTTCTCAAAATTAAAAATAGAACCACCATATGGTCTACCAATTCCACTCCTGAATATTTGTCCTAAGAGAAAGAAAATACTAATTCAAAAAGATATATCCACCTCTATGTTCATTGCAGCATATTTGTAGTAACCAAGATATGGAAATCACATAAGTTCTCACTGATAGAAATTGGATACAGAAAAAGCACACTACTGCTCAGTGCTGGAGCGGCGAGCAGCCGGGAGGAGATACCTCACTTCCAAGGTTAGGAGCAGCGGCTCTGTGGAGATACCCCATGGCCAAGGTCAGAAAAACCCCAGTAAGAAGGTAGGCACTGGAGCAGCTGTGAGACAATACCTCACATCCAAGGGCAAAGGAGAAGCCCCAGCAAGATGGTAGGAGGGGTAAATTCCCATTTAGAATCAAACCCCATTCATGCCAGAGATGCTCAGACAAACTTTGTGCACAGCAGGACCCAGGAACCCCACAGAGACTGAGACAGAACTGTATTTGAGCATCTCCTGTGGAGGTTCAGGTGGGCAGTGGTCTGCCGCAGGGACACGGGCTCTGGGTGCAGCAGACCTGGGTATGGCATAAGCACTCTTGGAGGAGGTCGACATTAACCCTACTATAGAGCTACCAGAACTTACATAGCAAATCAAAATAGACTCTTGGAAGGGACAACAGAACCTTGTGCACCAGGACCAAGGAGAAAAGGACAGTGACCCCACAGGAGACTTACCTGTGGGTGTCTGGGAGTCTCTGGCAAAGGCATGGGTTGGTGGTGGCCTGCTGCAGGGTTGGGGGCACGGACTGTAGCAGTACGTACCTGGGATCTTTTGAGGGAGGTCACCATTATCTTCATTACTTCCACCATAGTTTGGCCCCAGGTAAATAGCAGGGAGGGGTACAACTCAACCCATCAACAGAAAATTGGATTAAAGATTTACTGAGCATGGCCCCACCCATCAGGACAGGATCCCACTCCGTCAGTCTATCCCATAAGGAAGCTTTCATAGGCTTCTTATCCTTCTCCATCAGAGGGCAGATAGACTGAAAAGCACCATCCCAGAAAACTAACCAATCTAATCACATAGACCACAGCCTTGTCTAAGCCAATGAAACTATGAGCCATGCCATGTAAGGCCACACAAGAAGGATGGAAAACAGTGGAGAGTTCTGACAAAATGTGGTCCACTGGAGAAGGGAATGGCAAACCACTTCAGTATTCTTGCCGTGAGAACCCCATGAACAGTATGAAAAGGCAAAAACATAGGACACTGAAAGATGATATCCTCAGGTCAGTAGGTGCCCAATATTCTACTAGAGATCAGTGGAGAAATAACTCAAGAAAGAATGAAGAGACAGAGACAAAGCAAAACAACACCCAGTTGTGGATATGGCAGGTGATGGAAGCAAGGTCTGAGGCTATAAAGAGCAATATTGCATAGGAACCTGGAATGTTAGGTCCATGCTGCTGCTGCTGCTACTGCTGCTAAGTCACTTCAGTTGTGTCCAACTCTGTGCGACCCCACAGACGGTAGCTCACCAGGCTCCCCCATCCCTGGGATTCTCCAGGCAAGAACACCGGAGTGGGTTGCCATTTCCTTCTCCAATGCATGAAAGTGAAAAGTGAAAGTGAGGCCGCTCAGTCATGTCCAACTCTTTGCAACCCCATGGACTGCAGTCCACCAGGTTCCTCCAGCCATGGGATTTTCCAGGCAAGTGTACTGGGTTAGGTCCATGAATCAAGGCAAATTGGAAGTGGCCAGATGGCAAGAGTGAACGTTGACATTTTAGGTATCAGTGAACTAGAATGGACTGGAATGGGTGAATTTAACTCAGATGACCATTATATCTACTACTTTGGGCAAGAATCCCTTAGAAGAAATGGAGTAGCCATCATAGTCAACTAAAGAGTTCAAACTGCAATAGTTGGATGCAGTCTCAAAAATGACAGAATGATCTCTGTTTGTTTCCAAGGAAAACCATTCAATATCATAGTAATCCAAGTCTATGTCCCGAACAGTAAAGCTGAAGAAGCCGAAGTTGAACAGTTCTATGAAGACCTACAAGATCTTCTAGAATTAACACCCCCAAAAAGATGTCCTTTTCATTATAGGGAACTGGAATGCAAAAGTAGGAAGTCAATAAACACCTGGAGTAACACGCAAATTTGGCCTCAGAGCACAAAATGAAGCAGGGCAAAGGCTAATAGAGTTCTACCAAGAGAATGCACTGGTTGTAGCAAACACCCTCTTCCAACAACGCAAGAGAAGACTCTATACATGGACATCATCAGATGGTCAATACTGAAATCAGATTGATTATATTCTTTGCAGCCAAAGATGGAGAAGCTCTATACATTCAGCAAAAACAAGACTGGGAGTTGACTATGGCTCAGATCATGAATTTATTATTGCCAAATTCAGACTTAAATTGAAGAAAGTAGGGGAAACCACTAGACTATTCAGGTATGACCTAAACCAAATCCCTAAAGATGGTACCATGGAAGTGAGAAGTAGACACAAGGACTAGATCTGATTAACAGAGCACCTGATGAACTATGGACAGAGATTCGTGACACTGTACAGGAGACAGGGATCAAGACCATCCCCAAGAAAATGAAATGCAAAAAAGCAAAATGGCTGTCTGAGGAGGCCTTACAAATAGCTGTGGAAGGAAGAGAAGCGAAAAGCAAAGGAGAAAAGGAAAGAGATACCCATTTGAATGCAGAGTTCCAAAGAATAACAAGGAGAGATAAAAAAAAAGCTTTCCTCTGTGATCAGTGCAAAGAAATAGAGGAAAACAATAGAATAGGAAAGACTAGAGATCTCTTCAAGAAAATTAGAGATACCAAGGGAACATTTCATGCAAAGATTGGCTCAATAAAGGACAGAAATGGTATGGACCTAACAGAAGCAGAAGATATTAAGAAGAAGTGGCAAGAATATACAGAAGAACTGCACAAAAAAGACGTTCACAACCCAGATAATCATGATGGTGTGATCACTCACCTAGAGCCAGACATCCTGGAATGTGAAGTCAAATCAGCCTTAGAAAACATCACTATGAACAAAGCTAGTGGAAGTGATGGATTTCCATCTGAGTTATTTCAAATTCTGAAAGATGATGCTGTGAAAGTGTTGCACTCAATATGCCAACAAATTTGGAAAACTCAGCAGGACTGGAAAAGGTCAGTTTTCATTCCAATGCCTAAGAAAGGCAATGCCAAAGAATCCTCAAACGACCACACAATTGCACTCTACTCAAAAGCTAGTAAAGTAATGCTCAAAATTCTCAAAGCCAAGCTTCAACAGTACATGAACCATGAACTTCAAGCTGGTTTTATAAAAGGCAGAGGAACCAGAGATTAAATTGCCAACATCTGCTGATTCATTTAAAAACCAAGATAGTTCCAGAAAAACATCTATGTCTGCTTTATTAACTATGTCAAAGCCTTTGACTGTGTGGGTCACAACATACTGGAAAATTCTGAAAGAGATGGGAGTACCAGGCCACCTGACCTGCCTCTTGAGAAATATGTATGCATGTCAGGAAGCAACAGTTAAAACTGGTCATGGAACAACAGACTGGTTCCTATTTGGAAAAGTAGTATATTAAGGCTATATATTGTCACTGTGCTTATTTAACTTATATGCAGAGTACATCATGAGAAACGCTGAACTGGGTGAAGAACAAGCTGGAATCAAGATTGCCGGGAGAAATATCAATAATCTCAGATATACAGATGACACCACCCTTATGGCAGAAAGCGAAGAACTAAACAGCTTCTTGATGAAAGTGAAAGAGGAGAGTGAAAAAGTTGGCTTAAAGCTGAACATTCAGAAAACTAAGATCATGGCATCCTATCCCATCGCTTCATTGCAAATAAATGGAGAAACAGTGGAAACAGTGGCTGTCTTTATTTTTTGGGGTCCAAAGTCACTGCAGATGGTGACTGCAGCCATGAAATTAAAAAAAGAAACAAAACAAAACAAACAAACAAACAAAAATACTTACTCCTTGGAAGGAAAGTTCTGACCAACCTAGACAGCATGTTAAGAAGCAGAGGCATTACTTTACCAACAAAGTTCCATCTCATCCAGGCTATGGTATTTCCAGTAGTCGTGTATAGATGTGAGAGTTGGACTATAAAGAAAGCTGAGTGCCAAAGAATTAATGCTTATGAACTTTGGTGTTGGAGAAGACTCTTGAGAGTCCCTTGGACTGCAAGGGGATCCAACCATTCCACCAGAAATGAAATCAGTCCTGAATATTCATTGGAAGGACTGATGTTTAAGGTGAAATTATAATACTTTGGTCACCTGATGCAAAGAGCTGACTCATTTGAAAAAGCCCTGATGCTGGGAAAGATTGAGGTTGGGAGGAGAAAAGGATGACAGAGGATGAGATGGTTGGATGGCATCACTGACTCAATGGACATGAATTTGAGTAAACTCCAGGAGTTGGTGATGGCCAGGGACGCCTGGTTTGCTGCACTCCAGGGGGTCACAAAGATTCGGACACGACTGAGTGACTGAACTGAACTGAACTGAAAGTACATATATATCTGTATCTATCTATCTTTATAATATTTATGTGTGTATATATATATATATGAAAAAGTGAAAGTGTTTGCTTCTTACTGGTGTCTGACTCTTTGCAACCCCATTGACTCTACTCCACTAAGCTCCTCTGTTCATGGATTTCTCCAGGCAAGAATACTTGGTATAGATAAGTGGATACAAAGTCTACAGACAGACAGACAGACAGACAGACACACACACACACACACACACACACACACACACACAGACATATACACACAAAGAGTGGAAGATTACTGAGCCCTTGTTATTGATCATTCACTCAGTTGTATCTGACCCTTTGAGATCCCATGGACTGTAACATGTCAGGATTTCCTGTGCTTCACTGTCTCCTGGAGTCTGCTCAAGCTCAAGTTCATTGAGTTAGTGATGTCATCCAACCATCTCATCCTCTGTTGCCCCTTTCTCCTCCTGCCTTCAATCTTTCCCAGCATCAGGGTCTTTTCCAATGGATCGGTTCTTCACTTCAGGTGGCCCAAATCTTGGAACTTCAGCTTCATCATCAATTCTTTCAATGAGTATTCAGGATTGATTTCCTTTATAGTTGGTTTGATCTCCTTGCAGTCCAAGGGACTCTCAAAAGTCCTCTCAAAAAACACAGATCAAAAGCATCAATTCTTCAGCACTCAGCCTTCTTTATGTTCCAATTCTCACTTTAAAGCAAATAAATTTTGCCACTTTTGACAACATGAATGGATCTAAAGTATTATGCTACAATAATTTCACTTATATGGGATATCTAAAACAAAACCAAAAAACAAATGAGCAAACACAGCAAAACAGAAGCAGACTCATAGATGCAGAGATTAGACATGTGACTACCTGAGAAGAGGGGGAGTGAGATGAGAAAAATAGGTTGAGAGAAATTAGTAGGTACAGACCTCCAGTTGCAAAATAAATGAGTCATGGATATGAAATAATAGTGTGGAGAAAACAGTCAATAATTAAGTCATATCTTTGTACAGTGACAGGTTTTAGCGAGACATTGTGTTGATCATTGCAAAATGTATAGAAATATGGAATCAGTGTGCTGTGAACCAGGAATTAACTTTGTTTTATAAGCCAGTTAAACTTCAAAAACAAGCAAATAAGCAGCAAATTCATAGAAAAGGAGATTAGATTTGTAATTACAAGAGTAGGATATGGGGTGAGAGGAAATGTCAAAATTCTAGTTATAAAATAAAGTCCTAGGAATTTAATGTGTAACATGATTAATATAATTAATAGTGCTCCATGTTAAATAAGAAAGTTGTAAAGAAAGTGAATTTTAAAAGTTCCCCTTACAAGTGATTATTTTTCAATTTACTTATTTTGTATCTTTATGACATGACAGATGTTAATTAAAATTATTTTAGTAATCATTTCATGATATATACAAACCAAATCATCATGCTATAACCTTAAATTTACATCTCAATAAAATTCAAAGGACAAAAAGTGATAACAAAGAATAAATGTTATTTTTCATTAAATATTTGTTAGAGTTCACCAGCTAAGCTGAGCTATAATATTGAGTCACACACACACATACACACACACATATAAATATTGTATAGGATAAATGACCTGGACAGCCAAAACGATCTTGAAAGAAGAGAAGTCACTGGCAACAATTTATACCTTGAAAACCTAAAACACAAAAGCAAGGGAAACCAATGGGAAGGAAAACAAAGAAAACACTAAGGGTCAGAGCAGGAATCAATAAAAACAAAGCCAAAAGCTATAGAGAAAAATTTATGAAATCTGGTTCTCTAATAATAACCAAAGAAAAAAAAAGATAAAAATTAAAGATCGTTGTTTTCCACATAGATATCTAGCTTTCCCAACGCGGTTGAAAAGACCATCTTATCCCCACGTTGTCACCCTTGTCAAAATTCATTTGACCATGTATGAGAGGATCTGGTTCTGGGCTTTGCAATAAGTTCTAAAATCAGGAAGTGAGTCTTCCAACTTTGATCTTCTTTTCCAAAATTGTTTTGGTTCTCCAGGATCCCTTAATATACTAAAGCAATTTTAGGATGATATTTTTTATCTTTGTAAAATTATCATTAACTACTCAGAAATACACCATAAACAAAAACATTACTTTAATGTATTTTTTGACATTGAAACAGAAACCACACTTCAAAGAAATCATTATTATACAAAAAAGAAAGATGTTTAAACTTAGATTTATAGCACAACAGATGGCAGATTGAAGAGTAGAAGTCATTTTAATTGATAAATTCTAGAAAAAAAAAATCTTTCCATCTTGTCTTGACATGCTTTGTGGATATGACAATTTGAAGGTCTGTTACAAAAATAAATAAGGATGACTTCATAAAACTTCTTATGTTGACTTAAACCACTTTAAAATGTATGCCCTTTGTTTTGATAGTTTGATCATATTTTATTTGGTGCATTTGAGGAAACAAATATACAGAATTCAGCGTACCATAGCAATT
Organism: Cervus elaphus; assembly: GCF_910594005.1. Classification (NCBI taxonomy): domain Eukaryota; kingdom Metazoa; phylum Chordata; class Mammalia; order Artiodactyla; family Cervidae; genus Cervus; species Cervus elaphus. The sequence goes on along the minus strand of NC_057842.1, from coordinate 7,602,258 downwards.
ACCAACCTTTCTAGTGTCATACATTTCCCACTGCTCCTGAATTTCTCTGTCACTGAGTAATATAAATACTATACTGGATGTTGTTTATTTTCTGCAAGTTATTCTTCATCTCCTGTTTTGCAGTGCAGTTGAAAATATGCTGATATATGAGCAAAATTCTCAGTGTAAAATGTATATATCCCAGCTTATTCTTAAGAGTGAATAATAATATTTCTTTAATAGTATGATTTCAGCCTGTGTAGTCAATTATACTGAATATATAAGAGGGTTTTTACTATCAAAATCAAGAGAATGATTAAGCCAACTAGAGATTAGAAACAGAAAAATGTAAAGTTCAACATGAATATGAGGTTTAATTCTGTTCCTGCAGTTATTGCTTATGTGTGTGTATGCATTAGCCACTGAGGTGTGTCCAATTATTTGTAACACCATGGACTGCCACCCATCAGTTTCCTCTGTCCGTGGACTTCTCCAGGTAAGTGTACTGGAGTGGGTGACAAATTCCTCATCCATACTAGTTGTATACATGTTTGCAATTTTAATAGTAATAATTTTAATAATCTTCCTGAGAAAATTTAGATTCTGTAACTTGAAAACTTTGACACATTTGCATTGTTCTATAATGCATAATGTTGAAGACATATGAAAGAATAATTTTGAAGATATATAAAAATCATAATGTTGAAGATATATAAAAGAGTAATTTTGCTAAACTCAAAAGTTACCCAGATATGCCCTCAAACCACTTTAAGACAAATGAATTATCATAAGTATTTAATAGTTTTTCTTTTCTCATTAAAAAAAAAATAGTATACACCAGAATAAAATACGAGATCGTTGGACTTGTTACATTTAATGTCCCCTTCTTGTTGCCTTTGTATTCTTCTGTGACACTGACTTTTTGTATCTTTTATGGGGCAAATATACTCTAACAAGCACAAGTTTTTGCCTAATTATAGGGGAGGCCAATTAGATAAAGTTGAAAGATTTTGCCACTTTTAAATTAATATGTTCTATTTCAATACAAAATGGGCTAACTAGTTGCCATGAAAATATGCATAAACAATGAATTTTTTTTTTTTTAATTTCAAGGTCAGTTTTTGTGATGCAGGCATTTCAAAATATCTGTTTTTGAGGTTAACACAAACAACCAGAAGACAAGTTAACGAATATAATTCTGGAAAAAATATCAGTTTTTAAGGGAATGTAAGGCTTTTCTCAGTTCTACATAGGAAAGGACATAATCAAAAGAAGAAATATTTCATTTCAGCATGACTAGAATGACTCGAAGACAAAAGAGATCGTTTTGAGATCAAACCACATCTAAGTCAATACACACCTTCACAAATACAGTTAGACAGGATCGTCTCTAATTGGCTTAAAGTTGCAAGATTTAAGTTTAATCACACAATTGGCTTTTCCCTAACCATCTCTCCCATACATTCCTCATCAAACTCAACAACCCAGCAAAACATAAACATCAATAGATAGATGAGAGATAGATGATAGACTACCTGTGTATGTCCATATTTGGTACATATATAGTAGAAACAGATATACACAGTAGTATATACATATATAAGTTGCACATATAAGATGTGAGTTATTTGTTTAGAGTCAACAACACAGGAACCTGGGAAGGAGGTTTAAAGTAACAAATACCATTTCCACTTTACCCTGCTTGATCTCTTATGAGCTGAGTGTGTGTCCAGGGGTGAGGCATGTGTGTGTTCTCTAGATTTTTTGGGGAGTAGGGGGCGTACACTGGAAGATCTCTTAACTCAGGCCTCCAGGAATTGCAGGAGTGAGATCAAGCAGGTTCTGACTCATTCTACCCTAGAAAGAAAATCTGCATTTTGAAACATACTAAAGTGGTTTTTCCAGTGGTCATGTATGGATGTGAGAGTTGGACTGTGAAGAAAGCTGAGCATCGAAAAATCAATGCTTTTGAACTGTGGTGTTGGAGAAGATTCTTGAGAGTCCCTTGGACTGCAAGGAGATCCAACCAGTCCATCCTGAAGGAGATAAGTCCTGGGTGTTCATTGGAAGGATTGATGCTGAAGCTGAAACTCCAATACTTTGGCCACCTCATGCGAAGAGTTGACTCGTTGGAAAAGACCCTGATGCTGGGAGGGGTTGGGGGCAGGAGGAGAAGGGGACGACAGAGGATGAGGTGGCTAGATGGCATCACTGACTCGATGGAAATGAGTTTGAGTAAACTCCGGGAGTTAGTGATGGACAGGGAGGCCTGGCATGCTAAGATTCATGGGGTTGCAAAAAGTCTGACATGACTGGGCGACTGAACTGAACTGAAAGTTGACTTAGTTGAGAATCTAAACCTCTTGCATGCCAGACCTGCATAGCATCTTCCCAGAGAGGAAAGCAGAGAATAAATTACAGCACAACATGAGAAAAAATGTTATCAAATGAACATTGACTGGAATTTACAGAAATTCTTCTTATATACCCAAAACTCTCATCTACAAACTTGTGCTGAGCACTGTGACACTGATAAACAATAAGAGTATATTGGTATCAGGTGTTTTAAGCTAAGATAACTGCTAAAGAAAACCTGCTTATTCTCCAACTGGACCGTTCTTCCATTACCCTGCCCATGGTTTGATTCATTTATGTGGACTGGATGATACAGATTCTAGCAGGGTCCTAGCAAAAGCCAACATTGCTGCCCTTTCCTCCTGTGCTGGGATCCCTGAATTTCCACTTTAGAAAAATGTTTCAAGAGTGAAATTTGCAGCTCCAAGTTGGGGAAAATTTACATGAGGAACAGCACACATTTTTCTTGTAGCAAACCTAATTTTACAGCATATTATTTGCATTTCTGGCCTTATTTGTTGGCATCACTGGTACCAGATGGTAGCACAATATCAGTATTCCATCCAATTTGATCAAATTTCTCCTGGTGATATGCTTAGGAATATAGAAAGAAAGAAAGTGAAGTTGCTCAGTCATGTCTGACTCTTTGCGACCCCATGGACAGTAGGCTGCACCAGGCTTCTCCATCCATGGGATTTTCCAGCAAGAGTACCAGAGTGGGTTGCTATTTCCTCTCCAGGGGATCTTTCCGACCCAGGGATCAAACCCAGCCTTGGGTCTCCCACCTTGCAGGCAGACGCTTTACCCGCTGTGCTGAATATAGAGTCAATATGCATTATGTTAAACTTGCACTCAGCTTATTGTAAAAATTAATGTACAAATTATTTTTAAGGAAAACAAACAAACAGACAAAAAAAAAAAAAAAAAAACCCTGACGTTTTGAAGAGGTTAAGTGTGTGTGTGTGTGTGTAATTTTGAGTATGTGCATGTGAGTATGTGCATAGTGACAAGACACTTCATTTTCCAAGTTATTTTTTAACTCTTCTAAGGAAAGAAAGAAAATGAAATATTTTACAGTCCTTCAGAGTTGCATTTTCATATTCTTATATAAACAGCATGTTTGAATCCATGTGTATCTTCAGGTAATCTTAAAAACTTGGCCAAAAAAAAAATGGAGCTGTAATTTTGAAGTTGCTCCTCAAGATTGTTGAATATTTGTAATTTGGAATCCTCCATTTTTCAGGATATATACAATTCATTTGAAGACAACAGTAAGTAATACTATATATAATATTTTTCATATCTATGTTTTAAAGAGAAGAATACAATTCATTACTCTGAGATTATGAAGGGGATGCTTTCAATCTCCAAGTATTTTACTAATGTTATAGAGGTCTTAAAGTAAGAGTTTTGTCTATGTTTATTTTTGTGGGTTTCCATTAATTTTACTTATTGCCTCTCCAAATAGAATTTACATGCCTATGTCCCTGTCCCTCTGTTTTTAATATTCCATGGTTCTAAGCTAGTCTTTAGATATAAATTCTGAATATTCTCATCAATTGAATCTTGAAATATTCCAGAAGTAATGAATAAGTCACTTTGTATTAAGATTGAGGAAACATCTCTTCAGATCAACCAATTTGCTACTAAAATGAGTTCTGTGATAAAAGTAAATCATTCTTAAAAAAATAACTATGGTTAAGAAGCAAACTTGAGAAAATAAAGAACTATTCCATTTTTTTTGCTTTCAAAGTTTGAATCAAAGCTAAATACTTTCTGAAAGGCTAGACATTCCACCAGAACTGCAGGAAGTGTCTTCTGCAGTTAGTATCACATTCAAATGACCACTTTTTTATATAGAACTTTAAATTTTCATCCTAAAAATAATGATATTAGCTCAGTCAATGTATTTCTGCTAGTTCCTTTAATCATTCTGAACTCTCTGTAAAAAACTTGCGTATAGTTTTCAAGAATTTAATACATGTGTTTGTAGTACAGTCTCATACTAATTGATTCAGACAATTACTATGACTTATATGTAGAAAAATACAAATGAAGAAGAAATTCAATTTCTAATTAAGCAATCCACACTGAGACAGTCTGCCAGATATGAATTAGTCCTAAGGGCATTTACAAAAAGATATTGATTTTGGAATATTTGTGTCCATATCCTCATAGTCAGGGAATTATTTAACAAAATTCTGGCACAATTCCTCTGCTGTAAGCATGAGAGTTGCTTGCTCTCCTTATTTGTTTTTGGACATTATTAACAGCTAAGTGGGTATATGTATCCATACTTTAGCCCTGAGGAGTTATTCTAATTAAAGAATTTTAGGAGAGATAATCAAAGGCAGTGTTGCATAACTAGTGTGAAAGGAAATTTCTAGCAGGTAGAAACTTTCTAAACATTTCATCATGAGGATTAGGCCCGCTGAAAGGGGATTAATTATATATGTATATATACATATATATATATATATATTCTTTTCCATTTTCCTCCAGATCCTAAAAAAGGACCTATAAGTCCTGGAAGATTTGGTGGTATCCTGCATCCAATAATTGAGAAGAAATTAGAAAGCTATATATATATGACTTTCTAATTTCTTCTCTCTCTCTCTCTCTCTCTATATATATATATATATGTATATATATATATATCTCCTATGTTTCCTCTATCTAATATATAGATATAATATATAGATATATATTATAATATATATATAATATATAATAATTGAGAAGAAATTAGAAAGTCATATATATATATGACTTTCTAATTTCTTCTCTCTCTATATATATATATATATCTATATATATATCCTATGTTTCCTCTATATATAGCCAATATATCTTATGTCTATATGCATATATATTCTATATTCTATGCATACATGCATATAGACATAGGATACATGTATCCAAAAGTCTTTTCAATAGTCTGACATTGATATTTTCAATTTAATCATTTAGAAGTCTTTTCTTCTTACCTCCTGAATTATTCCAGGCCACCTCACTGCTGGGCAGGTTTTAAAGGAGAATTGATCTTTAGAAAAATAGAATGCATATCAATCCAACATGGAATGAATTGGTATGACAGGAAGCATTAAGAGTAGCATTGATGAACTGGGCAAAAGAGGCAAGGACAGTAAATTACAAAATGAATATATTGGAAAATTGAATTAAAGTTTTGCCTGTTTAAAAACTTTGCTCCAAGTTATCTTTACAAATGAATAATGACAGCCATTATCGAGTGATTGTTTGAAACACAGATTGAAAAGCATTTTAATACTAACAAATAAGTTAATCAAATATAATTTACCTTGCATAAATGAAATTTAAAGCATTCAATATTTACTGAATGCTTATAGACTGATTGAAAGCATTAAAAGCTCTGTATTATCCCTCCTTTAATTCAAATAACAAATAATTTTACTTGATATACAATTTTACAATTATAGAAATTTTTAAGAGTGTATGATAAAAAAAAGATATGTGTTAATATTTAATATTTACATGAAGTTAAATTATATTAAGTATAATAGATCAAATTTAGATAAAACATGCTTTTGTAAAACATCAGTTCAGTTCAGTTCAGTTCAGTTCAGTCACTCAGTCGTGTCCGACTCTTTGTGACCCCATGAATCGCAGCCTGCCAGGCCTCCCTGTCCATCACCAACTCCTGGAGTTTACTCAAACTCATGTCCATCGATTCGGTGATGCCATCCAGCCACTTCGTCCTCTGTCGTCCCCTTCTCCTTCTGCCTCCAATTCCTCCCAGCATCAGGGTCTTTTCCAGTGAATCAACTCTTTTCATGAGGTGGCCAAAGTACTGGAGTTTCAGCTTCAGCATCAGTCCTTCCAATGAACACCCAGGAATGATCTCCTTTAGGATGGACTGGTTGGATCTCCTTGCAGTCACATAGTGACTACCAATTGAAAGTCAATTTAAATTGCCAGTTGTTATGAGATATACATTTTTAAATTTTGAAAATTATTTATTGTATAATATTGAGAAGCAAGTAATATGTTAGAAACAACCATATTTACTATTATTTGTATTAGTGAGTAAAATATTAAAAGGTAAAAGTGACCTAACTAAAAGTATTGATAACTGGATATTAATTTTTTAATTAATTAATTAATTTTAATTGGAGGCTAATTTCTTTACAATATTGTGGTGGTTTTTGCCATACTTCGACATGAATAAGCCACAGGTATACATGTGTCCCCCCATCCTGAATCCCTCTCCCAACTCCCTACCCACACAATTCCTCTAGGTTGTCTCAGAGCACCAGGTTTGAGTGCCCTGCTTCATGCACTGAAATTGCACTGGTCATCTGTTTTACATATGGTAATATACATGTTTCAATACCATTCTCTCAAGTTGTCCCACCCTCATCTTCTACACCATAGTCCAAAAAGTCTGTTCTTTACATCTGTGTCTCTTTTCCTGTCTTGCATATAGGATCATCATTAACATCTATCTAAACACTATATATATATATTATACATATATATATATATATATATAACTGTACTTGTGCTTCTCTTTCTGGCTTACTTCACTGTATAATATGCTCCAGTTTCATCCACCATATTAGAACTGATTCAAATGTGTTCTTTTTTATAAATAATATTCCATTGTGTACATGTACCACAACTCCCTTATCCATTCATCTGCTGATGGTCATTTAGGTTGCTTCTAGCTTGGAGAAGGAAATGGCAACCCACTCCAGTATTCTTGCCTGGAGAACCCTATGGATAGAGGAGCCTGGTAAGCTACAGTCCACGGGGTCGCAAAGAGTCGGAAACGACTGAGCGACTTCACTCACTCACTTATGTCTTAGCTATTTAGACAGTAATGAACAGCTGCAATGAACATTGGGATGCATGTGTCTCTTTCAGTTATGGTTTCCACAGTGTGTGTGACAAGCAGGGGGATTGCCGGGTTGTATGGCAGTTCTATTTTCAGTTTTTTAAGCAATCTCCATACTGTTCTCCATATGGCTGTACTAGTTTGCATTCCCACCAACAGTGTAAGAGGGTTCCCTTTTCTCCACACCCTATCCAGCATTTATTGTTAGTAGGCTTTTTGATGGCAGCCATTCTGAATGGCATGAGATGGTATCTCATTGTGGTTTTGATTTGCATTTCACTAATAATGAGTGTTGTTGAGCATTTTTTCATGTGTTTAGCCATCTGTATGTCTTCTTTGGAGAAACGAATGTTTAGTTCTTTGGTCTATTTTTATTTTTTTTAAATTGGGTCATTTATTTTTGTGGAATTGAGATGGATGAACTTCTTGTATATTTTGGATATCAATTCTCTGTCAGCTTTTTCATTTTCTATTATTTTCTCTAATTCTGAAGGCTGACTTTTCACCTTGCTTATAGTTTCCTTCATTGTGCAAAAACTTTTAAGTTGAATTATGTCCCATTTGTTTATTTTAGTTTTTATTTCTATTAAAATGGGAGGTGGGTCATAGAGGATCTTGCTGTGATTTATGTCAGAGTGTTCAGCCGGTATTTCCCTCTAGGAGTTTTATAGTTCCTGGTCTTACATTTAGATCTTTAATCTATTTTGAGTTTATTTTTGTGCACAGTGTTTGAAAGTGTTCTAGTTTCATTCTTTTACAAGTTGATGACCAGTTTTCCCAGCACAGCTTGCTAAAGAGATTGTCTTTTCTCCATTGTATATCTTCGACTCCTTTGTTAAAGATAAGCTATCCAAGGTGTGTCGATTTATCTCTGGGCTTTCTATTTTGTTCTGTTGATCTATATTTCTGTCTTTGTGCCAGTACCATTCTGTCTTGATGACTAGCTTTGTAGTGTAGTCTGAAATAAGGCAGGTTGATTCCTACAGTTCCATTCTTCTTTCTCAAGACTGTTTTGACTATTCAAGTTTTTTGTGTGTGTGTGTGTGTGTGTGTTTCAATACAAATTGTGAATTTTTTTGTTCTAGTTCTGTGAAAAATACCATTGATAGCTTTATAGGGAGTGCATTGACTCTATAGATTGCTTTGGGTTATACACTCATTTTCACTACACTGATTCTTCCAATCAATGAGCATGGTATATTTCTCCATCTATTTGTGTTATCTTTGACTTCTTTCATCAGTGTTTTATAGTTTCCTATATATAGGTTTTTTGTTTCTTTAGGTAAATGTATTCCTAACTATTTTATTGCAATGATGAATGGGATTGTTTCTTTAATTTCTCTCTCTGTTTTCTCATTGTTTGTGTATAGGAATAGAAGGAATATCTGTGTATTAATTTTATATCCTGCAACTTTATCACATTCATTGAATAGCTCTAGTAATTTTCTGGTGGTGTCTTTAGGGTTTTCTATGTAGAGGATCATGTCATCTGCAAACAGTGAGAGTTTTATTCTTCTTTTCCAACCTTGTTTCCTGTTATTTCTTTTGCTTCTCTGACTGCTGTGGCTAGGACTTTCAAAACTATGTTAAATAATAGTGGTGAGAGTGGGCACCCTTGTCTTATTCCTGGTTTTAGGGGAAATGCTTTTAATTTTCTGCCATTGATGATAATATTTGCTGTGGGTTTGTCAAATATGACTTTTGTTATGTTGAGGTATGTTCTTTCTCTGCCTGCTTTCTAGAGAGTTTTTGTCATAAATAGGTGCTAAATTTTGTCAAAGGTTTTCTCTCCATCTATTCAGATAATCATACTTTTTTCTTTTAATTTGTTTATATGGTGTATGACATTGATTGATTTGCAAATGTTGGAGAATCCTTGCATCCCTGGAATAAAGCCCATTTGGTCTTAATGTTTTATCTTTTTAATATATTGTTGAATTATGTTTGATAGAATTTTGTTGAGGATATCTACATTTATTTTCATCAGGGATATTGGTCTGTAGTTGTATTTTTTTGTAACATTTTTGTCTGGTTTTGGTATTAGGGTGATGGTGGCCTGATAGAATAAATTTGGGAGTTTATCTTCCACTGCAATTTTCTGGAAGAGTTTGAGTAGGATAGGTGTCAGCTCTTCTCTGAATTTTTGGTAGAATTCACCTGTGAAACCTTCTGGTCCTGGGCTTTTTTTTTCTTGGAAGATTTCTGATTATGACTTTGATTTCCATGGTTTTGATGGGTCTGTTAAGATTTTCTGTTACTTCCAGGTTCAGATTTGGAAGTTTATACTTTTCTAAGAATTTGTTCGTTCCTTCCAAGTTGTCCATTTTATTAGCTTATAGCAATCTCTTATGATCCTTTGTATTTCTGTGTTGTCTATTGTGATTTCTCCATTTTCATTTCTAATTTTATTCATTTCATTTTTCTCCTTTTTTTCTTGACAAGTCTAGCTAATGGTTTGTCTATTTTACTTATGTACTCAAAGAACCAGATTTTAAATTTGTTGATTTTTGCTACAGTCTTTTTAGTTTATTTTTCATTTATTTCTGTTCTGATTTTTACTTCTTTCCTTCTACTAACTTTGGGGTTCTTCTTTCTTTCTTTATCTAGTTGCTTTAGGTATAAAGATAGGTTGTTTATTTTATGTTTCTCATGTTACTTGAGGTAGACTTGTATTGCTCTGAAACTTCCTCTTAGCACTGCTTTTTTGAATCCCATAGGTTTTGGGTTTCCATGTTTTCCATTTTTATTTGTTTCTATGCATATTTTGATTTCTTCCATGATCTGTTGGTTATTCAGAAGCGAGTTATTTAGCCTCCATATATTTGCATTTTTAATAGATTTTTTTTTTTTTCCCCGTTCAGTCACTCATCCTTTTTGACTCTTTGCAACCCTATGGACTGCAGCACGCCAGGCTTCCCTGACCATCACCATCTCCAGGAGCCTACTCAAACTCATTTCAATTGAGTCAGTGATGCCATCCAACCATTTCATCCTCTGTCATCCCCTTCTCCTACCCTCAATCTTTCACAATATCAGGGTCTTTACTAGTGAGTCAAGTCTTTACATCAGGTGGTCAAAGCATTGGAGTTTCAGCATTAGTCCTTCCAATGAATATTCAGGACTGATTTCCTTTAGGATACACTGTTTTTGTTTGTTTGTTTTTTCCCCTGTAGTTGACATCTAATCTTACTGCATTGTGATCAGAAAAGATGCTTGAAATGATTTCATTAAAAAAAAGAAAAATTGCCAAGGCTAGATTTATAGCTCAGGATGTGCTTTCTCCTGGAGAATGCTCTATGTTCATTTGAGAAAAAGGTGAATTCACTGTTTTGGGGTGAAATGCCCTATAAATATCAATTAAGTATAACTGGTCCATTGTATCAATTAGAGCTTGTGTTTTCTTGCTAATTTTGTGTTTGGTTGATGTGTCCATAGGTGTTAGTGGGGTATTAAGTTCCCTGGTATTATTGTGTTACTGTTAATTTCCCTTTTCATATTTGTTAGCATTTGCCTCATGTATTGAGGTGCTCCTATGTTGGGTGCATATATATTTATAATTGCTATATCTTCTCCTTGTATTGATCCTTTGATCATTATGTAGTGTCCTTCTTTGTCTCTTATCACAGCTTATATTACAAAGTCTATTTTATCTTGTATGAGTATTGCTACTCCTGCTTTCTTTTTGTCCCTGTTTGCATGAAAAGTCTTTTCCAGCCTTTCACTTTCACTCTGTGTGTGTCCCCAGATTTGAGGTGAGTTTCCTGTAGACAGCATATATAGGGGTCTTGTTTTTGTATCCATCAGCCTATCTCTGTCTTTTGGTTGGAACATTTAATACATTTACATTTAAGGTAACTATTGATAAGTATGAACCTGTTATCATTTACTTTGCTGTTTGGGTTCATTTTTATAAACCTTTACTGTATTTCCTGTCTAGAGGAGATCCTTTATCATTTGTTGGAGAGTTGGTTTTGTGATGCTGAATTATCTCAGCTTTTGCTTGCCTGTAAAGCTTTTGATTTCTCCTTCATATCTGAATGAGATCTTTGGTGGGTAGAGTAATCTTGGTTGTATGCGTTTCTCTTTCATCACTTTGAATATGTCCTGCCATTCCCTTCTGGCCTGAAGAGTTTCTATTGAAAGATCATCTGTTATCTTTATGGGGATCCCCTTGTGTGTTTGTTGCTTTTCCCTTGCTGCTTTCAATATTTGTTCTTTGTGTTTGATCTTTGTTAGTTTACTTGATACATGTCTAGGGGTATTTAGCCCTGGGTTTATTCTGTTTGGGACTCTCTGGGTTTCTTACACTTGGTTGGTTATTTCCTGCCACATACTAAGGAAGTTTTCGACTGTTATCTCCTCAAGTATTTTCTTATGTCCTTTCTTTTCATTTTCTTCTTCTGGGACACCTATGATTCAAATGTTGGGGTGTTTAACATTGTCCAGAGGTCTCTGAAATTGTCTACATTTATTTAATTCTTTTTTCCTCTCTGCTTCATTTATTTCCATCATTCTATCTTCTACCTCACTTATCCTCTCTTCTGCCTTGGTTATTCCACTGTTGGTTCCCTCCAGAGTGCTTTTGATCTCAATTATTGGATTATTTATTATTGATTAGTTTTTCTTTATCTCTTCTAAGTCCTTGTTAAACATTTCTTGCATCTTCTCAATCCTTAACTCTATTTATCTGTAACTCCAGTTTCTTTTCAGGATTTTGGATCTTTTTTACTATCATTATTCTGAAATATTTTTCAAGTATACTCCCTATCTCCTCCTTTTTTGCTTGGTTTGATGGGTTTTTAGCATGTTCCTTAACCTGCTGAATATGTCTATGCCTTTCATTTTGTTTAGGTTACTGTTTTGGGGGTGCCCTTTCTGCACGCTGGAAGTTTGAAGCTCCTCTTAATTATGTAGTCTGCTCTTTGTGGGTGGGGTGGAACGAGTGGCTTGTTAAGGTTTCCTGTTTGGGGAAGCTTGTGTCTGTGTTCTAGTGTGTGGAGCTGGATCTCTTTTCTCTGGAGTGCAATGAAGCATCCAGTATTGTGTTTTGGGGTGTTTATGGGTTTGACATAGCTTTGGACAGCCTGTCTTTGAATATCCAGGGCTTTGTTACTGTTTTGCTATACAATTGGCATGAAGTGTCTTGCACTGAATCTCGCTGGCTTTTGAGTGGAACTTGGTTTCATTGTAGGTGTGGATACATTTGGGTGAACTCTTATCTATACTGAAATACTGATTTTGGTCAACACCAAAATCAGATTGATTATATTCTTTCCAGCCAAAAATGGAGAAGTTATATACAGTCAGGAAAAACAAGACAGGATCCTGACTGTGGCTCAGATCATAAACTCCTTATTGCCAAATTCAGACTTAAATTAAAGAAAGTAGGGAAAACCACTAGACCATTCAGGTACGACCTAAGTCAAATCCCTTATGACTACACAGTGGAAGTGAAAAAATAGATTCAAGGGGTTAAATCTGGTAGACAGAGTGCCCGAACAACTATGGATGGAGGTTCTTGACTTTGTACAGTAGCCAGTGATCAAGAGCATCCCCAAGAAACACAAATGAAAAAGGCAAAATGGTTGTCTGAGGAGGCCTTACAAAAGGCATGAAAGGAAGAGAAGGGAAAGGCAAAGGAGAAAAAGAAAGATATACCCATTTGAATGCAGAGTTCCAAAGAATAGCAAGGAGAGATAAGAAAGCCTTCCTCAGTGATCAATGAAAAGAAATAGAGGAAACCAATAGATTCAGAAAGACTAGAGATCTCTTCAAGGAAATTAGACATACCAAGGTAATATTTCATGCAAATATAGGCACAAAAAAGGACAGGAATGGTATAGACCTAACAGAAGAAAAATATATTAAGAAGTGGTAAGAATACAGAGAAGAACTATACGAAAAAAAAAAAAAAAAAAAACCTTCATGATCCAGATAATCACGATGGTGTGACCACTCACCTCAAGTCAGACACCCTGGAAGGTGAACTCAAGTGGGCCTTAGGAAGCATCACTATGAATAAAAGCTAGTGGAGGTGATGGAATTACAGTTGAATTCTTTCAAATCCTAGAAGATGATGCTGTGAAAGTGCTGTACTCAATATGCCAACAATTTGGAGAACTCAGCAGTGGCCACAAGACAGGAAAAGGTCAGTTTTCACTCCAATTCCAAAGAAAGTCAATGCCAAAGAATGCTCAAACTACCGCACAACTTCACTCATCTCACACGCCAGCAAGGTAATGCTTAACAGTCTCCAAGACAGGCTTCAGCAGTATGTAAATCATGAACATCCAGATGTCCAAGCTGCTTTTAGAAAAGACAGAGGAACCAGAGATCAAATTGCCAACATCCGTTGGATCATCGAAAAAGCAAGAGTATTCCAGAAAAACAAATACTTCTGCTTTATTAAATATGCCAAAGCCTTTTACTCTGTGGATCACAACAAACTGGAAAATTCTGAAAGAGATGGGAATGCCAGACCACCTGACCTGCCTCCTGAGAAATCTGTATGCAGGTCAAGAAACTACAGCTAGAATTGGACATGGAACAACAGACTAGTTTCAAATTGGGAAAGGAGTATATCAAGGCTGTATATTGTCACTCTGCTTATTTACTTATGTGTAGAGCACATCATGTGAAACGCTGGACTGGATAAAGCACAATCTGGAATCAAAATTGCCAGGAGAAATATCAATAACCTCAGATATGCCAATGACACCACTCTTATGGCAGAAAATGAAGAACTAGAGTCTCTTGATGAAATTGAAAGAGGAGAGTGAAAAAGTTGGCTTAAAGCATTCAGAAAACCAAGGTCATGGCATCTGGTCCCATCACTTCTTAGAAAATAGTTAGAGAAACAATAGAAACAGTGAGAGTCTTTAATTTTTGGGCTCCAAAATCACTGCAGATGGTGACTGCAGCCATGAAATTAAAAGACGTTTCCTCCTTGGAAGAAAAGTTATGACCAACCTAGATGGCTTAATATATAGCAATGACATTACTTTGCCAACAAAAGTCCATCTAGTCAAAGCTATGATTTTTCCAGTAACCATGTATGGATGTGAGAGTTGAACTATAAATATATCTGACCGCCAAAGAATTGATGCTTTTCAACTGTGATGTTGGAGAAGACTCTTGAGAGTCCCTTGAACATCAAGGATATCCAATTTGTCCAACCCAAAGGAAATCAGTCCTGAGTGTTCATTGGAAGAACTGATGTTGATGCTGAAACTCCAATACTTTGGCCACCTGATGCAAAGAGCTGACTCATTGGAAAAGACCATGATGCTGGGAAAGATGGAAGGCAGAAGGAGAAGGGGACGAGAGAGGATGAGATGGTTTCATAGCATCCCTGACTCAATGGAATGAGTTTAAGTAAACTCTAGGGGTTGGTTATGGACAGGAAGCCCTGGCATGCTACAGTCCATGGGGTCGCACAGAATCTGACATTGACTGAGTGATTGAACTGAATTGAACTGAACTGAACTGAACTTGTCTATTAATTTTCATTGGTGTCAGGAGTTCTCTGATGTTTTAAAGTTTTGGAGTTAGGCCTCCTGCCTCTGCAATTCATTCCTTCTCTTACTGTAGCCTCATGACTTCTCCATCCATACAGCACAAAAGATGAAACCCTTATAGGTTATTGGTGAAATAGTTCTCCACAGCCAGGAACAGCCATTAGAGAGAGAGAGAGAAAGAAGATAAGAGGGAGTAGGTAGCTAGAGGTGACCAGGAGGAGAAAAGGGGGAGTCAAATGTGGAGAGAACAATATAGCCAGTAATCATATCCCAAGTGCTCTCCATAGCCTGCAACACCCAGAGAGGTTCACAGAGTTATGTAGAGAAGAGGGAGGAAGGAGATAAAGGTGACCTGGAGGAGCAAAGGGAGAGTCCAAAAGGTAGAGAGCAATCAAGCTGATAATCAAATCCCTAAGTAAAGATGGATCCTGAAGATTAGTTTCTTAGCAGTACAAAAATTGATATCAAATATCAAAATCAAAGATTAAAAACCTAGAATGGAACTTAGACTCTCAAAAATGCAATATAAAAATGCAAAGCATAATTAGTCACAAAAAATAAAGTAATATATACATATGGAATTTGTTTTAAAAATAGTTTTGTTTTTTTTTTTTTTAGAAAGGTAATAGTGGGCTATAAAAATGAGAGTTAAAGGAGTAATAAAGAACTAACTTAAAAAATTAAAAAGTGATAATAACAAAAATATGTCTACGAATTTCTCTGGAGCTGTTGTGAGCAGTGTGGTGTCAGTTCGTGTCAGATAGCCCCTTGTTCAGGCTTGTATTTGTTCTCAAGTTTTATAGGTGCCCCTCAAATGCACAGTCTGCAGTATTAAATGCAGGGTTTTAATCTATCGGATCTGTCACTTTCAGCACAGTTCTCCCTGTTTGTTTATTTTGGCTTCCTCTGTTTGCAAGTCTCTTTAGTGTCTTATTTCTGCCCTGACACAAGGGGATAAAGGTGGCCACTTATTTAGGCTCACTTGTTCAGTTTCGTTGTGGGGAGGGAGGGACACTGCAAATAGACTCTGCTGGCATGCGTTGGAAGTGCTCACAGTGGACGGACCACACTGGTTTTGCCATAGTCCAAGGCAGTGTGTACTTCCCGCGTCTCTAGGGTGCTCTGCAGGGACACCATCCCAAGCGGGCCCTGCATTTCATGCAGTTCCCAGCACTAAGCTGCTCATGTTCTCAGGTGCTCTATGGAGGCAGAGACCCAGATGGGCTGTGCGTTTTGTGTCCTTTCCAGGTACAAGCAGCTGAGACCAGGTGTTTTATGAGTGCACTGTCCTGGGTGGGCCATGAGTCTATTCCCTGCCTGATCCCAGCTGCTGTTTCCTGGGTGTGCCATGAGGGCACAGTCCCAGGTGTGGTGTGTGTCTCCTCTGGGGACCTGATCTCAGGCTGCGACTCTCCTGGCAGATGTCAACTGTCCAGGATCCCAGGAAGATGTGGTGAGCAGCTGGCATCCTGCTCACAGTTTGGTGGAGGATGTGGACTCAGGGGGCGACATTGCAGGAACCCCTTGCCTTCCGGCTCTGGCTGTCGCATTCCTGCCTCTCTGCCTCTGGGGAGGGAAGGCCCTATAGGGCAGGCTGCTTGCTCTCCTCTTTTATTTTCCCAATCCTTTTTTCTGTGAGTGCATGCGTTAGAGACTTTCACATGAAAGGTCTTTTTTGTTTTGTTTTGTTTTTTTGTCTCTTTGGTGATCCCACTCTTTGGGTTGCTATCTCACATTAGCTCCCTCAGATTGTCCTCAGGGCATTCAAGCCCGGTCCTTACCCTAAGGACTGAGGATGTAGCCCGCACCTCCCTGCCCAGCCCTCACTGTCTTGTGAATGAC
Source organism: Cervus elaphus (assembly GCF_910594005.1). Classification (NCBI taxonomy): domain Eukaryota; kingdom Metazoa; phylum Chordata; class Mammalia; order Artiodactyla; family Cervidae; genus Cervus; species Cervus elaphus. Next base: position 7,585,689 of record NC_057842.1, on the reverse strand, counting down.
ACAAGCATCTGGGTCACTTCTCTGCTGGCAGTTGCAGATAGGTGTGTGTTGTGTGGTTTTTTTTGTTGTTGTTGTTGTTGTTGTTGTTCTCTTTTTTCCTAGTCATGTTGCCCTCTGAGATTCCAAAACTCCCCACAGACATGCCCATGAGAGAATTTCCTACTGTGTGGAAACTTGTCCTCCTTCAGGACTCCCTCCCCAGGGCGGGTCTCCATCCCTAAATCTTTGTCTCTGTGTTTGTCTTTTATATTTTGTCCTACCTACTTTTGAAGAGATTGGCCTTTCTGGGTGCCTGTATTCTCCACCAGCATTTAGAAGTTGTTTTGTGGAAGTTTCTCAACATTCAAATGATCTTTTGATGAATTTGTGAGGGAGAAAATGATCTCCCCATCCTATTTCTCCACTGTCTTGGGAACCCCCAACCCCAGTTTTAAATTTGTTAACTTTCTTGCTTACATTTTTTTGTGTTGTTTGATGACCTACTTTCCATTTCATTTGTTTTAGTAGTCACCATTATGTAACTTAAAATTTAGAGAACTCTACAAAAATTAAAGATTTTTGTCATAGTAGCCAGTCTAATACTCATCACTTACCTGCTCTTTGAATTGATTCATCCACATTATATATCCTTCCTCTTCATGTAACATAAGATATACAAAGAAGCAAAGTCCTCAGAATAAGATGTCTCTTATTCGTTCTAACAGTGTGTGTGTGTGTGTGTGTGTAATCAATAAAGCTTTCTAGATATACATACCACTAGCCAATGAGATAATTTACTTATTATTTTCTGTTTGTGTGTCTTTTATTTATTTTTCTTGCATAATATCTCTAGCTAGAACTCCAGCTATGTTGACTAGAAGTAGCAAGATTGGACATTCTTGTCTAGTTCCTAATCTTAGAAAAATATTTATCATACTTTTACCACTCACTATGAAATCAGTTGTGGGCTTTTCATTTATAGACTTTATTATACTGAAATAAGTTTATTCTATACATAGAAAATGTTATAAAGGTTCAGAATAAAAAGTAAACACATAAAAATCAATGGCATTTCTATACACTAACAACAAACTATCTGAAAAGGAAATTAACAAAAAATAATTTCAATGACATACTGTAAAAAAGAATAAAACATTGGGGCTAAACCAAAATTGTACACCTAAAATGACTTCACATTGATGCCTTAAATTAAAGTAGACACACATAAATGAAAAGACATTTCATATTCTTGGATTAGGTGGTATAACAGTGTCAAAATATTCATAGAAATAATTCTACGGGTTCAATGCAATCTCTATCAAAATCCCAGTGACATTTTTATGTATTAATGCATAGAAAAAAATCTTAAAAGACATATGAAACCACAAAAGACTCTGGATAATCAAAGCAAACTTGGAAAAGAAGTGATATCTTACTTCTTGATTTCAAAATACAATGCAAAGTTAGTAATTAAAACAATGATATTGGCATAAAATAGACATATAAACCATTGGAAAAGAATTGAGAGCCTAGAAAAAAGCCAATGCATACACACAGTAGGGCTTCAGTAGGGCTTCCCTGGTTGCTCAACTGGTAAAGAATCCTCCTGCAATGCATCAGACCCTGGTTTGATTCCTTAGTCAGGAAGATCACCTTGAGAAGGGATAGACTACCCTCTATAGTGATTTTGGGATTCCCTAGTGGCTCAGAAGGTGAAGAATCCACCTGCAGTACAGGAGACCTGGATTCGATCCCTGGGTTGGGAAGATCCCCTGGAGAAGGGCATGCCAATCCACTCCAGTATTTTTGCCTGGAGAATCCCCATGGACAGAGGAACCTGGCAAGGTACAGTTCATGGAGTTGCAAAGAATCAGACACGACTGAGCGACTAAGAACGTCTCATACACACAATCATCTGGTCTTTGACAAGGTGGCAAGAATACACAAAGGGGAAAGGGTAGTTTTGTTAACAAATGTCATTCCACATACAGACGAATAAACCACGTACAAATATCAACTCAAAATACAAACTTTAAGAATTATGATTGAAAAAAAAAGAATTATGATTGAGAACATTTAAAAAAATGGGTAAAAATGAAACTTACACTATGATTAAAAATTGATACCATGCTTAACATGAATTTGTTAATAAAATGCATTATATGTAAATGCTATCTAAGCCTATCACAGAATTTCTCTATTTAAGTGACTGATGGAATTGCTATCAGCAGAGCTGGTTTACTTGGAATTTCATTTCATTATTTTTTTCTTTTACATTCATTAGCATATACATTATTTTGATTGTTCTTCACAGCATTCTTTGAGTTTCCCTCTTCTTACTTTTTGTTATAATATGCAATATGTTATAATAACTACTCTGTACATAGACATGAACATTGTTTACTGCACTCTCTCCACAATGGCAAGAGTGTTATGTCTGCCTGCAATTCACTTTCACACTCTATGTGTTGTCATCATATCTATTCCTATATTCAAACTTTCCAAACATTCCCTGTAAAGGCCTGTCTTCCTTTGTTTAATCTAGCAAGATCAACTTTTCACAAAAATGTATTCCAAAGGAAGTTGTCTCTATACATATATTTATAAATATAAAATTGAACAAGTATTTTTTAAATTATTATTACAAAGGTATTAAGATGTTAGTACATGCAGTGAAAACTGAAATGGAAGGGAATAAAATAAGTAGTTCCAAAAATAATTTGATGACGAAGATACTTCAACTCTCTATCCCAAGGGACATAATTTGAGAATTGCTCATTTAAGTCTATGTAGACTGAATGTGTATTCTTTTACTTGGTCACTTTGTAATACTTGGATTTAAAATTTGCCCTATATCTTTCTTTATGTGATTTTATATGTGCATGTGTGCATATGTGTGTGCATGTGTGTATGCTAGGAGATAAAACAATTCTGCCAACAGAAGACTCTTCTTCACCAATAAGAGACAAAACACAGCTTACTACTCTTTGGAATGAACAAACTCACAAGCATGAAAATTAGCATGAAAGTGGCCATGAAGTTAACACAAAATATCATACATTCTAAAACATTCTAAAAAGAAGTGAAAGTGGATGGCAATTTATTTGTCTTTATATACTCAATATTTTCTATTGTTCCACAGGTTTTAAATGCATCAAAGTAAACTATTTCTTGATTTTTTTTCATATTTCTGCCTGATTATTCCAACTCATTTCTGTATATTCTACTTTATTGAGCACTATTCTTCACTCAGTACACTACTATATAAAGTGGACCCTTCATAAATATTGTTCAGTAACTCACTTACCCAATTAAATCCCACTGGGATTAAAATAACAAACTAAAAGGTTTCCTATTGTTGATAGCAATAATATTAATGAATAGCAATATTATAATTATATAATACAATTGTATTATTTGATATATTAATTGGTATATTATTAATAATAAAAATATAGCTATTATTTACTATAGATAACTGTCTAATAAAAATTACTCCAAAATCTTTAAGCATTATGTAGATGAAAAGTAAACCATTCCCCATTCCACATTAAGAGTGAGATAATATAATTCTCATTATATTAGATTATTATATAAAGTGTCAATAAATTAACCAGAGATTAAATCAACAAATGAAGCTTTTATACCATATATTCTAGGTGATAAGTACACATTGCACTATCACTGGTAAGTCTTGTTGAGTGAATGAAATTATCCAACACAATATATTTAAAGTGAACACATTAGACATTGTGTTGGAAAAAAGAAACACTAAATAATATTCATTTTTGTATGATAAATGATCTGCTCTTCATAATTTAATTACTGTAAGCATGAACCAATTGTCAATACATTTAGTTTGCAGATAATATAAATTCAGGAAGCATTGGACCAGGAAACAAGCAGGGAGTGAAATTAAAAAGAACTATGTCCTTATCGACTATGTAGCTGCTAAAACAAGATACTACAAATGTTGGAGAATTGTCAGGTTGGTTTATTTCTCTCCCGTGGTTATTGTCTCATTATAAGAAAAAATTGAAACAACAGACTAAAGGGTTTAAAACAACAGACAAATTACAACTCAGTTACAGTTCAAACAGATCTTATATTAAACGGCCTTTCTCAAGACAAGACAGCAGGTCAAACCCAAAGGAGTTGTCATAACCATCCCTCCTGGTTTTCCCATTTTTATACTTGCCTCTCCTCCTTTTGGCTGTGCTCTGTGCAAAACGGGGCTTGTGCCCACTACAAGTCATGAAAGGGAAGGCAAATAGACACACATTCAAGGCTGAAAGACATTGATAGTTGCATAGCAACAGGTTTGTTGTGATGTCTTCTCATAATTCAGTTATTAATTGTTGCTGTTCAGTCCCTCAGTCGTGTCCAACTGTTTCTGACCTCAGGCAGTAAGCCGGCCTTCCCTATCCTTCACCATCACCTGAAGCTTGCTCAAACTCATAACCATAAAGTTGGTGATGCCTTCCAACCATCTCATCCTCTGTTATCCCCTTCTCTTCCTGCCTTCAAACTTTCCCAGCACCAGGGTCTTTTCTGATGAGTCAGTTCTTCTCATCAGGTGGCCAAAGTATTGGAGCTTCAGCTTCAGCATCAGTCCTTAGAATTAATATTTAGGATTGAAATTCATTAGGATTGACTGATTCCATCTCTTTGCAGTCCAAGGGACTCACAAGAGTCTTCTCCAACACCACCATTCAAAAGCATCAAATCTTTGGTTCTCAGCTTTCTTTATGGTCCAACTCTCACATCCATGCATGACTACTGGAAAAACCATAGGTCTGACTATATGAACTTTTGTTGGCAATGTCTCTGCTTTTTAATAGGCGGTGTAGATTTGTCATAACTTTTCTCCAAGAAACAAGTGTCTTTTAAGTTCATGGCTGCAGTCACCATCTGCAGTGATTTTGGAGTGAAAAAAAATTAGAGTCTGTCACTGTTTCCATCTATTTGCCATGAAGTGATGGGACCAGATCACAAATTTTCCAGTTGGTTGCAATCTACACAGTCAAAGGCTTTAGCATAGTAAATGAAGCAGAAGTGTATGCTTCTCTGGAATTCTCATGCTTTCTCTATGATCCAGTGGAAGCTGGCAAGATACCATGATCTTACCTTTTTGAATATTGAGTTTTAAGTTGGCTTTTTTTCACTCTCCTCTTTCATCTTCATCAAGAGGCTCTTTATCTCCTCTTTGCTTTCTTCCATAAGGGTGGTGTCATCTGTATATCTGAGGTTATTGATATTTCTCCCAGAAAACTTGATTCCAGCTTGTGCTTCATCCAGCCCAAAATTTCACATGATTTATTCTGCATGGAAGTTAATTAAACAGGGTGATAATATACAGCATTGACATACTCCTTTCCCAATTTGGAACCAGTCCGTTGTTCCATGTCCAGTTCAAACTATTGCTTCTTGATCTGCATACAGGTTTCTCAGGAGGCAAGTAAGATGGTCTGGTATATCCATCTCTTTAAGAATCTTCCACAGTTTCTTGATATACACACAGTCATAGCCTTTAGCATAGTCAGTGAGGCAGAAGTGGATGTTTTTCTGGAATTCTCCTGTTTTTTCTATGATCCAACAGATGTCAATTTGATCTCTGGTCCGTCTGCCTTTTCTAAATCCAGCTTGAACATCTGGAAGTTCTCTGTACATGTGCTGTTGAAGCCTCACTTAGAGAATTTTGAGCATTACTCTGCTAGCTTGTGAAATGAGTGCAACTGCGTGGTAGTTTGAACGTTCTTTGGGATTTCCCATCTTTGGGATAAGAATGAAAACTGACCTTCTCCAGTCCTATGGCCATTTGCTGAGTTTTCCAAATTTGCTGGCATTTTGAGTGCAACACTTTCACAGCATCATCTTTAAGGATTTGAAATAGCTCAGCTGGAATTCCATCACTTCCACTAACTTTGTTCATAGTCATGCTTCCTAAGGCCCACTTGACTTCACACTCCAGGATGTCTGGCTCTAGGTGAGTGATCACACCATCGTGGTTATATGGGTCATTAAGATCTTTTTTGTATAATTATTCTTTGTATACTTGACACTTCTTAATACCTTCTGCTTCTGTTAGGTCCACTCTATTTCTATCCTTTATTGTGCCTACCTTTGCAAGAAATGTTCCCTTGGTATCTCTGATTTTCTTGAAAAGACCTCTAGTGTTTCCCAATCTATCTTTTTCTTCTATTTATTTGCTTGTTCACTTTGGCAGGTTTTCTTATCTCTCCTTGCTATTCTTTGGAACTCTTCATTTAGATGAGTACATAGTTCATTTTCCCTTTGTTTCTCTTCTTTTCTCAGCTCTTTGTAAGACCTCTTCAGACAATCTTTTTGCCTTGTTGAATTTCTTTTTCTTGGGGATGGTTTTGATCACTGCTTCCTGTACATTTTACAAACCTCTGTCCATAGTTCTTCAGACACTCTGTGTATCAGATCTAGTCTCTGGCATCTCTTTGTCACTTCCACTGTATAGCCCTAAGGCATTTGGTTTATGCCATACATTAATGGCCTAGGGGTTTTCCCTACTTTCTTCAATTTAAGTCTGAATTTATCAATAAAGAGTTCATGGTGAGAGCCAAAGCCAGTTTCTGGTCATGTTTTTGCAGACTGTGTAAATTTTCTCTATCTTTGCCACACATAATATAATGAATCTGCTTTGGATATTGACCATCTGATGATGTCCATGTGTAGAGTCATTTTCTGTATTGTTGGAAGATGGTGTTTGCTATAAGCAGTGTGTTCTCTTGGCAAAATTCTGTTAGCCTTTGCCTTGCATCATTTTGTTCCAAGGCCAAATTTGTCTGTTACTCCAGGTATCTCTTGACTTTCTACTTTTGCATTCCTGTCCCCTATGATGAAAAGGGCATTTTTTTTTTTCCTCAGTGTTAGTTCTAGAAGGTCTTGTAGGTATTCATATAACCATTCAACTTCAATTTCTTCTACATTAGTGGTTGGAACATAGTCTTGGGTTACTGTGATACTGAATGGTTTGTCTTGGAAACAAACAGAGATCATTTTGTCATTTTTGAGACTGGACCCAAGTACTGCATTTTGGACAGTTTTGTTGACTAAGAGGACTGCCCTATTTCTTCTAAGGGATTCTTGCCCACAGTAGTAGATATAATGGTCATCTGAATTAAATTATCCTGTTCTTGTCCACTTTAGTTCACTGTTTCCTAAAATGTAGATGTTCACTCTTGTCATTGCCCATTTGATCACTTCCAATTTACCTTGATTCATGGACCTAACACGCCAGGTTCCTTTGCAATATTGTTCTTTACAACATCAGACCTCACTTTCACTACCAGACACATCCACAACTGGATGTTTTTTCTGCTTTGGCTCAACCTCTTCATTTCTTTTGGAGCTATTTCTCCACTCTTCTCTAGTAGCATATTGGAGTGAGGTGTTCATCTTTCAGTGTCATATATTTTAGTCTTTTCCTACTGTTCACGGGGTTCTCAAAACAAGAATGATGAAATGGTTTGCCATTCCCTCTCCATTGGACCATGTTTGTCAGAACGCTCCACAATGACCTGTCCATCTTGGGTGGCCCTACATGGTCTGGCTCCTAGTTTCACTCAGTTAGACAAAGCTGTGATCCATGTGATCAGTTTGGTTAGCTTCCTGTGACTGTGGTTTTCATTCTATATGCCCTCTGAGAGATGAGGATAAGAGGCTTTGTGGAAGCTTCCTGATGGGAGGGCTGGCTTTGGAGAAAACTGGGTCTTGGTCTGGTGGGCAAGGCTATGCTCAGTAAATCTTGAGTCCAGTTTTCTGCTGATGTGTAGGGATGTTTTCCCTCACTACAGTTTGGTCTGAGGCCAAACTATGGTCTGGTAAAGCTATTGTGTCCTTGTGTAACACAGTCATGTCCAATTCAGGCTACCCCATGGCCTGGAGCCCACTAGGCTTCTCTGTCCATAGGATTCTTCAGGCAAGAATGCTGGTATGGGTTGCCATGCACTCCTCCAGGGCATCTTCCCAAACCAGGGATCAAACCCAGGTCTCCCACATTGCAGGCAGATTCTTTACCATCTGAACCATTAGGGAAGCCTAGATGTATATACATATAGAATAATTATGAGCACTTACTTGATTCAGCTGCCTAAGTTTACTTGAGAAAAACCCTGAGGTTAGTTAGGGCTTGCTTAGGGCACATGTGCTGGAGTTGGAGAAGCCCCTGTGATTAGTTTGTATCCACTGTATGCCTAGGGTGCATGCAGAATAGCCAGAAAAGTTTATTTGGTTATTTCTGTAGCATATCTGTAAGCTCTCCTGGGTGTGTCTGGATGGGGTTGGGAGATCAGCTTGCATCCTTTTCAGCCAGATGACCCCTCATTACTCATGCCTAACTTCCTACCTAACGATTGTGATTATAAATAAACCATTCACAAAATTCAGGGTGCTTCCACATTTTGAGGAAAAAAGCGTATTTGAGGTCACTCACTTTACAGGGACTAAAGAAAATGGGAAAAAATTGAGGCAGCTTTTGCACACACCAATTACAGAAACTTAACTTTTCTTTTGATTAGAGTCACAAAGGTGACTGAAGTGATTGAAAAATTGTCATGTATTTTATTTATTTATTTTTCATTTATTTTTATTAGTTGGAGGCTAATTACTTTACAATATTGTAGTGGTTTTTGCCATACATTGACATGAATCAGCCATGTACATCAGGATGTATTCCCCATCCCAGTCCCCCCTCCCACCTCCCTCCCCGTCCCATCCCTCTGGGTCTTCCCAGTGCACCAGCCCTGAGCACTTGTCTCATGCATCTAACCTGGGCTGGTGATCTGTTTCACCCTTGATAGTATACTTGTTTCAGTGCTATTCTCTCAGAACATCCCACCCTCACCTTCTCCCACAGAGTCCAAAATTCTGTTCTGTACATTTGTGTCTCTTTTTCTGTTTTGCATATAGGGTTATCATTACCATATTTTAAAATTTCATATATATGCATTAGTATACTGTATTAGTCTTAATCTTTCTTGCTTACTTCACTCTGTATAATGGGCTCCAGTTTCATCCATCTCAGAACTGATTCAAATGCATTCTTTTTAATGGCTGAGTAATATTCCAGAGTGTATATGTACCACAGCTTCCTTATCCATTTGTTGCTGATGGGCATCTAGGTTGTGTCCATGTCCTGGCAATTATAAATAGTGCTGTGATGAACATTGGGGTGCACGTATCTCTTTCAGATCTGGTTTCCTCAGTGTGTATGCCCAGGAGTGGCATTGCTGGGTCATACGGCAGTTCTATTTCCAGTTTTTTAAGGAATCTCTACACTGTCTCTATAGTGGCTGTACTAGTTTGTATTCCCACCAACAGTGTAAGAGGGTTCCCTTCTCTCCGCACCCTCTCTAGCATTTCAAAGGAACACAAATGTTATTTATCTAAATGTGTAACAACAACAAATTAAACAAAGAAATTAGAAACTTCAGGACCTAAAATTGACCCCAAACCATACAGCTTTTATCAGATTTTTGTATTCTACATATACACTACCATTGTAAGGATTAATATGAAGGTTGAAACTCTTTATGAATGCCATCAATGGCATATTTATGTATGAGATTACAGATGGTAATGGGATATTAGCAATAGTCAAGTCTGATGACTTGCATTTTTATAAGCATCCTACAGGTGGCTGGGTATTAATGACCCTAAGAAGAAAGGTGATGTAACTATTCAGAATACGAGTCTCTTTTTTTTTTTTTCTGAAATTTTCATTCCATTTTAATTAAGAGATAAGATTATCCCCTGAAGGTATTCATATTTATGAATTAATCTGATTATGTCCATTGTCTTTCCACTATTTATTTGAAAATTATGATGTATACCTGCTTATCATTTTTATACTACCTCTTCTCCTTTGGGTTGTTTATTAGTTACCACCTCATTAAGTTTTGCTTTTGTTTTTGTTTTGTTTTGTTTTGTTTTGTTTTTTGTACTATTAACTCTCAGAAATTGAAGAGTTTGATTTCTGATGCTGTTGGGAAGAAGATTCAATTTACATTGCAACTGACTTTTTCTGCAGATTTTCAATGAAAAGTTGTGGAGAAGGTCATCAAACTTATTTTTAAAAAATTCTCTTTGATGGAGTCAACATAAAATAGAAATAGTACAAACTGAGTTTCAGAGAAATCTGTGAATATTTGACTTCTTCTGCAGTAAGTAGACTTCAAGTTCTAGTTGTGCAATAGGCTCTGTGCTAAATGGTATGAATATGAAAATTTAAAAAAAAAAAGGAAAAACTGCAATCTATATTTTCAATGCAAACAAAATAAGTTGGAAAGAGACCTATAACACAGATCATTACTATTCAACATGCTAAGTGCAGTGTTTATAAAAAAAAAAAAAAAAAGCTAAGAAAAATACTGACAGAAACTAACTACACATAAGTATATGGGTAAGGAGTGACAGGGAAGTTATGTCAGATGAGCTGTGAAGATAAGTAAGAATTTCCCAGTCAGAGAAAGAGTATCAAGGAAAAGAAATTCCATGAAGAGAATTGCACTCACAAAGCCTCCCACAGTAGAGAAATATGAATTGATTTTTTGAAAGAGCCACAGAAGGAGTTGAATATGTAGACCTCTTAGAGAGCTCATATCTTAATCTCTGAGAGATTTCCAAATGTGCAGAGAATTTGAACTAGGGTATTCATGATGACAGCTCCTAATATGGATTTTTTAAGGCACTGATATTTCACAGAATCAAACTTTGTATTTCTATTCATTTCTTCAGAACCACGGAGATTTCCTACTGAATTACAGTGTTTTGTAAACTTTTAAAGTTTTTTTGTTTGTTTCTTTGTTTTATTCATTCATTACTTATTGAGAGAATGCCAACTGTTGAAGGCAAATGGTGGTCCAACTTTCTTTTATTTGTTTTTGCTTGAGTCAGAGATTCAGCGTATCTGAGAGTATGTTGAATAATTTAAAAATACAGATTTAAAAAGTCACAGTCAATGAGAACTTTTATTAATTTTTAACTCACAAAATTAGTAAAATTTTTCAATTCTCAAACATGCAAGTACCAAAAGAAATGATGAGTCTGATATTTAAAGTTAGCTTTGAACCTCAGTTGAATACCAGAGATTATAACGGAATTATTTAAGGTATTTCTCTCTGAGAGATTTCACGACTTCAAAGATATACAAACTGGTGTCCTTGATTGTTTCTGATCAGGAGAATGTGCATGTTCTACTAAATACAGATCTGAAAGAACTAAGATTATTTCTTGAATTTCAGATAAGCACATAAAAATTGAATATTCATGATATTTCTTTTCCATTGAAAGACTCACATGTGAATGATACAGTGCTAACATTCGTAACATGATTCAAAATGCAGTTATTGAAATACCAACATTTTAGAAGACAATTTGCTTTAAAATTTATTTGCATCTAGTTATCTAATAAGGGAAGAACAGAAGTAAAAAACTGATGATGCATACGTCATCACATCATATCACATTTATCACTTGTTTCATAGAAAATCATAAATACATTTAAAATAAAGCATGACAACCATCTTAAGAAAATCATAAAACCTGATGATGCATACATCATCACATCATATCACATTTATCACTTATTTCTATAGAAAATCATAAATACATTTAAAATAAAGCATGACAGCCGTCTTAAGAAAATGGGTTTTCAACATAATCTTCCTTAATGGAAAAAAACGAAATCCAAAACTACACTTCTCTTTGACTAACACATCAAATGAATGAGAATAAAAGTATTACACAACTTACATAATTCAAAATTAAGCATGTTTCTTATTATTAAATTTTCATTTTAAAAACTTTAAACATGTTCATTATAAACATGGTATTATCAGCTTGGTGACTTCACAAAATGTTCTCTTTTGAAAGTAGCAATTATTACTTTAGTATACAGTTTATTTAAGCATTTACAATTAGCACAAAATGATCAGTGTAATTGTAGAATATGTTCAAGCAAAACAAGAAAATAGAAAATTTGTTTTTCAATCTAATTTTCATGGCTCTGACTTAAGTACATTCTCAGAAACAAATTACAATCATACAATTCTACCCTTTGATAAACAATTTGAAGACAAATCTATTAATGAAAAATATTAGCTTAATAAATGTTATATTGATGTAATGATATACAGTTTTAAGTAAATATTTGAATATATTCTTCTAAAATGCAGTTAACATAATTAAAACTTCCTTTTTGGTTGACAACTTCCATTTTTCAAACAAATCTAATATCTAATCATAAAAAGATAAATCAAATTTATTTTCACCAGTATAAAGAGTTATGTGATCTCTTTTAAAGAAATGACCTCATTTCAAGAATACAATTTTCAAGTCAAGGGTATAAATAATTAAACAAATTAAAAATTGTGATGTTTATGCTTAAACTTTCCCCAAAGATCATTTATTAAAGAAATATAGTATGAAAAATCTGCCAGGCATTTTTCTAGATTATTTTATGCTTAAATGAGATAAGATTAGGTTTAACTCCTAACCACCCAATAGGAGTTCTTCTACTATAAAAGTCAGGAAGTCTAACACTTTTAGATATTAGGTATAATACTAAGGATCCATGGATTTTTAAATAGTAAAGAATACAAGAGAAAAATCAGTTTGTTTTTATTTCCTTTTAAGCATGAACCTGACACTGAAATTTAAAAAATCTTGCCCTAGGGAACAATTTTGGACTAAATATGAAATGTTATATCAACATTTTTTAAATTGCATATTTTTCTTGAGAATGGGCTTATTTTTTATTGTTTTGAGGAAGACTCCCATAAATCATTTACATTTGAAACGCTGATGTAGCATCATAATCCAACTTTCCAACCCCCAAGAACTTCCTCAAAACTAACTAAACAGTAAATTCATCTTTGGTTAGTTATGCTTTTACAAGTTAAACGGCTGCTTTGATTTGACAAGTTAAGTACTTCAGAATTTATTATTGAGTCTTGGTTTTAACGGTGTAATTTCATTGCTGTTCTTTCAGTGATCATATAAAAGATAAACTATTTTGATGTTTTATATAAGATTAAAAAGTGTTGATCATACTATCAAGGAAGACATCTAGTAAACAAGCAAGATTTTTGAAGTAAACAGTTGCACCTTTTTAAAGTTTTTTCTTTATAAAAGCAATTTTATGTGATCAAAATAACTAAAAGTGTAACATATAAAATAATCTAAGGTTGATTAAATTCATATGATGAATTAAATAAATATATCTTAATAGGCATCATGAGTTGAAATCACATTTAATTAAACCTGAGCTTGAAAATAAACCTGGTGTAACAAACCTGACTCTGTTGCATCTATTCCTTGAGCTCTAGCTTTTGTGGGCTGTTGCCTGTGCTTCTTTGTGCTGGCTCTGAGCCTTTGTAGAAGAATATTGCCTATAGCCTGAGTTATCCGTGATAGCCCATTCTCAAGTTTCTGATCTTTAAAGGTATAATACTTTTCCATTCATATAGAGGCAAAAATGTTTCAAAACAGAGAATGGCACTGATTTTGTTGGAGTTTTATAGGAACATCATGACCTGACCTGTGTGGACAGCTGTAAGGACAAAGGGTCCCAGCACCAAGAAGTTTGCTACAACCAGCAACACTCCCTCTCCTTTTAATATTGAGGTGGTCTTTGGGGCACTAGCCCACCATCTTCTTGGTCTGCTGGCTTTCTTAATAAGGTCACTATTCCTTGCCCTAGCACTTTGTCTCTCAGTTTATGAGCTATGTATGATCATGGACTTGGTAACAACAGAATTCATTTTCTTAGGACTCCAGGGTTCAGTTTACCTTGATTCTCCAAAGTCATCAGGGGAGAAATAGGTTCTAGTAGGGGAAATACTCTACTCTGTGTAACTGTGTGTATGTAACTACGCACATAACCTTAATTTTTACTGCATTTCATTAGCTAGAAACAAAATGTGTCTTTCCATATACACTCAAATGGGAGGTACCATTAAAAAATCACAAACACAAGAGATTGAGATTTACAGGGGCTACCTTAAAGCTTGTATACCACACTTACTAATTTGTGTAAGATTCTGAAAAACTTTTATAATGAAAATAATTTTATAAGAATATGTATGTTCAATTTATTATACTGAAATCTACTAGAACTTTCCTATTATGTTAGGGTTTATGAAACTCATTCACATAGCATCTTATGAAGTAGAAAAGCTGATTATTATATTTTTTCCTCATTTCAGGGCAAAAAATAAATTTAGGTTTAGAAAATGCAAATGACTAGCATGAAAGGATGTAGCTTGTTACTGAAGAGGTCTTCTGGCTATCAATAAAATGATACAGCTCAGCCTTGGATACCCTGCATCATTGATCCTGCATTTGGGAAAATTTTAAGCAAACACATATTTCATGTTTTTCTTTTAAAGGTGACGTGTTTATTTTACTTATAATTGCTTAATGAACTGCAAATTTCTTGGAATTCCTTACTGAAATTTTAACTGTTTAGTTGTGTTTATAACATTTTGTTAAGTAAAATAATATAAATAATAAGAATACTTCCATTAGAAAAGATTTTTCACTTTAAAAGCTTTAGAATATATTCTATATGACAATTGGATTACAAAGTATTTTGACAGGGGCAAGTTCAGCTTCATTTTTCAAAATAATGAGAAAAGATAGGGATAGAAACAAAGACATCTCTAGTTCCCCATGCTAATACCAGATAGTTAATTATGCGATAACTCCCTGAATGAATCGACCTTGTTTGGGGGCTCTTTGCATAGCCAGGGTGTTTGTATAATCTGACTTTTTGGAGTGCATTAAATTAGATATCTATTATGGAAAAAGTCGTTTAAGCATTCAAGGCCAAAAAGCTAGCAAGAAACATAATTTTACAAGATAAGATCCTTTTGTATCCAAATTCGTTATACATATAAGCATTGTCATAGCCATCTCTGGTAATCTTTTTCTTCCCATGTATTTCATTAATCTTGGGTTTGGGGGGCACTTTAAAAGCAGCTGAATATAATAATTCAGGTTGATTTTTCTATTTAAATTGTTAAACTGGGATTCATTTGGTGCCTCAGTTTCAGTGTTTGTGAGGAAACTATCAATATACTGAAATCAGGCCAACTTTCCAAAAAGCTTCTAAACAAAGATGCTATGCATGGCTCCAGGAGGAAGATTTCAAGCTTATGTGGTATGTTCCATTCACATCTCCCTTCAAATCTCCCACAGAAGCTGCTTCTTTCAGGATAAGTCATGGTATCTAGATAGAAAAAGAAATAGCACATTTTTATTGAAGAATGACATAAAACAACAGGAAAATATGCAGCATTCATGTAACCAGAACTCAGATAGACAAATATAACCTGAAAACACCCTTGAAAACGTTCTGCATCTGCCTTATTTTGTTCAAACTTATGCTAGTTCCATTCATGTTCTTGCATATAATTCTAGAGTGTGTATCCTCATTGATATATCAGTTCAGTTCAATTCAGTCACTAAGTCTTGTCCAACTCTTTGTGACCGCATGGGCTGCAGCATGCCAGGCTTCCCTGTCCATCACCATCTCCCAGACTCATGTCCATCAAGTCTGTGACAAAGGAGAAAAGCATGGAGGGAAAGCAACAGAAATTTAAATAATAAATTATTTTTATTTTTTCCATGGAAAAGGCTGAATCTCATTGCCACAAGAAGAAAACCAAAAAAGCACTTACCTATGGGACTCTAAGTATACAGGAACATTAAAAGTTGGGGTGGAATGACAAACTTTGGAATTAGAGTTTCTTTTTGAAACCCAGATCCTTTTTCTCCAACACATATTGTTGTTAGACTACTCACCCACCATAAAAGAATAGCAGATTTTTTTTTCTTAAATTTTTGGAGTAGAGGGACTCTGCCTTTGAAGACTCAAGCCACATATGGAGTGTTTTCTTAAAATCAATAAATGCAAGAGTCTCTATTATAGTTAACAGTATGATTCCCACCCATCATACTAGTCTTAGTTATCATGTGCAGGTATGGTAAGTCAGTTATGTCATGTACAAATCTTTGTGACACTATGGAACCTGCCAGGCTCCTCTGTCCATGGAATTCTCTAAGCATGGACAAATAAAATTTGCATAAGTGCACGAAAACACATTTATATTATTGATAACAGCTTTATTTGCATTAGTCTCTAGGTGGCGACTACCTAGACTTCCAGATGTTCAAGCAGGATTTAGAAAAGGCAGAGGAACCAGAGATCAAATTGCCAACATCCACTGGATCATAGAAAAAGCAAGAGAGTTCCAGAAGAACATGCCATCCAACCAGCTCATCCGCTGTTGTCCCCACTTCTCCTGCCTTCAATCTTTCCCAGCTCAGAGTCTTTTCTAATGAGCCAATTCTTTGCAGCAGGTGGCCAAAATATTGGGGCTTCAGCTTCAGCATCAGTCCTTCCAAAGATTGTTCAGGATTGATTTCCTTTATGATTGACTGCTTTGATCACTTTGCAGTTCAAGAGATTCCCAAGAGGCTTCTCCAACACCAGTAGATTCTTGCCTGCTTTAAGTTTGCTTGTTTATTTGTGTTTAATTTAACTAATAATTTATTTAAGGGAAAAGGTGACATTTCCATTGTGCTTTGTGATCACATTTCCATCAAAGGAAGTTCATCATTTCTTAACCATGCTCCATTCAGACCTAGATACACACCAATAGTTATGTTTTTTAATAACAGATTTTTTATTGTAATAATATGTAAATATTGTCATTATGATACATTTAGTTTTTGATAAAAAGTATTGAGTATTTCCATGAAAGTGTAAGATCTCAGTCTATTCCTTCTCTATTAAGATTCCCAGAATATCTTTATTCATCTTTCTCTTCCATGAAAGCATACAAATTATCCTATTTCAAAAATAATTCTTCAAGTGTTCTATGAGACTTAATTTCAGTATATAAAAGAATTTCCCCAAAAAATATGATATAACCAATACTGACAAACATTTTGATGACTATGATATTATAGAAAGATATGTAAATGTAATATGTTAGGAGAAATTATTTTGATGAAGAAGTAACTCTAAAATTCATTGATTATTCATTGGAATATTCCAATACTCATTGGAATATTCATTGGAAGGACTGATGCTGAAACTGAAATTCCAATACTTTGGCCACCTGATGCAAAGAACTGACTCATTTGAAAAGACTCTGATGCTGGAAAAGATTGAAGGCAGGAGGAGAAGGGGACGACAGAGGATTAAATGGTTGCAGTGCATCACTGACTCAATGGACATGAGTTTGAGTTTCAGCAGTTACTCTTTGCTCATACCAGTTATTTGCACATGGTAATATTAATAATTATGGATATACATTTCATTTGAGTATTGTATGCATTTTATATATTTATTATAGCCATTTCCCTTGCCCTTCCAGAACTGTTAACAATACAATTGATGACAAGTTAGGAAAAACGAATCCTAAAGTTGGAATAAACAAAGTATGTGACTGAGTGGATACTTGAAGTCAGTACTGAATCTGCCATGCTTTTACGTGTCATACACTACTAACAAAATAATATCCTCTTCCTCTCAAAGAAGAGTGAGTCAACATGAACCTTAGCATGTTATTGTTCTGAATAGCATGACCACTCTGAACACAAATACCATGGAATTTACCTGAAGAAGACACAGTAGAATTCAGGCATCTTTAATACTAAAATGAGAGGGGGTTTAACTCATTGCTGAAAACGTTTTGGTGGAGGAATCCTTCATTTAACTTGTAGCAAAAACAACAGAATACAAAGGTTACAGTAAAAGAAACAAACCCAATGTAGAGTGAGATTTGTTCATCCCTATTGCCCTCCCATGTGAAATCAGGTCTGGATGAAGCACAAGTTGGAATCAAGAACGCCGGGAGGAACACCAATAACCTCAGATACACAGAAAGTGAAAAAGAACTAAAGAACCTCTTGATGAAAATGAAAGAGGAGAGTGAAAATTTTGGCTTAAAATTCAACATTCAAAAACTAAGCTCATGGCATGTCGTTCCATCACTTCATGGCAAATCAATGGGGAAAAAATGGAAACAGTGGCAGACTTTATTTTCTCAGGCTCCAAAATCACTGCAAATGGTGACTGTACCCATGGAATTAAATGATACTAGCTCTTTGGGAGAAAAACTATGGCAAACCTAGACAGCACATTAAAAAGCAGAGACATTCCTTTGCTGACAAAGGTCCGTCTAGTCAAAGCGATGGCTTTTCTAGTAGTCATGTATGGATGTGAGAGTTGGACCATAAAGAAAGCTGAGTACCTAAGAATTGATGCTTTTGAACTGTAGTGTTGAAGAAGACTCTTGAGAGTCTTTGGACTGCAGGGAGATCAAATCAGTCAATCCTACGGGAAATTAGTCCTGAATATTCATTGGAAGGTCTGATGCTGAACCTGAAACCCCAATACTTTGGTCACCTGATGTGAAGAATTGACCCATTGGAAAAGACCCTGATTCTGGGAAAGATTGAAGGCAGGAGGAGAAGGGGATGACAGAGAACGAGATGGTTGGATGGCGTCAATGACTGGATGGGCATGAGTTTGAGCAAGCTCCAGGACTTGATGATTGACAGGGAAGCCCAGCTTTCTGCAGTCCACGGGGTCACAAAGAGTCGGACATGACTGAGTGACTGAACTAAACTTACTTAGTGGCATAAAGTGAAGAGGAACTACAGAGTTTCTTAATAAGTGAGAAAGATGACAGTGGAGAAGCTGGCTTAAAATTCAATATTAAAACAAACAAACAAACAAAAAAAAAACATGGAATCCTGTCCCATCACTTCATTGCAAATGAAAAGGGCAAAGTTGGAAGCAGCGACAGATTTCCTCTTCTTGGGCTCTAAAAATCACTGCGGATGGTAACTGCAACTATGAAATTGGAGAATCGTTGCTTCTTGGAAGGAAAACTATGACAAAACAAGCAATGTATTATAAAGCAAAGATATCACTTTGAGGCAAAGTTCCACATAGTCAAGGCTATGGTCTGTCCAGTAGTCATGTACAGATGTGAGAGTTGGACCATAAAGAAGTCAGAGAAGAAAAAAATTGATGCTTTTGAACTGTGGTGCTGGAAAAGACTCTTGAGAGTCTCTTGGAGAGCAAAGAGATCAAACGAGTCAATTATAAAGAAAATTAACCCTGAATATTCATTGAAAGGACTGATGCTGTAGTTCAAGCTCCAAAACTTTGACCACCTGATGTGAAGAGCTGACTCATTGGAAAAGACCCTGATTCTGGGTAAGATTGAGGGAAGAGGAGAAGGGGGCAACAGAGGATGAGACAGCTGGAATGCATGACTGATTCAGTGGACATGAGTTTGAGCAATTTCAGGGAGATAGTGAAGGACAAGGAAGCCTGGCTTGCTGCAATTCGTGTAGTCCAAGAATTCGACATGACTTGGTGACTGAACAACAATAACCTAAAACAACCACTTTGCCTTTTTGCATTTCTTTTTCTCTGTTATAATTTTGGTCATTGCCCCCTCTACAGTGTTATGAATCTCTGTCCATAGTTCTTCAAGCACTCTTTCTATCAGATCTAAACCCTTGAATCTATTCATCACATCCATTGTATAATCATAAGGGATTTGATTTAGGTCATACCTGAATTGTATAGTGGTTTTCCCTACTTTCTTAAATGTGCTGCTGCTAAGTCACTTCAGTCGTGTCTGACTCTGTGCGACCCCATAGACAGCAGCCCACCAGGCTCTCCCATCCCTGGGATTCTCCAGGCAAGAACCCTGGAGTGAGTTGCCATTTCCTTCTCCAAAGCATGAAAATGAAAAGTGAAAGTGAAGTCGCTTAGTCGTGTCCAACTCTTAGCGACCCCATGGACTGCAGCCTACCAGGCTCCTCCCCTCATGGGATTTTCCAGGCAAGAGTACTGGAGTGGCATGCCATTGTCTTCTCCATCTTAAATGTGAGCCTCATGCAATAAGGAGTTCATGATCTGAGCCAAAATCATGTGTTGTTTTTGCTGACTGTATAGAGCTTCTCCATCTTCAACTGCAAAGAATATAATCTCATTGTTAGTGTATAGGAATGCAAGGGATTTCTGTGTGTTAATTTTATATCCTGCAACTTTACTATATTCATTGATTAGCTCTAGTAATTTTCTGGTAGAGTCTTTAGGGTTTTCTATGTAGAGGATTGTGTCATCTGCAAACAGTGAGAGTTTCACTTCTTCTTTTCCTATCTGGATTCTTTCTATTTCTTTTTCTGCTCTGATTGCTGTTGCCAACACTTCCAAAACTATGTTGAATAGTAGTGGTGAGAGTGGGTACTCTTGTCTTGTTCCTGATTTCAGGGGAAATGCTTTCAATTTTTCACCATTGAAGGTAATGCTTGCTGTGGGTTTGTCATATATAGCTTTTATTGTGTTGAGGTATGTTCCTTCTATTCCTGCTTTCTGGAGAGTTTTAATCATAAATGGATGCTGAATTTTGTCAAAGGCTTTTTCTGCATCTATTTAGATACTCATATGGTTTTTATCTTTCAATTTGTTAATGTGGTGTATTACATTGATTGATTTGCAGATATTAAAGAATCCTTGCATTCCTGGGATAAAGCCCACTTGGTCATGGTGTATGATTTTTTTAATATGTTGTTGGATTCTGTTTGCTAGAATTTTGTTAAGGATTTTTGCATCTATGTTCATCAGTGATATTGGCCTGTAGTTTTCTTTTTTTGTGACATCTTTGTCTGGTTTTGGAATTAGGGTGATGGTGGCCTCATAGAATGAGTTTGGAAGTTTGCCTTCTGCAATTTTCTGGAAGAGTTTGAGTAAGATAGGTGTTAGCTCTTCTCTAAATTTTTGGTAGAATTCAGCTGTGAAGCCATCTGGTCCTGGACTTTTGTTTGCTGGAAGATTTCTGATTACAGTTTTGATTTCCTTGCTTGTGATGGGTCTGTTAAGATCTTCTATTTCTTCCTGGTTCAGTTTTGGAAAGTTATACTTTTCTAAGAATTTGTCCATTTCATCCAAGTTGTCCATTTTATTGGCATAGAGCTGCTGGTAGTAGTCTCATGATCCTTTGTATTTCAGAGTTGTCTGTTGTGATCTCTCCATTTTCATTTCTAATTTTGTTGATTTGGTTCCTTTGTTTCTTAATGAGTCTTGCTAACGGCTTGTCAATTTTGTTTATTTTTTCAAAAAACCAGCTTTTAGCTTTGTTGATTTTTGCTATGGTCTCTTTAGTTTCTTTTGCATTTATTTCTGCCCTAATTTTTAAGGTTTCTTTCCTTCTACTAACCCTGGAGTTCTTCATTTCTTCCTTCTCTAGTTGCTTTAGGTGTAGAGTTAGGTTATTTATTTGACTTTTTTCTTGTTTCTTGAGGTAAGCCTGTAATGCTATGAACCTTCCCCTTAGCACTGCTTTTACAGTGTCCCATAGGTTTTGGGTTGTTGTGTTTTCATTTTCATTCATTTCTATACATATTTTGATTTCTTTTTTTATTTCTTCTATGATTTGTTGGTTATTCAGAAGCATGTTATTTAGCCTTCATATGTTTGAATTTTTAATATTTTTTCCCCCTGTAATTGAGATCTAATCTTACTGCACTGTGGTCAGAAAAGATGACTGGGATGATTTCAATTTTTTTTTAATTTCCCAAGGTTAGATTTATGGCCCAGAATGTGATCTATTCTGGAGAAGGTTCCGTGTGCACTTGAGAAAAAGGTGAAGTTGATTGTTTTGGGGTGAAATGTCCTATAGATATCAATTAGGCCTAGCTGGTCCATTGTGTCATTTAAAGTTTGTGTTTCCTTATTAATTTTCTGTTTAGTTGATCTATCCATAGTTGTGAGTGGGATATTAAAGTCTCCCACTATTATTGTGTTACTGTTAATTTCCCCTTTCATACTCATTAGCATTTGCCTTACATATTGCGGTGCTCCTATGTGGTGCATTAAAAAAAAAAAAAAAAAAAGAATATAATCAATCTGATTTTGTTATATACCATCTGGTGATGTCCTTGTGTTAGCCTTTACCCTGCTTCATTTAGTACTCCAGGTCAAATTTGCCTGTTACTCCAAATATCTCTTGACTTCCTATTTTTGTGTTCCAATCCCGCATAATTAAAAGGACATCTATTTTTTTTTTTTAATAATGGATAAAGATTTATATATTTATATACAGGATATATTCTGGCATAAACTTGACTGTTACAGCAAGTTATAACATTGAAGTTATATTCATTATATATATTATATTCAGTATAGCATGAATGTGAATCTTCTCCAAAAGCTTTCCAGATGAGTTCAAAGTTACCAACATGTTATAAGAAGATGAATTAGTATCCACTTCAGATTCACAGTAGAGAGAAGTTCTTTGGTTCTGATTTAGCAAGAATTATTTTTAATAATTAAAACATTGCCAGAGTAATAAATGGAACATGGAGAAAATTAAAAAAAAAGAAAAATATCTATACAAACATCACTCAGATAATCTCTATTAAAATGTACATATTACTTTTTAAAATTTTCTACCTACATATAAATTGTATAAAAAGGAAACATGCTTTTATTATAGCACAGCTTTTTTTTAACCTTGCTTTTAGGTCTTCATAAAACCAGTCAACTTCAGTTTCTTCAGCATCAGTGGTTGGAACATAGACTTGGATTACTGTGATGTTGAACATTTTAGCTTGGAAACAAATTGACATCTTTCTGTCTTTTTTAAGATTGCACCCAAGTACTACACTTAAGGGGCTTCCCTAATGGCACTAGTGGTAAAGAAGCTGCTTGCCAATACAGGAGATGCAAGAGATGTTTGTTAAATCCCTGGGTCAGAAAGATTCCCTGGAGGAGGGCATGGCAACTCACTCTAGTATTCTTGCCTGGAGAATCCCATGGACAGAGGAGCCTGGGAGGCTACAGTTCAGGGGTTGCACAGAGTCAGACATGACTGAAGCAACTTAGCATGCATGCATGCTCTGCATGTCAGACTCTTGTTGACTATGAGAGCTATTCCACTTCTTCTAACAGGTTCTTGCCCACAGAAGAATATATAATGGTCATCTGAATTAAATTCACCCATTCTCAACTAAATGTTGGTGTTTACTCTTGTCATCTCCTGCTTGACCATGTCCAATTTACCTTGATTCATGAACTTAACATTCCCTGTTCCTATGCAATATTGCTCTTTATAGCAGCAGATTTTACTTTAACGACCAGACACATTCACAACTGCATGTCATTTCCACTTTGGCCTAGCTGCTTTATTCTTTCTGGAGCCATTAGTAATTGACTTCCACTCTTCCCCAGTAGCATATTGGACACTTCTGAACTGGGGGTCTCATCATCCTGTGTCATATAGTTTTGCTTTTACATACTGTTTATGGTGTTCTCTTAGCAAGAATACCAGAGTGGTTTGCCATTCCCTCCACCTTTGACCCATTTTTGTCAGAACTCCTCACTATGACCTGTCCATCTTAGCTGGCCCTTTATGGTATGGCTCATAGCTTCATTGAGTTACACAAGACCCTTCACTACGACAAGGCTTTGATCCGTGAAGGGGTCATCTTGAGTGTTACCATTGGTAATGAATAATGTTATTCTTTCAAGTTTGAGAAGTGCCCAATGATAAAAGTGTGTAGTTCAAATAAAAAGTTATTACACTACTGTGTACTTAAACTAAGCAAGTAATGAAATAGTTGCAGTATAAGCAACTATAAAACTTTTAATATTCTCATTGCATAATGCAATTTGTAAAGGTCATCTATGTGCTTCCCAGATGGTGTTAATGCAGGAGACTTGAGTTCAATCCCTGGTTGGGAAGATTACCCTGGTGTAGGGCATGGCAACCCGTTCCAGTATTCTTGCCTGGGAAATCCCATGGACAGAGGAGCGTGGGAGGATACAGTCCATAGGGTGGGAAAAAGTCAGACATAACTGAGGCACCTTAGCATAGCACAGCACAAAATTAATCAATATCAACATTTTTGAAGTATGAATGAAAATGAATGAAAATAAAATTACCAGGAAATATATATAATACTTAACCCACTATTACATTAAAAATGTTAATGATTTCCCAATTAAATACATATATAAGTTTTCTTAAATTGCCCAAATTGAGGTGCACACACACACACACACACACATATATATATATATATATATATATATATATATATATATATATATATATATGCATGTAACTGTGTGGAACACAATAAACTGGAAAATTCTGAAAAAGATGGGGATACCAGATCACCTGACCTGCCTCTTGAGAAACCTGTATGAAGGGCAGGAAGCAACAGTTAGAATTGGACATGGAGCAACAGACTGCTTCCAAATAGGAAAAGGAGTATGTCAAGGCCGTATATTGTCACCCTGCTTATTTAACTTATATGCAGAGTACATCATGAGAAATGTTGGGCTGGAAGAAGCACAAGCTGGAATCAAGATTGCCAGGAGAAATATCAATAATCTCAGATATGCAGATGACACCACCCTTATGGCAGAAAGTGAAGAAGAAGTAGAGAGCCTCTTGATGAAGGTGAAAGAGGAGAGTGAAAAAGTTGGTTTAAAGCTCAACATTCAGAAGACTAAGATTATGGCATCCAGTCCCATCACTTCATGGCAAATTGATGGGGAAACAGTGGAAACAGTGGCTACCTTTATTTTTCTGAGCTCCAAAATCACTTTGGATGGTGATTGTAGCCATGAAATGAAAAGACACTTGCTTTTTGGAAGGAAAGTTATGACCAAACTAGATAGCATATTAAAAAGCAGAGACACTTTTTTGCCAACAAAGACCTGTCTAGTCAAGGCTATGGATTTTCCAGTGGTCATGTATGGATGTGAGAGTTGGACTATAAAGAAAGCTGAGCACCAAAGAATTGATCTTTTGAACTGTGGTGTTGGAGAAGACTCTTGAGAGTCCCTTGGACTGCAAGGAGATCCAACCAGTCCATCCTAAAGGAGATCAGTCCTGGCTGTTCATTCGAGGGACTAGGGTTGAAGCTGAAACTCCAATAGTTTGGCTACCTGATGCAAAGAGCTGACTCATTTGAAAAGGCCCTGATGCTGGGAAAGATTGAGGGCAGGAAGAGAAGGGGACAGTAGAGGATGAGATAGTTGGATGGCATCACTGACACAATGGACATGAGTTTGAGTAAACTCCAGGAGTTGGTGATAGACAGGGAGCCCTGGAGTGCTTCGGTTCATGGGGTCACAAAGAGTCGGACATGACTGAGCGACTGAACTGAACTGAACTGATACATACAAATATGCTGTTGACATAGCTCATACATATATAGGTATCTCAAGGAAAACACACATGTTGAGAATTTTGTGAAAATTCGGCTTTCAAATTTGTATGGGATTAAAAATGAGAAATCATCCATAGGCCGTTCAAAATTTGTAAAAGAAAAAAAAAAAGAAGAAGAAGAAGACTGTTTTATTTGACCCATTAATTATATGAAATAAACTGTGTATTAAAACATGGTTCCCCAACCTCAGGCCCAGACTGGTAGCAGTACCTGTTAGGAACTGGGCCACACTGCAGGAGGTGAGTGGCAGGTAAGCTAGTGAAGCTTAATCTGCAGTTCCCCATTGCTCTTCACCTCGCACATTTCTACCTGATACTTCCAACCCCAGTTGGTGGAAAAATCATCTCCCATGAATCCAGTCCCTGGTGCCAAAATGGTTGGGGACCACTGTATTAAAATATGACATTGCTATATATATTTAATATTAACATGACCAAAATATTATGTGGTCTTTAGAAATCTTGTTTTTTGATAGACAAACTTTTATTCAATACATACAATAGTAAAGAAAATAAACCAGATTGTCAAATACCATTTTCTCAAAGAAACCCTCTAATATATGTAATAGTCACTCATAATCAGCTTTGTCATCTATTTAAGTTTATCATGACAAAAAAAGTGTTTCTTTGTTTATTTTAAATATTTTTCTCAGGTAAATATAAGTTTCATGAGGAAAAGTATTTTTACTGTTTATTCCTTTGTTCCTAGTAGATACACAGAACCTGGTATCTGGTAGAAAGAATTGGAAGAATTGTTATGTTAATGATTAGATAAAAATTAACATGATATAAATTTGGGAGTGATAAACTTTTATTTTTTATAACTTTCTGAGTTTTTTTTTTTTAACAAATTATTTTTCAGTACACTCTTTCATGCTGCAATTACTAAAACTGTATGTTTGATAAAGCACAATCTTTTGAACAGTCATTCCATATCTTAGGCTTTTTTTTTTTTTTTTTTTCAAATTGGAAATTCTTTTATTACTCAGTGTAGGGGATGTTTGATTTCTAATGGAGCTCTTCTATATTCAAAGTAAGCACTTTAATTCTGTCTGTATTTATTCAATTCCTACCATGCTTGTGTTTTTGCTTTTGTTTTTTTGTTTGTTTTTAGTTTGTTTGTTTTGCTTCTCAAAGGAGACAATTCTGTTTTTGCCATGAGGTAAGATTTTCTATAGCTTTGGAATTGCCCTCCTGAGTATACTTTCTGGAATGTCAGGTTATTATTGATTTCTAAACCTTTACTAG
The DNA here is from genome assembly GCF_910594005.1 of Cervus elaphus. Lineage (NCBI taxonomy): Eukaryota > Metazoa > Chordata > Mammalia > Artiodactyla > Cervidae > Cervus > Cervus elaphus. The sequence goes on along the minus strand of NC_057842.1, from coordinate 7,559,155 downwards.
GGCATTTTGAAGACATAAAGCACTGTGAATTTTTACTGTAATTACCTTGTGGTGTCTTTATTTTGCTTAGAAGAAAACCCCAGGTGGCACAATGGCCCATTGTTAGTTCTCTGAAACACTGCTACATAACAAATGAAACTTCACACAAGCTGACAAAGAGTTCTTACTTTAATTATATGGTCAGCAGGAACATTTTAAGCTTTATTTATTGCCTTGACAATATCATTTCTTATTAATTACAAGATAATTTTGTAACTCATATAGATACAGTGTTGTCCAAATTATCTCTTTGAAATCTAGGGCATACATAGATTTAAAGGGATGTTTAAAGTTTATGCCATGTGTTAACTGTCATTTTGCACTCAGATTTTACTATGTCACCTTCTTTAGAACACTTTCACACAACCCTTCCCCATAAAAATTCTAGAAATTCTAGTTGTCTGTATACTAAGCTGAATGTATTGAGGGATGGAGTGATCAAAATACTATAAAGTGGTCTGCCTCTTTCTTTATAGAATTTCCAGAGTTATATGCAGAATCATCCTGTTAAAAAAAAAAAAAAGAAGAGAAACAAAGAAAGAGGCCCCTGAGCTCTGGACTGAGTGGACAAAGAAGCATCTTGAAATTGTCATCTGTTTCTGGCATGTGACTTAGGGCAGGTTTTCTCTGTTTCTATCATATTAACATTTTTGTCAAAATGATTGCTTTTTATAGGACCTGAATTATACATTACAGGCTATAAAGACTCACCCCTACCCACTAGATAGAGCAGTATTTCTTAACCCCCTGGATAGCAACCAAAATAGACTCTAGATATTGACAAAAGTTCCCTGACAAGCTCTTACAGCCCTCCAGGTGAGAACCTCAACTTTAGGCATTAAAACACATAACAACAGCAAAACAAACAAACAAACAAATAAACAAAGCCTTTCATAATCCAAGGGTTTTCAAACTGAGGACATCAATTAAAGGTAAAATCACCATGGTTTCTTGACCAATAGCATTTTTCAAAAGTCGGATCCAATTATAGGGTTGAAGGTCCGGGTTTTGAAACTTTAATGTACATACAATTTATCTCGATTTTTGTTTAAAATAAAGATGCTTGGACTTCCATTTGTAAGAAATTGCAATTCAATAGCTTTTCAATAGAGTCTATCAAATAGAGTATTTGTTTTTAAATAATGGGATGTATAGAATCATAGTGTAAATGAGTTACTTCATAGAAAGTTTAAGAAATTGAATGAGTTATTAAAACTGAAGATAAAAATTAGTGCAGTCAATAAACTGTGGGATTGGGTGGAGGTTCAGAGAAGAAGTGCCCTGCTTTAGTGGGTAGAAAGATTTGTTTTGTTTGTTTGTTTTTTAACCTGTGCATGAAGAAGTCTCAATAAATATGTTTTACTTCTATTCCTCTGGAGTAAACGAGGTGATTTAGAAATACAAGTAATGCACAAACAATGAACAATGTTTTTGTGGGGGAAATGATGGCTGTTATCTTGAAAGGTAAGATTTTCTTGACTACATTTAAAGTAACAGAGAGTGAATTGTCTTTTACACAAAGCTTTAGTTAGAAGCTATATCTTGTCATTGCAAAAGATGTTGAAGTTGAAAAGATATAACTGAATGTAGCACTTGCCAAATTAGTTGCATTTCAGTGGGACATAAAAAATAAACCACTGGAGGCTTTACATTGATTTTGTCTGACCATTCTCAGGAAGGAGCTCACTGACTAGATTTGGAGTATTCAGTGTTCCTTCCCAAACCTCTGCTGACACAATCTCGTCAGTTCTTCAGAAACAGTGATTGCTACACACAATCATCTCTGTCAGCTGAATACAGAGTTCTTTTAAAGGAAACATTACCCAATATATTTCCTTCATGCTTCTTTTTTCAGCAAGTAGTTATGCTGAAATTTCAACAAAGACAAGTAGGACTACACTGAAGTGACTTTCTTTGGAGATATTGGACTAACAGTGTAGCCTTTTCTTATTCTTCAATTTGTTTTTCAATTCAATAGCTTTGTTAAAAGGCAAACATCATGAGAGTAGCATTGCTTTTAACCTGTTTTGTTTGCTGCTGTATTCCCAGCTGTTGAAAAGAGTTCTAAGGCATAGAAGTTGCTAAAAAAAAAAAAAAATTCTAAAGGAACAAATAAACAAACTCATTGTGTTGAATTGAAAAGGAGAGAAGGTATTTAGGTATCTCTCAAGCTTTTCTGAGCAGACATAACTACAGATAAATACATTATGTGGTCATTTAAATCCCACCCTCCACTGGTGCCTGTCTCTGTTTGGAAGAAGGCAATGTTTTTATCTTACTGTAAAAAGAATTCAGAGACAATACAGGGAGATCAAGAAAGTAAAGTGAGGATTTATTTTTGCAAGAATACACTCAGAGGAAGAGTGAGTAGACAGGTGAGGAGAAGCTATCCTCCAGGTTTTTTGTTTTGTTTTGTTTTGTTTTTGACAAGCCAGTTATGAGGGGTATATAAATGAAGGGGGGCTTCCCAGTAGTTCAATTGGTAAAGAATCTGCCTGCAACACAACAGTCCCCAGTTCGATTCCTGAGTTGGGAAGGTCCCCTGGAAGAGGGCATGGCAACCCACTTTAATATTCTTGTCTGGAGACTCCCCATGGACAGAGGAATCTGGCAGACTACTCTCCATAGGGTCACAAAGAGTCAGACATGACTAAGTGACTAATCACAGCACATAAATAGAAGGACTGGATATTCACTGGAGAAGGAGGGGTTTGGAGGTTGTACTCCTTCATTTTCACCCCATCTCCCCCTTCCCAAGGGGAGGAGAGACTCTTATCCTTATTTAGCTTTTACTGGAAGTGCCGTGGTGTTGGTGCATGTTGGAAATTTCTTATCTGTAAGGCTAATTTTATTGTAATGAGAGCGTAATGAGCAATGGGTTACTCTTTTTTTTTTTCCTAATTTTTTTTGGACTACATCTGCTTTACAATGTTGTGTAATTTTCTATTGTACAGCAAAGTGAATCAGCCATGCATATATAGGATTTTCTTCCCATTTAGGTCATCATGGAGCATTGAGTAAAGTTCCACTACTGGGTATATAGCCAGAGAAAACCATAATTCAATGAGATATATGCCCCCCAATGTTCATTGCAACACTATTTACAATAGCCAAGACAGAAGCTATCTAATTGTCCAACAGAAGAATAGATAAAGATGTGGTACATACACACACACACACACACACACACACACACTGGAATATCACTCTGCCATAAAAGGAATGAAATTGGATCATTTATAGAAACGTGGGTGGACTTAGAGACTGTCATACAAGGTGACATGTGACATTCTGATGCAGGGGATTCCCCCCTCTCCCACCTTTCTTTATCTACCTCTAAGACCTTATCACCCAAAATGTGTGGTTTCCTGTCAGTCTGGAGGTTCCTGCTTTTCTTTGTCTGCTCATGGAAGCCTGTTGTTCTCAAGATGAGTGATTTCCTGAAACCTGGCTCCTGCCTCCATTTCTCTGCTTTTTTAGCTACCTGCCTACTGTAACATCCTCACCTACACAAAGCCACTGATTTCTGTCCCCTGATGCATCACTATCCTTCCTTTTCTAGGGGACCATCCAGATAATATACATGTGGGCTGTTTTACATCCTTGTGGGAAAAAAAATAAAATAAAGGCTCATATAATAGAAAGGAAAGACAAACCTTTCTCTTGTCCTCCCTTTATTCTCCGACTACGTTCTCACTTCTCTTTCTATTTACAAAAAGAAGTCTTTGAGCTTTCAGTTTTAATTCCTCCCTACCTAGTTTTTCTTGAACTTTCTCTAGTCAGAAATTCACTCTTACAAATTCACTGAAGGTGTCAGTGTAGGTCAGCAGGTGTCCGTATGATGCTAAATCCAATATGCAATTCCAGTTCTCACCTTACTTGGTGAAGTAGCAGAAACATTTGTCAAAATTAATTTTTTGTTAACCCCCTTCTCCTTGAAACATTCCTCACCTGGTCTCTAGTTCACAGAATTGTTAAATCTTACCAGGTTCTTCTCAACAATGTTTCTTGCTTCTATTTATCTCCCAACAGGTTAAATGTTCTAGCCCTGACTCCCTGGACATCATTTCTTTCTCTACTTGCCTGCTCTACTTTGAAATCTTCATCTTTTTCTGGTTTCCAGCTTCACCTATACACTGATGTCATTGCATCTTTATCTACACCAAAGGGCTCCCCAGTGAATTCTTGGCTGTCTGTTGTGATGCCCACCAAGAACTGTGCTTGCTTCCAGATAAACTTTCAGGTTCACAAGAATATCTTGTGCCTTAGCTGGCACCTACCCACATGGAAAGATGTGGGTCAGCTACCTCAGATGTCTATCAGGAGTCTCAAGATCTTCAGAAAGATGTGCCCAGTTACCTCCCTTACTGGAGACACTTTATGTCTCCCTTTCTCTCACTACTCAATCAAATCTCATATTCTATTAGGTTTATCTTCAAAACAAATCCAGAATTTAGTCAGCTTGTAATTTTCATCTCGCCTGAATGTTTGCAGTATCCCCTTCAGCCTATTATGACTATTGCAGCTATGATGATTCTCTTAAAGTATCATCAGATTTTCCCTCTCCTTCTCAGAAGTCTTCTGTAGCTCCCATATCACTCAGAGTAATAACCAGAGCGGTTAAACTGACTTTTAGGGTCATAGGGAAATTTACCAGCATAGCTTCTTTAACCTTAACTCTTAACTGGGGATGGTTCCCCCAACACCTCTTTGTGTTCCTTTTGAATGATCTAATAATTTTTAATGAGTAAAGAGGAGGCTCAAGAGGGAGAGGATATGTGTTTAATTATGGCTGATTCACATTGCATAGCAGAAACTGTCACAACACTGTAAATATTTAAACAAACAAACAAAAATATAAAAGAGTAAAGAAGCAAAAGTGAAGTGAAGTGAAGTCGCTCAGTCGTTTCCGACTCTTTGCGACCCCATGGACTGTAGCCTACCGGGCTCCTCCGTCCATGGGATTTTCCAGGCAAGAGTACTGGAGTGGGTTGCCACTTCCTTCTCCAGTAAAGGAGCAAAGATTTCCTTAAATCTGGGGAAACAAAACAGTTTAAAAGTCAACAATGTTTCAAGTTTAAAAAATTCATAATAAATTATGATCATTTTCTTCTGTTTGCCTCGTTTTATGTAATTAGCTGATGTTTCCCTTGATCTTTTGCTAAAAGTTTGATGAAGCAATCCGTTTTTTATTAGGATTCTCTAATTTTTTACTCAGTTTAACAGTATGATTTGGTATTCACCAGAAATTTGTACTGTAGAGTGCTTATGGAACTTCTTTCCGTGAATTTCTCTGAAGGTGAAGCACTTGCACAGAGAAGGAAATGGCACCCCACTCCAGTACTCTCGCCTGGAAAATCCCATGGACGGAGGAGCCTGGTAGGCTGCAGTCCATGGGGTCACTAAGAGTCGGACACGACTGAGCGACTTCACTTTCACTTTTCACTTTCATGCATTGGAGAAGGAAATGGCAATCCACTTCAGTGTTCTTGCCTGGAGAATACCAGGGATGGCGGAGCCTGGTGGGTCGCTCAGAGTCGGACACGACTGAAGTGACTTAGCAGCAGCAGCGGCAGCAGCAGAAGCACTTGCAGGTGGACTTTGCAAAAGCATCTGAATAAAACAAGGTCTTTAAATTGTAAAAGACACACATGTACATTATTAAAGATCTGACATTATAATGGAATTAGCAAGGAAATTTGGTTATTTCTGTGTCAAACCTTTTAGAGTAATAACTTGAATTATGAATGGGGAAGGAAATGACAACCCACTTCAGTATTCTTGCCTGGACAATCCCATGGACAGAAGAACCTGGAAAGCTACAGTCCATGGGGTTGCAAGAGTTGAACACAACTAAGTGACTAAACCACCACCAAGAATGATAACATATTAGGACATGTCCACATGTTAGGAATTTCATATACATTTCTAGAACATTTATGCTACTTTGATAATATTTTACATGCAATTTAACATACAAAATAAGCCTAATTAGTTTAACATTTCACTTTTTTAAAGAGAGAAAAAAGTCTTTTGAGGTGTTCCAGAAAGTGGTCTGGAAAATCCCAAAGTTATTTCTAGATAACCAAGATTCATCTAGTATTTAATTTTGGAGAACTTCATAGAAAATATTTTTTTAAAATGCTTGGTTCAATATGATTATAAATAACTGTGAAACAAGATAGTCATCTAGTTAATCAAAGTTACAAGGACTTTGCAGGCAAATATAGAAAGTTAAATATCAGTTAGCCCTTGAACAATACGGAGCATGGGGGTGAAGATCCTGTAAAAAGTCCACATGTAACTAACTGTTGGACCTCTATGCATGCAGTTCCTCTGTATCTGCAGTTTTTCATGTCCACAGATTCAACCAAATGCAGATTGTGTGGCACTGTAGTATTTATGACTAAAAATATCTGCATATAAGTTGAACCATACAGTCTTTATTTTCCCTGTAGACAGAAATGATTTGCTTACATTTAGTAAATTTAGCTGCTTATTCTAGAATTCTTAACCATTAGAAGTGCTTCCCTGGTGGCCCAGTGATAAAGAATCTGATTGCTAATGCAGGAGATGCTACAAGATGGCAGAGTAGAAGGACAGTCTGTGTGCTCATTTTCTCCTGTGAGAACTCCAAAATTGCAATTCGTTGCTGAACAACCATTGACAGGAGAACGTTGGCTCCCACCCTAAATAGACATCCCATGTCCAAGGACAAAGAAGAAGCCAGAACAAGACATTAGGATGGGCAAAATTTATTTATTTATTTATTGTATTAATCTTTATTTATTTGAATACAAATAATTATATTTGTGTTTTCAGATTCACATTTATTAAATTCCTGGCAGAGTTAAATATATTTTTGTGGCTTTAGGCTGATTATTATTTTATGAATATTCTTTTTATTTATTTATTTATTGGGGGAGGCTAATTACTTTACAATATTGTATTGGTTTTGCCATACATTGACATGAATCTGCCATGGTTGTACATGTGTTCTGCATCCTAAGCCCCCCTCCCTCCTCCCTCCCCATCCCATCCCTCTGGGTCATTCCAGTGCACTAGCCTCGAGCACCCTGTATCATGCATTGAACCTGGACTAGCGATAAGTTTCACATATTATAATATATATGTTTCAATGCCATTCTCCCAAACCATCCCACCCTTGCCCTCTCCCACAGAGTCCAAAGACTGTTCTATACATCTGTGTCTCTTTTGCTGTCTTGCATACAAGGTTATCATTACCATCTTTCTAAACGCACATCTTTCTAAATATGCATTAGTATACTGTATTGGTGTGTTTCTTTCTGACTTACTTCACTCTGTATAATAATCTCAAGTTTAATCTACCTCATTAGAACTAATTCAAATGTACTTTTTAATGGCTAAGTAATATTCCATTGTATATATATACCACAGCTTGTTTATCCATTCGTCTGCCAATGGACATCTAGGTTGCTTCCATGTCCTGGCTATTATAAACAGTGCTGTGATGAACATTGGGGTATACGTGTCTCTTTCAATTCTGGTTTCCTTGGTGTGTATGCCCAGGAGTGGCATTGCTAGGTCATATGGCAGTTCTATTTCCAGTTTTATAAGAAATCCCCACACTGTTTTCCATAGTGGCTGTACTAGTTTGCATTCCCACCAACAGTGTAAGAGGGTTCCCTTTTCTCCACACCCTCTCCAGCATTTATTGCTTGTAGACTTTTGGATAGCAGCCATCCTGACTGGCGTGTAATGGTACCTCATTGTGGTTTTGATTTGCATTTCTCTGATGATGAGTGATGTTGAGCATCTTTTCATATGTTTGTTAGCCATCTGTATGTCTTCTTTGGAGAAATGTCTGTTTAGTACTTTGGCCCATTTTTTTTTTTTTTATTGGATCATTTATTTTTCTGGTATTGAGCTGCAGGGGTTCCTTGCATATTTTTGAGATTAATTATTTGTCAGTTGCTTTGTTTGCTATTACTTTCTCCCATTCTGAAGGCTGTCTTTTCACCTTGCTAATTGTTTCTTTTGTTGTGCAAAAGCTTTTAAGTTTAATTAGGTCTCATTTGTTTATTTTTGCTTTTATTTCCAATAGTCTGGGAAGCGGGTCATAGAGGATCCTGCTGTGATTTATGTTGGAGAGTGTTTTGCCTATGTTTTCCTAGGAGTTTTATAGCTTCTGGCCTTAAGTTCAGATTTAATCCATTTTGAGTGTATTTTTGTGTATAGTGTTAGAAAGTGTTCTAGTTTCATATTTTTTCCAAGTCATTGTCCAGTTTTCCGAGCACCACTTGTTAAACAGATTGTCTTTACTCCATTGTATATTCTTGCCTCCTTTGTTGCAGATAAGGTGTCCATTTAGAATCAAGCCCCATATCCAACAGAGATGCTTGGGGGGCTCAAACAAAACCTTTTGTGCACCAGGACCCAGAGGCACCACAGAGACTGAGCCAGACCTTCCCTTGAGGGGTTGAGTGTCTTAAACTGTTTACTCATTTTGTATGAATAGTAAATCATGTTTAGTTAACTTATATGCAGAGTACATCATGTGAAATGCCAGACTGGATGAAGATGGACTCAAGATTGCCAGGAGAAATATCAATAGCCCTAGATGTGCTGAAGACACCAATCTTATGGCAGGAAGTGAAAAGGAACTAAAGAGCCACTTGATGAAATTGAAACAGGAGAGTGAAAAAGCTGGCTTAAAACTCAACAGTCAGAAAACTAAGATCATGGCATCTGGTCCCATCACTTCATGACAAATAGATGGGGAAGCAATAGAAACAGTGACAGACTTCATTTCCTTGGGCTCCAAGATCACTGAAGATAGTGACTGCAGATATGAAATTAAGATGCTTGCTCCTTGGAAGAAAAATTATGACCAACCTAGACAGCATACTAAAAAGCAGAGACATGACTTTACAGACAAAGGTCCATCTAGTCAAAGCTATGGTTTTTCCAGTAGTCATGTATGGATGTGAGAGCTGGACTATAAAGAAAGATGAGGAGTGAAGAATTAATTCTTTTGAACTGTGGTGTTGGAGAAGACTCTTGAGAGTCCTTTGGACAACAAGGAGATCAAACCAGTCAGGCCTAAAAGAAATCAGTCCTGACTATTGGAAAGAATGATGCTGAAGATGAAGCTCCAATAGTTTGGCCACCTGATGTGAAGAACTGACTCATTTGAAAAGACCTTGATGCTGGGAAAGATTGAAGACAGGAGGAGAAGGGGATGACAGAAGATGAGATGGTTGGATGGCATCACTGACACAATGGACATGAGTTTGAGTAAACTCCAGGAGTTGGTGAGGGACTGGGAGGCCTGGCATGCTGCCGTCCATGGGGTTGCAAAAAGTCAGACATGACTGAGCGACTGAACTGAACTGAATGCAGGAGATGTGGGTTCAATCCTTGAGTTGGGAAGATCACCTAGAGGAGGAAATGGCAACCCACTCCAGTATTCTTGCCTGGAAATTCCATGGACAGAGGAACCTAGTAAAATATAGACCATGGGTTTACAAAAGCATTGGACATGATTTAGTGCCTAAGCAGCAATAGCAGCAAACCACTAAAGATTTCAATTTCTAATAAAAACTAAGAAGTAAGCCAATGTGAACTGTTCATTGCATAAGGATTCTTTAGATTGGCATGTTTCATAATTTTTAGTAGCATAAATTTTCTCATAGATTTTTTAATGTGGTATGAGGGGTGGTTATTAGTAAGTCAATACACCATTTGTTCCTCTTTATTAAGATGTCAAAAGTAGATAACAAAAATAGATAAAATTAGGTTTATTAAATAATCAATGTTTCAGTATATTACATGGAAATGGTCTAAACATTCAATAAAGTTTCATCATTTAATTTAATTATGTTAGGTAGTTAGAATAGTAAAAAGGAATCCAAAATGGCTGTGGCTAAAAGGCAAAGAAGGGAAAAGCCTGTGAAAATGGAAGAAAATCCGAGGGTGGAATGAGAACTTCAGGTGAAAAATAATTCCTTCCTGCCTAGCCTAATTTACATAGGGTAGGTTCAGGGGGAGAAGACAAAAGGTATAAAGAGGAAGCCAAGATGAATTGAGTCCTCTCCCTTTTGGGTTGGCCCACCCATATGCCTCCAGGGTGTACTATCCATTGCTTGCTGAATAAAAGTGAGCTGTGACTGATATGTAACACTGGTCCACCACTTCAATTTTTTTGCTGTGGTGAGACAGAACCAATGAAATTACACACTTCACCAACAATTCTAAGGGATCTAAGGGGATAAGTTACTGAAGAAATTTGGGAAACTATTAGTAAACATACCATAAAACAATCGCTGCTAAAAAATTCACCCCAAAACACTTATCTCAGTTCCATCTATTTAATTCATTTCTTAACAATCATACTTAGACTACTTGTGAAATTTGCATAATATATTAAAGCAATTGGTCATTTTCTTAAGGATTTTTTTTTTTTGACAAGCATTGCAGCAGAGAAAAACATGAGTCCATTTAACTAGTAAGTTCAAGTAGAACAAAGATTGTTTAACTGAATTATATTTACTACTGATGATCTGAAGATACAGCATATTCATCAAACCAACAAACTTAAATTTAGCTTTTATTTACCAAAGATTATCATAGATGGCATGAACTTAAATAAGAAAAAAAAAAAACATTTAGATTAACTTTTATTATATCGTTGACAATTAGAAATAATTTATAATTGATTTTTATTCTCATAAATAAAGCTCTTTTACAAGTTAATTTGGCAATGCTATCTGGAAGTAGAAAAAATGCCTTATCTGTAGTGTACATACATAGACATACTTAAATGCAGATGAGGGACAGATATCTCCCATTTTTATTTTAAAACTTTAGTCATGAATCATATACAATGTACAACTCATGACAAATCTGGGGGATCATATAGTTGAGGGCTTGAAGTTAGGGGTAGGCAGTGAGGAACAAAGGTTTAGGGATCTCATATTCTTCCTCTTTCATTGCTTCAAAGTCAATCATAAGCTGGCATCAGGTAGTCCAATAATCGGGACTGGCAGTCCAATAACCTGGTAGTTGAGTCCATTGTCTTTTGTGTATTGTATTGGAGCCTTCTTTCTGCAGAAAGAGAAAAACTACAAGGAGTAATCTTCAATGAGAGTGCTGTAAAGGTGAGCACCAGATACAGGATGTAATTAGCATAGAATTAAAGGATAATAACTGCAGAATGTAGCTCACACAGAGTTGGGGGCAGAAAAGCAAACTTAGTTACAGACTGCAGACTGAGCAACTGAACTGAACTGAACAGACTAGGAACAATTAAAGTAAAAACTATGATCAGGACTGTTCACTCTCCTTTATCTGCTTTGTTCTCAGGAAATAAAAGAAGAGTGCATTCCTCTTTTTTTCCTTTCCACTGCAACAATTTTGCTTCAATATCCCAATCTTTCATATCTATAAGCATTTTGAGGGAAATGGGTGAGGTCTTTGAATTGATAAAGATAGGTGGATTTTGACTTATTTCTGGAGTTGCATTTCTGTTTTTGTAAAGAGTTCCAAGACAAAGACAGTTGCTTCTATTAGTTGTTGAATACTGGCTTCTGTTGATATATTTCTTGATTTTTTGTAGGAGAGTAGGAGGGCCTGGGGAATTATGAGGAGGTGGAATATTTTTATTTTTAATTTTTAAAGGAATTTATATTGGATCTTTAAGGCACGTTTTCTTTCTTTCTTTTTTTTTTTCCACTTAATAAAGGTTTAAGCAGTAAGGCTAGCCTTTATATCTGTGTGTATGTGTGTGTGTTCTACTTTCAATCTGGTCCTCCTATAAGTACCAGTAAAACAGCTATTTAGGGTAAGAGCCTCAGGTTTGTTTGTTTGTTTGTTTTCTCTTCAAATATAGTAAATTTAAAGAATCTACCACCAGTCTATTGATGAGTAGAAACTGATATCAACTTCAAATAGAAACTTAATCTGATATGCTTTCTTTATAGCTTAACCAAACACGCAAGGGGCATTTTATAGGAGTCTAACACTAACTTGTCCAGCACTAACAAGCAATGAAGGTTGAAATGATAAAGGCCCTTCCTTATGGACTATGATGCTGTATGACCAATACCCAGAGAGCTGGCACAACTGGACACAGTGCGCTTATGACTTTGTGTCTTGAAATCTCAGTCTGTTTGACTGAGTAGACCCTGGTAAGTGCACCTTCTGAATGGTAGAGACTGGAGAAAATAGTCTCATAGGTCACAAAGCCAGCTCTTGAGACACAGAATAAGATGTAACAAAACACCTCATCCAGTTCCACACAGGGGGCCCTAAGCCTGGCTTTCTAAACAGACACCAGTCTGTGAGGCTGGCTTGAGTAGCAAGCTCATAATAAAAGGCCTCTGCCTACTGTTCCTCCTCATGGACATCATCCCCTTCCTTACAACAAAGAGCACAAAAGAGAAGAAGAAAATCAGTGATCATCTCTGGGAGAAAAGGATTAATCAAAAGTACTAGTTTACCAAAAAACAGAGTTCCAAATCTGAAGGAACCAATTCCACAAATATTTTCTCCTGCTAATCTAAGTTTAGAAGAAAAGAAAAAGGACTCTCATTGTTACGGCAGGCAAGTAGCTAGGTATAAGCAGAGGCAGGTATCTCTGGATTGTTTACAGTGGTGGAGGTGAAGAGTGGGGAGTGGAGGAAGTCAGCAACTTTGTCCACTGAGTGTTGATGGTCTCCTTCTTCAGGTAGGGAGGGTTGAAACCTCTGATATGACTTCATTTGAAGCTAGAGTTGTATTCTAGAGGATGGATATCTAGCTAGGCAGTTAAAAATACAAGGGCCAGAGAGAAGGATGAGAATTACAGTCATTACAGAACTGAGAAATGGAAGAAGCCAAGTACATCCTGGGAACCACCCCCTTAACATCTTCAGTCCATTTTTGTTTCCCTTGATTAAACCTGGGTAGCAAAGAAGCCTGTTTGTAGAGTTCTTTCACATTTACTTTTACTTATCCTATGACATTATACGCGCAGCATGTTTTATTTACGACAATGTAAATCCCTCTTTGACTTGCTAGGAGATAGTCTAGGGCTTAATGGTTGTCAAAGGCCACCCCTGCCAAGGAATCTAGGTATGTAAGAAAGCAATGGCTTAGGTCATTATGAGGTGGTTGCCTAAGGTCCCATATAGCCATAATAATCCAGGCACTGCTGGTAGGACAGTGTGATTGGTTTGGTTATACAGCTATAGAAAAATTCTGGGAGGTAGGAGACAGCTGAGGAGGGACCTCAATCATATTTTGGATTTATTCTCTGGTTTGGAGTGTCAAAAGGTGGGGGGAGTCTATATTCAGAAAGAATTGTGGTCAGAGGGTATTATATAATAGCTGGCACAAGATGTTTGGTTGGCATTAGTTTTTGATCTATCATAACATACATGCTTGTTGTTAAGGGTGCAGGGTGATGTGTAAATAGCAACTCATTATGTCACTCTAATTTATAGGCTTAAATGTATCTAGGGGCAGGCTTATGTTTCTGTTAGAGAGAGCCTCGAGGTCTAAAAAGAAGTCTATGTTACACCAGTGGGTATTTTTGTATAAAAGGGTGCATTTTAGGGTTTGATTGAAGATTAGGGATATTTTGGTGATATTTAGAGCCTTTGGATTAGGAGGCACATTGTGGTGACAGAGTGGAGGTGCCCTCTCTCACATAGTAATTAAAAAAAAGAAAATCTTGCCTAGAGTAATTAAAAGAGGATTTTTTTAAAAGATGAGAAGACTTGGTTTTCGACTGGGTAAGCTTTGAGGGTGGCACGTATGTCTCCCAGGATGGTGAGTTGGGGATGGCAAATCCAACAGAAAGAGAGATTTTCCAGTTTAGTAATAATCTGGGAGTTTTTGACTATTATGTTGTCATTCCATGTTAAATCTTGGAACCAAAGAGACTGATAGAGAAGATGAGGACAAGTAAGAGTGGAGGTAGGGTCCCTGGCATCTTTCAGAAACAGAAAGGGGCTACAGCTTTCCTTGGACCATCTTTTAGGTTACAGCTTTTCTTGGACCCTGATGATTGAGCAGGTATCAGAGGCAAAAGGCCCAGGATAAGAAGTCAGGACACAGTAAATGGCTCCATGGCCACTACGTATTGGACAAGCTTACTTGCCATGTTAATGGTCAGCAGTGGTCCCTCCTGTGTGATGGTGATTGTCTTCTCAGAAGCCTTTGAAGGTCCCAAGTCATGTCAATCGATCACCGCTGTGACTGGTGTAGGGAGATTTCCTCACTTCTTTTGTAACTGGGGGCATTTTCTCTTCTACCTTTTTGCATAGTGGGCATGGCATTTTGGGTAAAGACTGGGACCTGTTTTTCTGAGCATTTCTTGCTCCAGTGTTAGGGGCTACCACAGTTAAAACAGTTTCCATTCTGTGCGAGAAATCTTCTAGGTGTACTTTTGGGGTGACCAAGAGGTGAGTCAGATCTTGTCAAGACAGCTGCCAAAACCTAAGCCTGCCATATTCCTCCTTGAGGTCATGTTCCCTCTTTTTCTCCTCTGACTGGTCTGGTGCTAGCAGGAATGATGGGAACCACAGCTGCAGCTGACCCCTAGGGAGAATTTGCCTATGATGAAGCAACCTTGAGGGATCTAATCTCCTTCCTAGACAGCACACTAAAGAAAACTGGAAACACTCTCAAAATTGTTCAAAAATACCTAGATTTCTTGGCAGGGTTACTCTTTGATGACCAAGCCCTAGACTGTCTCTTAGAAAGCCAAGGAGGGGTTTGTGCTGTTATGAGCAAAACATGCTGCACGTGTATTAATGTCACAGGAGAAGTAGAAGCAAATCCTAAAGAACTCTACAAACAGGCTTCTTTGCTACCCAGGTTTAATCAAGGGAAACAGGAATCGAATGAAGATGTTGAGAGGTGGTTCCCAGAATATACTTGGCTTCTCCCATTTCTCAGTTCCTAACGACTGTAATTCTCATCCTTCTCTCTGGTCCTTGTATTTTTAACTGCCTAGCTAGATATCTATCCTCTAGAATACAACTCCAGCTTCAAATGATGTCATGCCAGGGATTTCAAACCACCCCATCTGAAGAAGGAGACTATCAACACCTGCTGGACAATGTTGCTGCGTCCTCTACTCCCCACTCTCCACTCCCACCGCTGTAAACAACCCAGAGACTCCTCTCTGCTCATACCTAGCTGTCTGCCTGCTGTAACATCATTTTTGCCTTCTATCAGACCTTGCAAGCAGAAATCTGGAAGGCCGATGTGGTGAGAACTCCAACCCTCAACTAGCCTTTGTCAGAGGCCCCAGGTCTTTGGCTGCAGAGCTTTAGGGCAGGGAGGAGCGGATCCATCAAGTACCCTGCTGACTAGACCAATTGCTGAGGAGTGAACAACCCCCACCCCCCACCTTGAGTTCTTTTGTTGTCTAATGATAATTACTCACTTTAAAATCAGATTGATAGAAGAAAAAAAAAAAGTAATGTGCATGTTTCTTTCATAGAAATGGGACACCTGATATGGCCAAAACAAGTCTGTTATATACCATTCTTAGATTAAAAAACAATTACTTGTGAAGGTTTAGCAAAACATGGCCTGTGCTTAGGGTAGTAGACTAATGAAGAAGTGATGCAAGTTTGCCTTCTTAGCCTTGGATTCCCTAATTCTGGTGATCAGGAAGCTTTCAAGCCTCCTACTGTGAAAAGGGTATCTTTATGTGGGAGATTTATTCCACACTTGCAGGGGGAAAGAGATGATCAGAGTGTTTTATTAAGTATTATTTTTTTCCACTGCTGTTTCTCAAGTAAGTTTAATTCAAAATAATTAAATATGGCATTAAGGCATATTTAGGGAGAATCTGACCTGAACCCCAACTCTCCTCTACCCTCTCACACTGCCCTTCTGCCTCACTGGCTTCTTTGTTTTTCTGGAATACACATGAGAAGTTCTTCCAGATTTATGCATGGCTGGCTACTCTACCTCTCAAATCATAGCTCATTGTTTTCCCCACTCTACTAGCTGGTCTCTCCTTATCTCTCACTGCTTTGCACTCCTCCTTAGCCTTTATATATGTTTCTTGTTCCATATTTATTTATTTTGTTTTTCTGCATCATATTGTATCTACATGAGGAAAGACCATTTCTTTCTGTTGCAGGATTCTATGTGTGTCTAGGATCTATTAAGTGTTTGTTGAGTGGAGTTTTTGAAATTAAAAACATATTATAGTGTTTAGCATACTTATATAATACATATAGCATGAATGAATAATATTGCTTGCCATGCCAGTAAACCCAGGATGTAGTGGACATCAAGCCATCATATTGCAGTTGTTCTGATGGTGAGCCCTGTGCCAACTGAGGATAGAGACAAATGGTCTGCCCAGCTGCCAGACACTCAACCACTGCAGACACACTCAACTGTGGATCCCAAGGGAATACCGGATGGAGAAAAGCAGAATTCTAGACCAGACAGCTGAGGTGCATATCAAAGGAATGATTTCAGTGAACCCAGACTCTTGAATCTTCCCATACATACAAAAGTGTTAAATTATTTAATTTGAGATATCTGGTTTCCTTTAATTAACAATAATCTGTTGATGTTCTGACTGCCTGTTCTTTGTTGCAAAAACTTACATATCCTGGCTCCCCTGCCTTGCCTTGTCACAGCAGTCTCTCAGAGTTATCTGAGATGCAATGTGGTATCTTGGGCTTAAGTCCTCATCTTTGCCAGCTAAATGAAATATGTCTCAACTTCTAGGCTGTACATTTTTTTTTTTTTTTCAGTCAACAATAGTATAAGGGAAAGATGATAATAGTCTCAGTATATGTGCAGCTTTAAATGCCATGTTAATTGAAAGCCTATTTATATTATTATCATTTTGCTGATGTGTAATACAACAGTTAGTGTTTCTGTATAC
The DNA here is from genome assembly GCF_910594005.1 of Cervus elaphus. NCBI lineage: Eukaryota > Metazoa > Chordata > Mammalia > Artiodactyla > Cervidae > Cervus > Cervus elaphus. Next base: position 7,542,228 of record NC_057842.1, on the reverse strand, counting down.
ATGAACGTGCATATAATAGCATTAATCATTATGACTAGGTGCTGCCTAGCATTAGAACCAGTTTTCTCTCACGGTCATAGGTGATATGTCAGGGCGAAAAGACAAACTTTGATACAAAGGAAGATGATTTCTTAGTGAAAGTGAAAGTGTTAGCTTCTCAGTCATCTCAGACTCTGAAATTTGATTCCATGAATTGTAGCCCACCAGGCTCCTATGTCCATGGAATTCTCCAGGCAAGAATACTGGAATGGGCACCATTACCTTCTCCGGGGGAACCCAACCCAGGGATCAAACCCAGGTCTCCTGCATTGCAGGCAGATTCTTTACCACCTGAGCCACCTCATTAAAGTTATGATTTTCCTTCATTCCAACAAAGATAGCAGATTCATGTTATGACCAAGCATGTACGTTTATGCCTGTTCATGTGTTTTATGTGTGTGCTATCTTGCTGTAAGTGCTTATTACAAATATGTAAACCAATTATTAATGTAAGCATTAGAATGGCAAAGGTAAAAGGAGAAAGAGCACTAACAAGGCAAGCAAATTCTAAATTTGGGAACATGAAAACTGATAATAAGATTACGTACAGTTGTCAAATATAGAACAGAAACCAAGTATCCCTTGACTTCTGATGTTTGATAGCTTTATACCGAATTTAAGTTTTTCTTTTCAGGTGGACTTGGAATGTGTCTAAGTATATCAAATATGCCTTGTGGAAGGCAGATTTTTATCAAATGTCAGCCATGAAGTTCACATGGCCATATGAACTATACAGGTAAATTTTCTGGGCAGGCAGAGTTCTCTGACTTTCAGTTTAAAACTGGATTTCCTTCTCATGCTAGATTGATGGAAGTGTATCTATAGACATCCATAGAAACCATGACTTATTGCATATTGGGTTCCATTATTCTCTGGATATAGATCTTAATGAACTATTGCTGCTAGAGAACATGATATATCTGACAATCCAACTAAGACCTAGACACACTGCATGTACTATATCCTGAGCATTTTTCTTATGATACATAAACCTGGCCTTAGGCCATGTCTGTACAATAGAATTCTGCCTCACTGAACAATTCATTTGGTATGATTTGTTGTGATCTGTCTGCACAGCTCTTGAGCAGAGGACGTCTTAATGAGCCACAGCAAATTGGAAGGGCCAATTTCTAGTTTCTGTCACATACTATAGCCATGGCCTTAATTAAAGTTATAGATTGTTTCTAAGCATTATTCATTGTTAGTGACTCAAGCCATAGCTTGGCAAACTGTCATTAGTACCTTGATCAAATGGAGAACATACATATCAGACAGTTCTGCACTGAAGGTATTACTTTACCTACTGCAATATTGTATAATTTGATTGACAGTAATTGCTGCCATATGCTTCCAATTATCTAATTAGTGATTGCCACTACATATGCTACCAATTACATAAAGCTAGCATTGCTTTAGAGCTTCCATTCAAAACTGTCACTGAATCTTCGAATGCTGCACTGAGTCTGCCTTGAAAAATGCTTCTTGAATTGATGCATATGTGGACTATGAAGAATTTTATTTGAGATAATAATAATAATATTTTAAGCTAGCATAACTTTTTAGTTAGCATAAAATTATTGAAAATAAAATTTGAAAAGTAAAAGAGATGATACACATGTTAAAGATAAATTCTAAAGCAATCTCAATATCTGATTAACAATCCATAACACTAAGATTTCTGCCTCAGTTATTTTAATTATGGAAGAAGATTAAGGAGTTATTAGAACATCATGTTTTTCTTTTTTAATTTATTCATTTAATGAATACATATTAATTAAGGATCACTGCACACAAAGTATTAGATATAAAAACAATAGCAGATATAAAGATTAAAGACAACTTTGTAACATATTGGACATCAATGCACAAATGTTATAAATCATGATGCAAAGTTTTAAAGATACAAGTACTAAACTCTATGCTCATTAGAGATTAGATTTAGCTCTATGGAGAAAAATATGTTTAAATTGATAGTGTAAAATTTCAATTCATGCTTGAAAAATAAAATTCCATTTGCTAAAAATAGGAGAAGATGAAGGTTGCTTCACAAAAAGGGAATAAGAAGGGCAAAGGTGATTCATTTACAAATGATAAAATGACACTGAATCACATATTCTGCCTAGCATATCAACCTATCCAAATAGCAACATTTTAGTAGTCTGCAAATCTAATGCTATTCATTTGAAAGTTTTCTCCTCTTCATTTCTACTGTGTCTTGGGGAAATACCAGAAATATATAGTTGGCATTTCAGAGTAAAAGCCAGTAAAACGTACAATATAAATAATAAAAATTGTCAGAAATCCTTGGGAATAGTGACATATATTCATTTTTATAACTGTTTGTTCATGTTTTCCTTTTTTATTGGCATCCACTTATGTAATTGCAGTGTATCATAGCTATTCACTAAAATTCCATTATTTTCCTATTTCAATTCATATTTTATGCCACTTCTTGATTAATCTTTTAAAATAGTTTATGTGTTCATTTATACAACACTTATGTACTGATCATCTATTGTGCAGCAGCTCTTTGCTAAAAGTGGGAAGATTATGGTCCTGGTGGACTAAAATTCTACAACTTGAACTTGCCATTCTCTTACAACAAAGGCTAAAATGGACTATCCTTGACTAGAGCAGTATTTTCCATCATCAATTTCATTCTGAGTCATGCTCCTGAAAATGTGTATTTTTAATAAGGGTAGTGGGTGTTTTATTATGTGCACAACTGAAAAATGCACAACTTGGAAGCTGAGAGTTATGTTTTATTTAGTGGAAATTCTTAGGACTCCAAGCCCTGGAGACAACGTCTCAAATAACCTTGAGAAATCTGCTCTGAGGAGGCAAGTGGGGGAGCCAGGATATATAGGATTTTTTTGCAACAAATGGCAGGTAGTTGAAACATCAAAAATTACTGTTAATTAAAGGAAACCAGATATCTTAAGTTAAGGAATGTAGTACTTTTCTATATGTGGGAAGATTCAAAAGTCTGGGCTCACTGACATCATTTTTTTGATATGCACCTCAGCTGTCTGGGGCCAGTATCCTATGCTTTCTCATCCTGAGTTTCCTCAAGGTGCACCATAGAGGATGGTGTAGCTTGATGACTGCTAGATGGAAGGCATCGTTGGTTTCCTTCCTTCCTGTGTTCCTTTAGGACTCACAATCAGGGAAACCATAATGTAATGGCTTGATGGGCATAGCATTCTCTGATTACTATATGCTATGCAATATTTTAGTTTTTGTAAGAAGGTTACAGTTTTAATCTAATTAATAAGCTCAAACTAGGACCACAAAACTTTAAGACTTTCATACACAATAGGGCCTTCCATTTTATTTATGTATGAAATAAATTAGTTCAAAGTCACTTTTGATAGATAGTTTTAAAAATTCCAGAGTATAAATTCCAGCTGAAGGGAAAGCTAATAATGCTAAAAGTTTTGGTTAGATAGGACGGACAGTATTGAAAAATAACCATTTGGACCTGCAACAAGTGAGTATATTATGACTGGTAGCAGATACTAAGTTGCAGTCTATGTTCCTACACCAGGACCAATTGCTTCACACTCTGCCAGCTCAAAAGTCAATTCAGAAAGAACTTTTTGACAGCATAATTATATTAAATACAACACAGGAGAAAAGTTAAAAGAAATAATTATTTGATTTCACTGAAGCACAATTTCAAGAAATCTGAAAAAGCATCAAAATTATTAGGGGAACCACTGACTGAAACCGCCCTCCCGGGCCAGACACAATAGTAACCACATGCATGAGTTTTCTTACAACTAGGTCCTGCTAAGGAACTTGAAAATAACAAGGTACCAACCAACCAGAAGAATTTGAGAAACGTTTAAAGGAGAGAGGAGAGACAGTTTATATGTCTTACCAACCTCCCATCATCCTTCTCACTGGAATTCATCTTGGTTGAGTGAAGTATGCATCACTGAAAAGGATGCTGAGTCAGAATGAATGATCAGAAACAACCAGGAAACTAATCCTATTACCATAAAGCCCAAGACTGTGAGCCATATGGCAGAGTATTTCTCCTGAGTTCCCTCATCCTGTTCTCTGCCTGAGCATCCCTTCCTAATAGTCTCTTGCTTTCTCAGCATGTGAGTCTCCTTGGAAAATTCATTTCTGAGTGTTAGGTAAGAGTTCATTTTTGGGCCCTGAAAAGGGTCCTTCTTCCTCCAACAGTGGCATGAAGCTGAAGGTATTGCTATGGACTGAATTGTGTGTCCTTATAATCTCAGTTATGCAGATGCCACCACCCTAAAAACAGAAAACAAAAAGGAACTAAAGAGACTCTTGATGAAGGTGAAAGAGGAAAGTGAAAAAGCTGGCTTAAAACTCGACATTCAATGACTAAAATCTTGGAATCCAGTCCCATTATTTCATGGCAAATAGATGGGGAAAAAATGGAAACAGAGACATACTTTATTTTCTTGGTCTTCAAAATCACTGCAGATGGTGACTGCAGCTATGAAATAAAAAGACACTTGCTCCTTGGAAGAAAAGCTATGATGAACCTAGCCAGGCAGAAGTCTGTATAGTCAAAGCTATGGCTTTTCCAGTAATCATGCACAGACGTGAAAGTTGGACCATAAAGAAGGCTAAGTACTAAAAATTCATGCTTTCAAACTATGGTGCTAGAGAAGATTCTTGAGAGTCCTTTGAATAGCAAGGAGATCCAACCAGTCAATCCTAAAAGAAATAAACCCTAAATATTCATTGGAAGGGCTGATAGCTTCAGCATCAGTCCCTTGGCCACCTGGTGCATAGAAATGACTCTTCGGAAAAGACTGTTTCTGGGAAACATTGAGGGCAGGAGGAGAATGGGGTGATAGAGGTTAAGATGGTTGGATGGCACCACCAACTCAATGGCCTTGAGTTTGAGCAAACTCCCAGAGTTGGTAATAGACAGAGAAGCCTGGCATGCTGCAGTCCATGAGGTTGCAAAGAGTTGGACACAACTGAGTGACTGAAGAGCAACAACAAAATTCATAAGCTGAAGTCCAAGCCATTTCTACCCACCTTTGGAGGTGATTCCCTGATCACTCAGATGATAGAGAACCCGACTGCCAGTGTAGGAGACATAAGAGATACAAATCTGATCCGTGGGTCAGGAAGATCCCCTGGAGAAAGAAATGGCAACCCTCTCCAGTATTCTTGCTTGGAAAATTCCATGGACAGAGGAGCCTGATGGGCTTACAAAGATTCAGGCATTACTGAGTGATTAACACACACTTAGAGGTGATTAGATTTAGATAGGGCTTCCCAGGTGGGTCAGTGGTAAAGACTCTGCCTGCCTATGCAGGAGACACGAGTTTGATCTTGGTCTAGGAAGATCCCTAGAAAAGGAAGCAGCAACTCACTCTAGCATTCTTGCCTGGGAAATGGACAGGAAGGCCTGGCAGGCTATAGTTCATAGGGCCACAAAGGAGTTGGATACAACTGAGTGACTAAAAAACAGCAAAAACAGATTTAGATGATGTCTGGCATCTGGGACCTTCAACAGGCTATCAGGCCCATATAGGAAGAGACACCAGACAGCATTCTCTCTCTCTCTCTGAGAGGTGAGGACTCAAGAAGTTAGCTATGTGCTGACCAGAGAGAAAATTCTCAAAAGAACCTGATCATGCTGGTATCCTCACCTCAGATTTCTGGCCTCTAGAACTGTGAGAAAATAAATTTCTGTTTTTGAAGTCACCCAGTCAATGGCACTTTTATGGCATCCTAATTAGATTAATACAATTTTTACAATCCGGGATATGGCAAAGACCTGGAGCAAATATGTCATATTCTGTTTAAGATAAAATATTTAAACTTGAAAATAGATAAAATAATAAATAGCACTATTCTTGCAGCTGCAAGAAAAAAATCAATCCATGTTTAGATGTAATGGGGAGAGAAGGATGTGACTAGTCATTAACAGAAGCATACATTTAGTTAAAAGAAAGGAACCACACACAATTATGCTGTAAAGATGCTACACCTTTAAGAATAAATTGAAAAGGAAAACAAAAATCAGTTTTTACAATAATAACAGCAACTAACATTTGCCAACTTAAGTTCATGAATGTATGGCAGGAAATAATCATAGTTACATATGCTTGAATTTCCAGTGATTTTACTTTTATGTCAAGGTGCCAATCATGTATTATCAATTTTGATCAAATTATAATGCATTAAAATTATAATTTTTATTTTGCTAGTGAAGTGTATTTTAAAAAAGACACGAGGTGCTATTTAACTTTTTTCTTCAACATTAATAGATAAGCAATTTATTTTTTAGCAATTTATTTTTTAGCAATTTTAGTAATACTCAAGCATAACAGATGTTTATAAAATGTATCCAAACTTAAAACCTCAAACGTTGTAAGGGATTATTGTTTTAATTACTATAAAACTGTTTTTGAAATTTACATTGTCATTGGGGTAAGCATTCTACATAATGGCATCTATGTTAGTCTATTATTTTCTAAAATGAAGAGCAGGCAGTGCTGAAAAACATATGGAAACTACCTGAAATTAAAGCACAATAAAAATAAATTAGGCATGAATGTGCTATATACTGATTATAACTTCATCTGATATTTCCTCCAGAAATTGGAAGAATCTAAAATATGCACAAACTTGTGGTCAGAATTATTCCTTGGAGAAGAGATATGTCATTCCCAGTTGGCAAAGTGGTACAGATAAGTACAATAGTTATCAATCTTTTGTTCTGCTGAGAGAAAAATCTCTTGGAAATATTCTATGTTTGTAAACATAAATTAAGTACATTAAAAAAAAACAAAAACAAAAAATGATGTGTCTAATGTATTTGATATGTTTCTTTTCCATGTGAAAATGCAAAGAAAGTGCTGTTCCTCATGGTCTCTTTTTATGTAGAGTATCTTCCATTTGTTGTGAGCATGTGCATTACAGCCTACCCCCTTTGTGCATGGTCTCATGTTATGAAAAAGTGTACTGAATGTGTAGTTTTAAAATGAAAGAATTATGTTCAGGAATTAGAATAAATTGAATCAAGACAAATTGTACTTATTAAAAAAATGTTGACTTCTAAACTAAATGACTGCAACAAAACAAACAAGAGATGTATGTATGTATTATATTGCAATAGGTTCCACAATTTTAAAGATGGTCAAATTCAATTCTGAGCCTGTTGAATCTGAAAACAAGGTTGGAAGAAATTTTAGCTAATAACATGTAAACATAGAAAGCCCATGATTCCTGTAGACCAAAGATACATAAAGCTAATTATCACATTTTGCTCTAACTCTGTTCATTTTCTTTTGTTTTAGCATTGTATTATTACTCTTAATTTGAATAATTCAAGAGCCTTGTACATAAAGAAGTTTGAAATTTTTTTTTCACATTTTGTCAATAGAGTTAACTTTCCAAAAATTATTTTGACTAAATCTAATTTAAGGTTGAAAGACATTTTTAAATCAAATCGAGGAGGTTTTATTAATGACATACTTCTTATTATGAATAATAAATATATCAAATTATTTATTAAAGGAAAGTTTTTGCCAATATTTATGTTATTTTCTTCATTACTTATTTCCATAAACTCAAAAAGTATTAGGTAAATATTTGTGTAAAATTATAAAACATAATCTCATTAAAACACTCTAATTACTACTGAGTTTGAGAGAGGGGTGTGTGTGTGTGTGTGTGTTTTAAAGAAGAGTGGGAGGAAAGGGGAGAAAGACTTGTATAATCATACACTGTAAGACACAATTTTGAGATTCAAATTTTAACTCACTGTACATTGTACATAGACAAAAGACTCAGTCTAAATGACTTAATATCAAAAAGGCAGTTTGCAAGTGGTTGTATTCAGTTTTCTAGAAATGATTTGCAGCAATTACTGCAAATTTGTCAAAGAAAATCATAGAAAAATCTCTCATTGAAAGTATTGTCTTGAACAAAAGACACTTAACTAATGTCCTCTCTCCCTGATGTAAGCAGGATATTGAACCATAGAGTCCATTTGCTAAGCATACCAAGACGCCAGAACAGTGTAGGGAAGGGTTGTGGCTGGGTTTCACTTTTGACATTAAATTGTCTTTATAATAAAGAACGATCTTCATGTAGACCTTAATATACAATAGCTTTATTTAAAATAACTAAACCACAAGACACTCCAAAAGTCACAGAAAGATACCACAAAAAATACAGGGAAATTACATGATGCAGAGGAACAATAGCAGTGTTTATAAAATAACCCCACTCTAGGCTTTTCCCCTTTCTTCCTTTGCAAGTGTTTCTTGCTAGGTTTTATTCAATCAGAGTGAAATTTTCAATTTTGTTGTAGTAAGTTATTACAAGTTGCTTAGGAAATGCCAAGCTAACAGTAATCATATGGGGTACTAGCTAACGATGCTTTAATGCATGTTTTACTCTTTACTTGAATAGACAGATTTCCTCTCTTACCCTACCGCTTTGTTTATTTATTTATTTTTCTTTTAAGTTATGTTTATCACTAGTTATTCACTTACATACATTAAAATTTGATTTCTGTGCCATTCATTTCTATGAGTTTGACATATAGATTTACAGGTTCATTACCACAGGCATGATACAGAATAGTTTCACCACATCAAAAATTTCCCTGTGCATCTCATTTTAACCAACCATCAATCATATTTCCTACCCCTGGCAGCCATTAATCTGCTTTCTGTCCCATAGTTTTGACATTTTTGAAATGCTAGACAAATAGAAGCAGGCAATCTGGAGTCTTTTGGCATTGGCTCCTTGCATTTAGCAAAATGTACATTGTTGCACGCATTAGCAGTTTTTTTCCTTTTTATTGCTAAAAACTATTACTATGTATAGATGGATTATAGTTTTGTTAGGGGACGCACACTGACTGAAACTGCCCACTCTGACCAGGCACCATAGTGAAGATTTGCATAAGTTGTTTCAGGACGGGAGGTCCTGGTAAGGAACAGGGAACTAATAAGCCTCCACCAACCAGAAGAGTTCTAGAAAGGTCAAAGGGAGACACCACATGTCTGACCACACCCCCCCGCCCCAGAATCCTTCTCTCTCGCGTCCATCTTGGCTGACCAGGGCCTGCACCACCAGTAAGGACTCTGAGTCAGAATGATTGGCTAAAGAAAACCCAGAAAGGAATCCCATCACCATAAAACCTGAGACTGCAAGCCACGTGGCAGAGCTGTTCTCCTGGGTTCCCTTATCTCCTGCTTTCCACCCAGGCACCCTTTCCCAGTAAAATCTCTTGCTTTTTCAGCACATGCGTCTCCTCAGAGAATTCATTTCTGAGTGGTAGACAAGAGCCCAGTTTTGGGCCCTAGAAGGGGTCACCTTTCTGCAACAGCTTGTCCATTCAGTGGTTAAAGGGCATCTGTCTTGTTTCCAGATTATGTTAACCATGAATAGAGTTGCTATAAACATTTAAGCACAGTTTTCTTTCTTTTCTTTTTTTTTTTCTGTAAATCTGTTCATATTTTTTTCAAATGAATTTCTGGAATGAGATTATAGAGTCATGTGGTAGGTATTTGTCTAATTTTGTAAGAAAGTACAAAACCACTTTCCCAAGTTGCTGTACAATTTTGCATTCTCACTCCCAAGGTAGGAGAATTCCAGCTGCTTCATGTCCTTTTAGGTACTTGGTATGGTTGGTTTCACTCATTTTAATTGGCATCTATTTGTGCTTATTTGGATTATTTTTATTTTCCTAAAAATATATGATGTTCAGCACTCTTATAACAGGGGAATTGGCACCCTGTCCAGCTCATTGTGTTCTGAATACATGAGAGGAATTTCCAGTGACTGCTTTGATTTATTTCTTATAAAAAAAAATAATAATAATACATTTTCAAGAGAACTCGGTGCCTTAAAAATTACTAGATCCTTAAATTAATGTTGATAATTATTTAAAGAGATAATATAGTCAATAGGCAAAGCTATTTTTTTGTAATTGTTTTTTTCTTTCTTTTATTGTGCTATGGTTGATTAACAATTTTGTGTTAATTTCTGCTGTATAACAAAGTGATTCAGTTATACGTGTATATACATTCTTTTCAAATACTCTTCTCCATTATGGTTTATCATAGGTTGTTGTATATAGTTCTTTGTGCTATGGAGTAGGATCTTGTCATCATTAAGACAATGTCATTATGACATTGTCATTTTGATATTGACAATTGTCATTGTCAATTATGACAATATCATTGTTATGTTATACTCTTGGCATGCTGACTCTTAAGTTACAATGGTTTAAATAATTAACTTCCTGACTAAGGTAAAAGCATGCATAGAGGTTTGAGTCTGGTAGGGAATTTGAAAGCCAAAAGAGAGAATATTATTTCCACCTTAACAATGAGAGCATGTCAAACAAAATACAAAGTAAGAGGTTTCAAACTATGGTTCTGGAGAAGACTCTTGAGAGTCCCTTGGACAGCAAGGAGATCAAACCTGTCATTCCTAAAGAAAATCAACCCTGAATTTTCATTGGAAGGACTGATGTGATGAAGTGATGAGACCGGATGCCATGATCTTAATTTTTTTGAATGTTGAATTTTAAGCCATTTTTTTACCTCTTCTTTTCCACTCTCATCAAGAAACTCTTTAGTTCCTCTTCACTTTCTTCCATTATAGTGGTAAAATCTGCATGTCTGAAGTTGTTGATATTTCTCTGTAAATCTTGATTCCAGCTTGTGAGTCATCCAGCCTAGCATTCCCCATGTTGTACTGTACATACAAATTAAATAAGCAGGGTGACAATATACAGCCTTCATGTACTCCTTTCCCAATTTGGAACCAGTCCATTGTTCCATGTCCAGTTCTAACTGTTGCTTCTGGTCCTGCACACAGGTTTCTCAGTGGCCAGAGAAGGTGGTCTGGTATTTCCATCTCTTTAAGAATTGTCCACAGTTTGTTGTGATCCGCACAGTCAAAGCCTTTAGCATAGTCAGCAAAGAAGTAGATGTTTTACTGGAATTCCTTGCTTTTTCTATGATCCAAAAGATGTTGGCACTTTGATCTCTGATTCCTGTCTTTTATAAATCCAGTTTATACATGTGAAAGTTCTAGGTTCACATACAATGAAGCTTAGCTTGATGGGTTTCGAAAATTACTTTGCTAGCATGTGAAATGAGTGCAATTGTATGGTAGTCTGAGCATCCTTTGGTATTACCTTTCTTTAGAATTGGAATGAAAACTGACATTTTCCAGTCCTGTGACCACTTCTGAGTTTTCCAAATTTGCTGGCATACTGAGTGAAGCACTTTAACAATATCGTCTTTTAGGATTTTAAATAGCTCAACTGGAATTCCATCAACTCCACCAGCTTTGTTCATAGTAATGCTTGACTTGACTTCACAATCCAGGATTTATCTGGTTCTAGGTGAGTGACCACACCATCTTGGTTATCAGTCATTAACACCTTTTTTTGTATAGCTCATCTGTGTATTCTTGCCACCTCTTCTTAATCTCTTCTGCTTTTGTTGGTTGCTTACCATTTCTGTCCTTTATTGTGCCCATCTTTTTTTTTTGTTTTGTTTTGTTTTTTTTTGTTTGTTTGTTTTTTGTTTTTTTTGAATCAGCCATGGATTTACATGTATTCCCATTCCCGATCCCCCCTCCCACCTCCCTCTCCACCCGATTCCTCTGGGTCTTCCCAGTGCACCAGGCCCAAGCACTTGTCTCATGCATCCCACCTGGGCTGGTGATCTGTTTCACCATAGCTAGTATACATGCTGTTCTTTTGAAATATCCCACCCTCACATTCTCCCACAAAGTTCAAAAGTCTGTTCTGTATTTCTGTGTCTCTTTTTCTGTTTTGCATATAGGGTTAGCATTATCACCTTTCTAAATTCCATATATATGTGTTAGTATGCTGTAATGTTCTTTATCTTTCTGGCTTACTTCACTCTGTATAATGGGCTCCAGCTTCATCCATCTCATTAGGACTGGTTCAAATGAATTCTTTTTAATGGCTGAGTAATATTCCATGGTGTATATGTACCACAGCTTCCTTATCCATTCATCTGCTGATGGGCATCTAGGTTGCTTCCATGTCCTGGCTATTATAAACAGTGCTGCGATGAACATTGGGGTGCACATGTCTCTTTCAGATCTGGTTTCCTCAGTGTATATGCCCAGAAGTGGGATTGCTGGGTCATATGGCAGTTCTATTTCCAGTTTTTTAAGAAATCTCCACACTGTTTTCCATAGCGGCTGTACTAGTTTGCATTCCCACCAACAGTGTAAGAGGGTTCCCTTTTCTCCACACCCTCTCCAGCATTTATTGCTTGTAGACTTTTGGATAGCAGCCATCCTGACTGGCGTGTAATGGTACCTCACTGTGGTTTTGATTTGCATTTCTCTAATAATGAGTGATGTTGAGCATCTTTTCATGTGTTTGTTAGCCATCTGTATGTCTTCTTTGGAGAAATGTCTGTTTAGTTCTTTGGCCCATTTTTTGATTGGGTCATTTATTTTTCTGGAATTGAGCTGCAGGAGTTGCTTGTATATTTTTGAGATTAATCCTTTGTCTGTTTCTTCATTTGCTATTATTTTCTCCCAATCTGAGGGCTGTCTTTTCACCTTGCTTATAGTTTCCTTTGTAGTGCAAAAGCTTTTAAGTTTCATTAGGTCCCATTTGTTTAGTTTTGCTTTTATTTCCAATATTTTGGGAGGTGGGTCATAGAGGATCTTGCTGTGATTTATGTCGGAGAGTGTTTTGCCTATGTTCTCCTCTAGGAGTTTTATAGTTTCTGGTCTGACATTTAGATCTTTAATCCATTTTGAGTTTATTTTTGTGTATGGTGTTAGAAAGTGTTCTAGTTTCATTCTTTTACAAGTGGTTGACCAGTTTTCCCAGCACCACTTGTTAAAGAGGTTGTCTTTTTTCCATCGTATATCCTTGCCTCCTTTGTCAAAGATAAGGTGTCCATAGGTTCGTGGATTTATCTCTGGGCTTTCTATTCTGTTCCATTGGTCTATATTTCTGTCTTTGTGCCAGTACCACACTGTCTTGATGACTGTGGCTTTGTAGTAGAGTCTGAAGTCAGGCAGGTTGATTCCTCCAGTTCCATTCTTCTTTCTCAAGATCACTTTGGCTATCCGAGGTTTTTTGTATTTCCATACAAATTGTGAAATTCTTTGGTCTAGTTCTGTGAAAAATACCGTTGGTAGCTTGATAGGGATTGCATTGAATCTATAGACTGCTTTGGGTAGAATAGCCATTTTGACAATATTGATTCTTCCAATCCATGAACACGGTATGTTTCTCCATCTGTTTGTGTCCTCTTTGATTTCTTTCATCAGTGTTTTATAGTTTTCTATGTATAGGTCTTTTGTTTCTTTAGGTAGATACACTCCTAAGTATTTTATTCTTTTTGTTGCAATGGTGAATGGTATTGTTTCCTTAATTTCTCTTTCTGTTTTTTCATTGTTAGTATATAGGAATGCAAGGGATTTCTGTGTGTTAATTTTATATCCTGCAACTTTACTATATTCGTTGATTAGCTCTAGTAATTTTCTGGTAGAGTTTTTAGGGTTTTCTATATAGAGGATCATGTCATCTGCAAACAGTGAGAGTTTTACTTCTTCTTTTCCTATCTGGATTCCTTTTACTTCTTTTTCTGCTCTGATTGCTGTGGCCAGAACTTCCAACACTATGTTGAATAGTAGTGGTGAGAGTGGGCACCCTTGTCTTGTTCCTGATTTCAGGGGAAATGCCTTCAATTTTTCACCATTGAGGGTGATGCTTGCTGTGGGTTTGTCATATATAGCTTTTATTATGTTGAGGTATGTTCCTTCTATTCCTGCTTTTTGGAGAGTTTTAATCATAAATGAGTGTTGAATTTTGTCAAAGGCTTTCTCTGCATCTATTGAGATAATCATATGGTTTTTATCTTTCAATTTGTTAATGTGGTGTATTACATTGATTGATTTGCGGATATTAAAGAATCCTTGCATTCCTGGGATAAAGCCCACTTGGTCATGGTGTATGATTTTTTTAATATGTTGTTGGATTCTGTTTGCTAGAATTTTGTTAAGGATTTTTGCATCTATGTTCATCAGTGATATTGGCCTGTAGTTTTCTTTTTTTGTGGCATCTTTGTCTGGTTTTGGAATTAGGGTGATGGTGGCCTCATAGAATGAGTTTGGAAGCTTACTTTCATCTGCAATTTTCTGGAAGAGTTTGAGTAAGATAGGTGTTAGCTCCTCTCTAAATTTTTGGTAGAATTCAGCTGTGAAGCCATCTGGTCCTGGGCTTTTGTTTGCTGGAAGATTTTTGATGACAGTTTCGATTTCCTTGCTTGTGATGGGTCTGTTAAGATCTTCTATTTCTTCCTGGTTCAGTTTTGGAAGGTTATACTTTTCTAAGAATTTGTCCATTTCATCCAAGTTGTCCATTTTATTGGCATAGAGCTGCTGGTAGTAGTCTCTTATGATCCTTTGTATTTCAGTGTTGTCTGTTGTGATCTCTCCATTTTCATTTCTAATTTTGTTAATTTGGTTTTTCTCTCTTTGTTTCTTAATGAGTCTTGCTAATGGTTTGTCAATTTTGTTTATTTTTTCAAAAAACCAGCTTTTAGCTTTGTTGATTTTTGCTATGGTCTCTTTAGTTTCTTTTGCATTTATTTCTGCCCTGATTTTTAAGATTTCTTTCCTTCTGCTAACCCTGGGGTTCTTCATTTCTTCCTTCTCTAATTGCTTTAGGTGTAGAGTTAGGTTATTTATTTGGCTTTTTTCTTGTTTCTTGATGTAAGCCTGTAATGCTATGAACCTTCCCCTTAGCACTACTTTTACAGTGTCCCATAGGTTTTGGGTTGTTGTGTTTTCATTTTCATTCATTTCTATGCATATTTTGATTTCTTTTTTTATTTCTTCTACGATTTGTTGGTTATTCAGAAGTGTGTTATTTAGCCTCCATATGTTTGAAGTTTTAACAATTTTTTTCCTATAATTGAGATCTAATCTTACTGCACTGTGGTCAGAAAAGATGACTGGAATGATTTCAATTTTTTTGAATTTTCCAAGACCAGATTTATGGCCCAGGATGTGATCTATTCTGGAGAAGGTTCCGTGTGCACTTGAGAAAAAGGTGAAGTTGATTGTTTTGGGGTGAAATGTCCTATAGATATCAATTAGGTCTAGCTGGTCCATTGTGTCATTTAAGGTTTGTGTTTCCTTGTTAATTTTCTGTTTAGTTGATCTATCCATAGTTGTGAGTGGGGTATTAAAGTCTCCCACTATTATTGTGTTACTATTAATTTCCTCTTTCATACTCGTTAGCATTTGCCGTACATATTGTGGTGCTCCTATGTTGGGTGCATATACATTTATAATTGTTATATCTTCTTCTTTGATTGATCCTTTGATCATTATGTAGTGTCCTTCTTTGTCTCTTTTCACATCCTTTATTTGAAAGTCTATTTTATCTGATATGAGTATTGCGACTCCTGCTTTCTTTTGGTCTCCATTTGCATGAAATATTTTTTTCCAGCCCTTCACTTTTAGTCTGTATGTGTCTCTTGTTTTGAGGTGGGTCTCTTGTAGACAGCATATATAGGGGTCTTGTTTTTGTATCCATTCAGCCAATCTTTGTCTTTTGGTTGGGGCATTCAACCCATTTACATTTAGGGTAATTATTGATAGGTGTGGTCCCGTTGCTATTTACTTTGTTGTTTTGGGTTCACGTTTATACAACCTTTCTGTATTTCCTGTCTAGAGAAGATCCTTTAGCATTTGTTGAAGAGCTGGTTTGGTGGTGCTGAATTCTCTCAGCTTTTGCTTATCTGTAAAGCTTTTGAATTCTCCTTCATATCTGAATGAGATCCTTGCTGGGTACAGTAATCTAGGTTGTAGGTTATTCTCTTTCATTACTTTCAGTACGTCCTGCCATTCCCTTCTGGCCTGGAGGGTTTCTATTGATAGGTCAGCTGTTATCCTTATGGGAATCCCTTTGTGTGTTATTTGTTGTTTTTCCCTTGCTGCTTTTAATATTTGTTCTTTGTGTTTGATCTTTGTTAATTTGATTAATATGTGTCTTGGGGTGTTTTGCCTTGGGTTTATCCTCTTTGGGACTCTCTGGGTTTCTTGGATTTGGGTGGCTATTTCCTTCCCCATTTTAGGGAAGTTTTCAGCTATTATCTCCTCGAGTATTTTCTCATGGCCTTTCTTTTTGTCTTCTTCTTCTGGAACTCCTATGATTCGAATGTTGGGGCGTTTCACAGTGTCCCAGAGGTCCCTGAGGTTGTCCTCATTTCTTTTGATCCTTTTTTCTTTTTTCCTCTCTGCTTCATTTATTTCCACCGTTTTATCTTCTACCTCACTTATCCTATCTTCTGTCTCCGTTATTCTACTCTTGGTTCCCTCCAAAGTGTTTTTGATCTCATTCATTGCATTATTCATTTTTAATTGACTCTTTTTTATTTCTTCTAGGTCTTTATTAAACAGTTCTTGAATCTTTTCAATCTTTGTTTCCAGGCTATTTATCTGTAACTCCATTTTGTTTTCAAGATTTTGGATCATTTTTATTATCATTATTCTAAATTCTTTTTCAGGTAGATTCCCTATCTCCTCCTCTTTTGTTTGACTTGGTGGGCATTTTTCATGTTCCTTTACCTGTTGGGTATTTCTTTGCCTTTTCATCTTGTTTAGATTGCTGTATCTGGAGTGGGCTTTCTGTATTCTGGAGGCCTGTGGTTCCTTTTTATTGTGGAGGATTAACCCAGTGGGTGGGGTTAGACGATTGGCCTGTCAAGATTTCCTGGTTAGGGGAGCTTGTGTCAGTGTTCTGGTGCGTGGAACTTGATTTCTTCTCTTTGGAGAGCAATGGAGTGCCCAGTAATGAGTTTTGAGATGGGTCTATGTGTTAGGTGTGTCCTTGGGCAGCCTGTATGTTGATGTTCAGGGCTATGTTCCTGCATTGCTGGAGAATTTGCGTGGTATGTCTTGCTCTAAAACTTATTGGCTCTTGGGTGGTGGTTGGTTTCAGTGTAGATATGGAGGCTTTTGGACGGTCACTTATTACTTAAAGTTCCATGTAGTCAGGAGTTTTCTGGTGTTCTCAGGTTTTGGGCTTAAGTCTCCTGCCTCTGGATTTCAGTTTTATTCTTCCTGTAGTCTCAGGACTTCTCCAACTATACAGCCCTCCTTTCGAAGACAATGGGCTGCTTTTCTGGGCGCCTGATGACCTCAGCTAGCGATCCGAAGTTGTTTTGCGAAGTTTGCTCTGCGTTCAGTTATTCTTTTGATGAATTTGTAGGAGAGAAAGTGGTCTCCCCGTCCTACTCCTCCGCCATCTTGGCTCCTCCCCCTATTGTGCCCATCTTTGCATAAAATATTCCCTGGATAAATCCAATTTTCTTGAAGAGATTTCTAGTCTTTCCCATTTCATTTTTCCCTCTATTTCTTGCATTGTTCACTTAAAAAAGCTTTCTTATCTCTCCTTGCTATTCTCTGGAACCCTGTATTCAGTTTGGTACTTTTTCTTTCTCCTTTGCCTTTTGCTTGTCTTCTTTCTCAACTACTTGTTAGGCTTACTCAGACAACCACTTTGGCTTCCTACATTTCTATTTCTTGGGACTCTGTCTACCAGATCTAATCCCTTGAATCTATTTATCAATGCCACTGCATAATCATGAGGGATTTGATTTAGGTCATACCTGAATGGTCTAGTGGTTTTCCATACTTTCCTGAAAAAAAAAAAAAAAAAAAAATAGAGACACGACCCAGAGGATATCAGCTAATGTCTGTTTTTAATATTCTAGGACTTAGATAGAATAAGTATTGCAAAAAATAATATAATATTAATCTATCTTCAGATTTTTAAAATATTCCAATATTATCCTTCCATTCAAATTTCTGAGAAAGACAGTTCATGAATTTCTATTTTTTGATCCTTTTGAGTTAGACCATCTAGAATAAAGATTGGGGTCAGGGAACTCTACGCTGCTTGACTTTTAAAAACAGTTTTCCTTTAAGTCATTGCATATTTATTTTGTGTGTGTGTATGTGTGTGTGGTTTATGGTGATTTGTGGGAGGACACCTTTGTCTCCTTCTATGATTTTATGACAAGAGACACAATTGTCTCTAGTTTTGTAGTCTTACTTTTGTAGTTCTTCATCTTAAGTAAAACAAACAAACAGAAAGCAATTTCATACAGGAATATCTCAGAAATAAATTACGATTGTCCCAGACCATATCATGTGCCATTATCAGAATTCTAGGAGAGGGTTGCTATGATTGATTCTCCTAGGGTACCCACATAGCTTTGGCAAAAATTAATTCTCAAAATGAAAGAGATATGAACAGAAGTGATGGCAAAAATATAAAGGGTTTGATGGACAGATTAACAGTGGGTATACACTACCAGTGATGTGTTCTTTTTAGAAAGCCATGCATCCCATGTTCTTCAATCTTGTTAAATTCCTTTTCCTTATATGCCTCAACCTGTCTCCTGGGTTGTGTTACTTGGTACCAGAAGAAGCTCTCTCCTCCAGGCTTCTTTATCAGCTGTCTTTGGAAAGAGTTTAATCAAGGCACTCACAAGGAATAGGAAAGCAGAAGAAAGAAAGAAGACTAAGGGTTCCTCTCCTTCCCTCTTTGCTATACTCCAAGTTCCTGTCTCACCCCTAAGGTGACCTTGGATCTCCTGGACTTTGATACCACTGCCTGGTTCCTTAGGTTTTTCAGCCTGATGACGACAGTAACTTCTTGTTGCTACTAATCTCAAAGTTGCTTCACTATCTGGGTTGAATTAGCAACTATTTTTAAAGGATAATCATTTCAGTAATTACATTTCCATTTTCTCATTAGATTGTGATTAATGTTATATATATTTATTCCATAAGAATATTATCCATTCTCTAAAGTCCAACTTAAATATTTTTTTTGTTAAAAAAAATAGTCTCTATTAGCACTTTGTTCGCCTATGTTCATCTTAACGCAATCTCATATTCATGCTAGTTTTGTATAAGCCTATTTTAACGACTCTTTGAAGAGTACTATACTTCACTTTTCTTTGTATCTCTCAGTATGCAAAAATTATGTCAAAGTTGTACTGTCTTTCCAAGACTACATTCTTGTATATAGTGTAGAGTTAACAAATGTGTACTGTAGCAGTGTATGGTACATATCCATTATATGCTGATGTCATAAATAAAAAATAAATGATGCTAAGTTTGGAATTTCTTGAAGACAGAGACAATCATCAATTAGATTATGGCAATATCCAATTATGGCAATGTCTAATAATATATTACTATATAACTCAGACTATAATTTTGCTTTGGATACTTCCGGTTTATGCTTACTTTTGCTGCCTGATTGGTAACTCATTTCATTCTCAAAAGTGTCCCATTTGGGCAGTAAAAGTATATATTATCCCACTTATAACCCAGAGCATTAAATCTAATAGAATGTAATTTTATGTACAATATTTATACACCACAAAATGTATTTTAAAATCGTAAGGCCTGGGATCATGTTCAAGAATGGACAATGAGAGAGAAAGAGAAGAATAATGATTCCTATTTGTTAATGATTTTTCAAAACTTCTGAAGCTATTTAAAAAAATCCTGAGTAAATTGAACTAAGAGAGAAAAATTGCTGTTGTAAATAGTTCTGATAAAGAGTATCTTCTGTTCATAGTAGATGGGAATTGTGCATTTCACTGACCTGCATATGTAGATGGCTTGGACAAGATTTGGGGAAAACAATAAATTACAGAAAATTAAGAGCTAGAGCACAGACCATAAAAGTGTTCCCTTACTGGATGAGGCAGTATTTATGAGTATCCCATGGATATTTAGACAGAGGTGAGGAAAAAAATTAGAAAGTATAAGTGATCAATTCTAAGAATAACTGTCACTCAGGTAATCTTCCTAAGATGTTCAATAATATCTAACATTCTGATAAATTCAATGATATCATTTCTATCATTCAATGAAGATTGTATGCCTACACAGAAGATAAATATGAAGCCAGATGCTTGGTGTAGAGTATTGAATAAAGCAAGAATTATACCTGTCCTAGAAATTACCATCTCAGGCAGAAAAATGTCACTGAACCAATAAACAAAGCAAAAGGTGTGATTACAGAACATGAAATGTACCTTCATATTTCATTTTAGTTGTTAACTTTCATTGATTAATCTTTGAATTGCCATTTGCACTTAGGGATTAAAAATTCATTTCTCACACTGGTGATGCACATGTATAGATCAAGTTTATTATAGAGTTTTTTATTATAACATTGAATTTATTGAAATAAGAAATGAAGAAAAGATCATTTAAAAATATCTGGCAGAAGTGAAAATTCATATAAGGAATTCAAATCGATGGCAGTTTTTGGAAGAATAATGTAGTAGTATGATTTCCCAGGTTTCTGCATAAAATAAGGGCAAACAAAAATAGGAAGCATCTGCTCCAGGCACTCCCAGGATGTATGATGTCATGAAGTAGAAGCCTATTTTAAGATAAAATTTGTTGAAAATAAGAAGTCCTTTGCCCAGAGTAAAAAGATAGATAGATGAATAAATAGATAGAAATTTAAACAATGACAAGGAGTTGCTTGTTTTGTGAAGAAAAGCTGAGGACAGAAGATAATGAATTTCAATACTAGTTATTAAGAAAGTTAACTTTACCTTTCTCTGCCTTCACTTTTTCTCCTGTCCAATCGAAACATCGATCTTACAACTTTTAGCTCTACCAGTAAATTTCAGAATATCTGTAGGGCAAATCCTCTGAATTTGATTTACTCAATGTTATTCAAAGACAAAGTCAAGGAGTTGGATCTCAAATCTCCTTTCCATTACATTCAGATGATGAGGTTTACTCAGAACTTCAAAAACAAAATACCATGGAATTAGATCCTGTTCTCTAGAACTCTGAAGTTCTTATTGTCAGGTTAAAATTGGAAAGTATTAGTATTTGAGTACCAGATAAAAGTGAATTTCCATAGATCTTAACTCAATTTGTATAGTCAATTTCTCCACTCTGACTGCTCCATCCTATAAATCTGTTGTTGTTGTTTAGTCACGAGTCCACTTCAGTTCAGTCACTGAGTTGTGTCCGACTCTATGTAACCTCATGGACTGCAGCACACCAGGCCTCCCTGTCCATCACCAACTCCCAGAGTTTACTCAAATTCATGTCCATTGAGTCAGTGATGTCATCCAGTCATCTCATCCTCTGTCATCCCCTTCTCCTCCCGCCCTCAATCTTTCCCAGCATCAGGGTCTTTTCAAATGAGTCAGTTCTTCACATCAGCTGGTCAGTGTATTGGAGTTTCAGCTTCAGCATCAGTCCTTCCAGTGAATATTCAGGGCTGATTTCCTTTAGGAATGTTTGGATCTCCTTGCAGTCCAATGGACTCTCAAGAGTCTTCTCCAACACCACAGTTCAAAAGCATCAATTCTTCAGCGCTCAGCTTTCTTTACAGTCCAACTCTCACATCCATACATGACTATTAGAAAAACCATAGCTTTGACTAGATGGACCTTTGTTGGCAAAGTAATGTCTTGGATTTTTAATATGCTGTCTAGATTGGTCAGAGCTTTTAGTTTAGTCACTAAGTAATGTCCAATTCTTTGGCAACTTTATGGGCTGCATTCTGCCAGGCTCCTCTCTCCATGGGATTTCCCAGGCAAGAATACTGGAGTGGATTCCTATTTCCTTCTCCAGGGAATCTTACCAATGCACGGATCAAACCCACATCTCCTGCATTGGCAGGCAGATTCTTTACCACTGAGCCATCAAGGAAGCCCCCCATACATCTATTCAGCCCATGAAATTGTTTCAAACTATTCCATCCCAAAGGGCCCTTGCTTTATCAAAATATATATAGCATTTGCTATTTACATAATATGTATGTAGAATATGTTCTTATTCTACACATTTTTACACAGCATGTAGAATATGCTCTTAATCATGCCTCTACCATTTTTACTCACTGCTGTTCCATATATAATAAATTAATTTCAAGTAGGATAGAATTCATCATTAATATTTTAGGGACTTATTTTTATCTATTAAGCAGGTACATTAATTTTGATCCAATTTTTAAAATATAAGTAGGAATCCACTTATTGTTACAAGCTAATCAACTTCATTTCTTAGGTTTAACTTAAATCTTTTTTAAATTGTGTTCATTTTCACTTTTTTATTTATCTGCTTTATGAATTTAAATATATTTGTATTCAGATCTGTTTTAATGCAATATAAACATGGCGGATTACTCGGTCACAACCGTTGACAATTTTGTAGTAATAAACAATTAAAGACAAGAATTCTCTGGTGGTATAGTGAATTAGAATTCACCTGCCAAAGCAGTGGATATGGGTTCAATCCCTGGTTTGGGAAGATTTCTCATTCCACATACCATGGAGCAACTAGGACTGTGCGCTGCAACTATTGAAGTCTAGGAACTCTAGGACCGTAAAGACACTACTACTGAGCTCACATGCTGCAACTACTGAAGCCCATGGACACCTGGAGCCTGCTCTCTGCAGCAAGAAGAGCCACCACAATGAGAAGCCCGTGCTCCACAACAAAGATTAGCCCCTGCTCTTCGCAACTAGAGGAAAGTCACGCACAGCAACAAAGACCCAGTGTAGCCAAAAGTAAGTAAATAATTAGTTTTTAAAAATGAAAAGCAAATTTATGATTTAATGATAGCTGTTAAGTATTTAAATACCTTTTCTTACCACTTATCCCTCACATCTAACATGATGGTATTTTTTTCCATTTTTTTCTTATGCAGAAGTATATATTTTTTCCTTTTATTTTCTTTTTCTCAAATGATAAATTGATTAGAAAGTATGCATGGACAGTTGCATAAAAACATTAGAGACAAACATAAGTATAATTTCCTTAACTTATGCAGACACTCATGAATTCTGAGTGATTATTTCCGTTAAGTAGGGAAAGCAGAAAAAAGAAAACCCTCTGTAAATTATTTTAATCTTAGTTAGCAACTAACATAGTGAACACTGTTTATCTCAGATTATCATTCATGATTGATTTATGGTAGCAATCTAGCAAGAAGTGTCAGTAATTCTTTTGGTTTGAATCTCCTTTCCCAATAAGTTTCTTGTGGGAGCAGAAAGGTGCTGCCTTGGTTAGAAACAATCACAAAATCACAAAATACATTTAATCTATATTTCATTTTATTACTCGGCATCAGTTACCATTTCTATAAAAAGTTCTTCATCATAGAGAAAATATTCTGTTGTTGCTAGCTTTGCAATGTGATGTTTGATTTATTTATAAACGTTTGTCATAATTGTGGAGCATATTTCAATATGATTATGACTGTGTATTTAAAGTATATTTTGTTCATTTTGAGCTATCTGCAGCTTTAAAATATTAATAAATATAAAAATTCAATAAAATTGTTTTCAATTTTTCTAGAGAATGGCTTATGTGGAGATATGACAACCAAACACATCTGTGAAATTTTGCCTAATGGAGAGAGAAGTCAAGTGTCTTCCTTCTTTTTAGCAGGGTCCTTTCCAGCATCACATTATGGAATATTCTTGATGTTATTGAGCAAACTTCCATCTTCAAACTTATCCAAACTGGTTTTTAATCTCTTCCATCCAGCTCTGGATATTTTAAAGAGAAAAGTCAGCCAGTGATACATTGGTGCCAACTCCCTTAGTATGGTCCACTCAGGAAGGAGCAGAAATGTACTGCATCGAAGGGCCACCATACCCAGAATATAGTTGCAAGCTATATGATTCTATAGTTTCACTGAGTTAGATTAAGGCTGTGATCCATGTGATCAATTTGGTTAATTTTCTGTGATTGTGGTTTTCATTCTGCCTGCCCTCTGATGGATGAGGATAAGAGGCTTGAGGAAGCCTCCTAATGGAAGGGACTGGCTCAGGGGAAAACTGAGTCTTGCTCTGGTGGGCAAGGCCATGCTCAGTAAATCTTCATTTCAAATTTCTGCTGATGAGTAGGGCTGTGGTCCCTTCTCATAGTTTGGCCTAAGGCCAAATACGGTAGGGGTAATGGCAGTAATGGTGATAAAGTTCTTCAAAAGGACATATGCCACCTCGGCTCCCAGGACTGTTTTAGTCAGGGTCCTGACCTCATGGCAGGCTACTGTTGACCTACGCCCCCACGGGAGACTCCTGGACACTCAAAGGCAAGTCTGACTCAGTCTCCTGTGGGGTCACTGCTCCTTTTTCCTGGGTCATATTGCACACAAGCTTTTTTTGTTCCCTCCAAGAGTCTGTTTCCTCAATCCTGTGTAATTTCTGTAATCAAATTCCACTGGTCTTAAAATCCCACTGGGTGTTCTCAGTTCCTTGCTGGGTCTCCAGGCCGGGCCCTAGAACTTTTGCAACATGGTGGAAACGTCTTTGGTATAACTGTTCTCCAGTGTGTGGGCTGTCTGCTTGGTGGCTCTATAATGGAGCTCATGGTGACCTCCTCAAAGAGGACTTATGCCACATGCCACACCTCCTAGGTGTGCGGCAGCCAGAGCTCCTCTTCCTGTGGCTGGTTCACTGCTGGCCCATGCCTCCAGAGGAGACACCCAAACACTCAAAAGCAGGTATTCCTCAGTCTCTTGTGGAGGTCACTGATGTTTCTCCAGGTCCTGGTACACACAAGGCTTTATTTGCATCCTCTGAGTGTCTCTGGTGGGTCTGAGATTTTATTTTAAATGTGGTTGCACCCTCCTACCATTTTGTTGGGTTTCTCATTTGCCCTTGGACATGGGGTATCATTTTTTGGTGGGATCTAACATTATCTTGTCATGGTTGTTCAGCAACTAGTTGTAATTTTGGTCTTCTCACAGGAGAATATGAGCACACATCCTTCTACTCTACCATCTGAGATTAGACATTTTCTAATGGAAACAGTGACAGACTTTATTTTCTTGGGATACAAAATCACTGCAGATGATGATTAAAGCCATAGAAGTCAAAGACACTTGCTGCTTGAAAGAAAATCTATGACAAACCTAGACAGCATATTAAAAACAAAGACCTTACTTTGCTGACAAAGGTCCATTTAGTCAAAGCTATGGCTTTTCCAATAGTCATGCATGGATGTGAGAGTTGGACCATATAAAAGGCTGAGTTCCCAGAATTGATGTTTTTGAACTGTGGTATTGGGGAAGACTCTTGAGAGTCCCTTGGACAGCAGAGAGATCAAACCAGTCAATCCTAAAGGAAATCAGTCCTGAATATTCATTGGAAGGGCTGATGCTGAAGTTGAAACCCCAGTATTTTGGCCTCCTGATGCACAGAGCTGACTCTTTAGAAAAGACCCTGATACTGGGAAAGATTGAAGACAGGGGGAGAAAGGGATGACAGAGGATGAGATGATTGGCTGGCTGACTCAATGGACATGAGTTTGAGCAAGTTCTGGGAGATAGTGAAGGACAGGGAAGCCTGGCATGCTGCAGTCCATGCGGTTGTAAAAAGTCGGACACAACTGAGTGACTGAACAACAACAACAATATTTGATTCCAGGCTATCCTTGACCAAATTGCAAAATAAATCCCTTATTAGAGTGTTGATGAAGTTGAAGCAACCTGTTTAGATATCTTTACTTATAGTCAAAGTTCATTCGAATGACCAAAGTAATTATTTTATAAAGATTGATCATCATCTTTGACAATGTTGGATAAACAAAAGTTTTATTTGTTGCTTGGATGTACTATATGTTTATGGGAAATAATATTAGACATTTGTTAGTAAATTTATGAAAGGGGAGAACTATGGATGACTCTGAAATGAAATATGACTACCAGTTGACTGAATTTTTTTAAACTTTTTTGTTTGTTTGTTTGTTTTTACTTCAACTCAGTAACAACACAGTGTAGGATTGTGTGAGGGAGGCTCAAGATGGAGAGGATATATCTATATGTATAGCTGATTCATGTTGTTCAGCAGAAACCAACACAACAGTATAAAGCAATTATCCTCTAATTTAAAAAAAAAGAAAACAAAACAATGTATATTAAGTAAGAAACATCCCACTTACTCACATTTTTGTAGTAGATAACACCACAGAAACCAAACAAATGCAAAATAAATTTGCAAGTGAAATTAGTTATTGAAGAGTTTTTCTGCCAAAAAAATGTTAAAATACTGACAATTTCACACCTTTCTTATCCCACTCTGAAAAATCAGACCACTGGGATTTTCATCTCAAAAGACATATTAAAAATGCCAACATAATAATACTCTAAACATTTACATAAAATGTAATATTTCATTCTGGATTATAGACCATGATTATGTGATTAAACTTTGATCCTAAATTCCAGACTTAAAAGAGCTTCTTTACCAAATACAGGGCTGCCCTGATGTAGATATCTGTGAAGGATGGACATATCATTCCCAGAAGTAATGATTCATTTTAATGAGCCATGTTACTGTGGTTAATTATATGTGTATCAGTGTGGTACTGTGAAAACTTCCATGAATCTTGTTGCTAATCAGAGTTTTCTTCCACAATGGGCTCTGTCAGTTTTATAATGATTGCCCCTGTTCAAATTTTCTTCCTCACTGGTGAGTTTCCCTGTGGTGAAGTTGAAATAACCTTTCCTTAACCATCTTTATGCGAGTTAAGTTTTATAAAGTATTTAAAATGTCAGGCTCAAAAATATGCTCTTAGCAAGTAACACTGTATTATCTTTTTACTTTATGAATACATGCATATATTTAATAATTAAATTTGTCATTCACTGACTTTCTAGGTCCTTTTAATGGCTGTATTTTCCTATGAGTTTGTTTCAAAAAATTAATTAGGAAGTAAGGTATTTGTACTAGAGAGTAAAAAGTTCCCAAAGCCCTTGGAATTAGTTGTTGAAACTAACAGCTGCTGAGAAGATGATATAAACTTGTACCAAGAAGGAGAGTGACAACTGTTGTGTGTATATGATGTGTATCTTCATTGTAATACAGGCATCGGTTTCTCAAGTTAATAATAAGAAATCTAAGCAAATCAGTAATAAAAAATTTTATGAAATAATTTTATTTTTACATGATACTTCTGTGTCTGAATTAAAAGTAATTCCACTTGTGAGAAAATACTCAGTGGAGAATCAAATGCTTGCTATTTTAAGACAGGAATCAACATTATTAAGAAAAAATACATATTTAAGCAAATAGGAATTTTCCATTAGGGTGTAAAGTGATCAATAATCACGGATAAACTAAAATTGAACCTGATAGCTAGAATTTTTTTCAGCATTCACTTTGATTTCCTTTCTGTAGCCCTTTCTTATCCTGACTGCATAGATTTTGTGGGTGAAAGCATGCAAACTTGCCCCTCTGAGAGTTGTAATTCAGTGTGGTACATAATTGCAGTGTCCATCTGGCACAGTATCAAAAAAAAAAAAAAAAAGACACATTTAACGGTTTAGTTATAAAAATATTCAGGTGACAGGATGCCAGATGTTTTGCATGGTTGTCATCTTTGTTTCCTCTTATTTTATCACCTAACAGAAGCTTAGTATAATGATCTTCATGTTCATATGCTTTCTACACTTTCCTTTGACCTCCACAACATCAGGAAAAATAGCACTATGAAGAAAACATTTAAAATACAAACCTCCAGGCACATGTGATTCTCTTGTAGCTCAGTCGGTAAAGAACCTGCCTCCAATGCAGGAGACCAGGTTTCATTCCCTGGGTCAGGAAGATCCCCTGGAGAAGGAAATGGCAACCCATTCCAGTATTCTTGCCTGGAAAATCCCATGGATGGAGGAGTCGGCAGGCTACAGTGCATGAGGTCGCAAAGAGTTGGACTCAACTGAGCAACTTCGCTTTCCTTTCCAGTATTCTTGCCTGGAGAATTCCATGGACAGAGGACCCTGGCAGGCTACAACCCATGGAATAGCAAGAGTCAAACAGGACTTAGTGACTAAACCACCACGCTAGGCAGAAATCCTTACAAGTAGATAAATAATATAGCTTATATTATTATATAGCTTCTTATGTATTCTTGTACATATTTAATCATACTCATTAAGAAATATGTTATTCCTTAAATGGAAAGGCAAAATGAATTAAATGTGGTAAACATTCTCTGTTGTATCCACATACCCCTGTGAATTCACCTGAGTCTGGATAATCCTGGAAGTGATGCACAGATAAAGTTTTGAATTTGGATCCTATGCAATTTTTCTCCAATCCTTTTTCTTTATTTTTCATCTTTGATCAGTATCAATAAATTTTATATAGCCATTATTAAGTCTATCACTAAGACCTATTCAAAACTAAAGTCTTAAGTAGTCGGAGTCATGATGTTTCCTTTGCACAAAGTACCATCTACACGGGGTTGACTAGAACAGAATTAGCTGCCTCAAAGAAAAGGACTAACAAATGTTATAGTGATCATAATTTATGTTTCTTTGTATTTAGATCACTAGGAACATATCTAGGAAACACCTTTTGAGTTTTCCAAGTTAATAGTAATGAAATATTTTTGAATAAATTGTGTCACTTTGCTTCCAAAGTTCATTCTTCATTTTGGCACAAAAGTCCATCTGGGTTATATAAAATTCCTGAATGCCTTTAGGCCTTCCACTTTCTGTACTGAAAATGGTGGCTGCAGAACTCACTGAAATGTTGAACTTAAAAATGGTCCAGCAGTCAAAGAAAGTGACACCAATAAATTTACTCTGTTTCTCAAGAGTCTTATCTTGAGAGAGACACTGGTTATCTGATACTGGTCCATTGAAGGAGAGGTAGCCCTATCAATCTAGACAGAAGAAAAAAATAGTAGTTCCATACCCATCCATCAAGGGCTAGAAGTGGGTAGTGATTTTGCTCTCACAGATAAATATTATAAATGGTGAGTCTTGTCTTTCCTTTCTCTAATTCCATTATTCATATATCTTAGGTACAGAACTGCTCTTCTCCTGGCAGATGGCTGTTCTGCTCACATTAAGTTAAAATAGAGAACAGTTTTGGAGCCTTGAAGAGATCAATATGTCTGCTTATTGTGCTTCTCTGATTGTTTATAATAGCCATGAAAATTTGGAGAAAATACTAAGCTTTACTAAGCATAATTTTTTCATCACAGAGAATATTTAATCAAAATAATACATTTATTTTTCACATAAATTATGTGTCTAAATGTTTGTTAGTTGTAGAAAAATATTGCAGCAGTGCCCCTGTGATATAAATATATCCTTTATACTTTCATTAGATTGCAAGAATTAATGAGTTAGAGAAACATCAACCTAGAGCAAATTGTCGCCTTTCCAGAGAATTTTCAACCTGGGTTACAAGAGTAACCACTGTGAACTGAAATGGTTTATACACCTCTGGAATATACTAGGCTAACATACATTTGATTATTATGAAACTGAAGATTAATGACTTTTTCTAATCATTAAATTTGACCTAACAATAGAGGTTAATTCACCATAAATACCTATATAGTATAGTGCTTTTAAAATTCATCTTGGGAACAAAACAATTTCTTCAATTAGAATGGAACAAAGCAGGCTCCAGAAATTTGTAGCATTAAGACAAAAATTAAAACCAAAGCCAAGGGAAGCAAATGCTTATCAGGTGATATTAGGGTCTGAAAAGTGTCTTAACGTAAAAAATCAAGAAAAAATGCTTCAAGACACAGGATCATCCATCAGTACTCTATTTGGAGCTAAGATACAAGTTCCAAGACTGAAAACATAATTTTAGAACACTATGAATTTTACCAAATAATAAATCCTACTCTAGAATAAATGTATTAGCTTGTTCCAAATCATAGTTATTAATGACAGGATTAAAAGTAAAGCCTAGATCAACCAATTCAGATTCTAGTATACACTCTACTATAGCATACATCATTCCAAGAAAGAATTGACACTCAGAATGGGTCCATCCCAAGTCTGCTACATGTAAGGGAACCTGAGTTGTAATCAGTTTGAAGACAAGGAAAGTCTAGGGTAGAGGGCATGGAAAGGAAAAATAAGAACTTGACATGATAGTTATTAAAGTGACTTTTAAAACACAATACAATTTTTACTAAGACTGTCCTGAAGTATATCACTTACCATTTGTTAGAGAATGAAATATATTGATGTATTATTCCACATTCTTTCCTCTTTTGTTCAGAGGTACTCTGTAATCCCCAGTATTCACAGCATCAACACAGATACCAAAAGCCATATACTCATTTCCCACACATTATTTTGCAATTTATGAAGCAATATTTTCCTGTGCCTAATTGTACACTTATAGTTAAAGTTTTACTTTTTATCAGTTTTATATCTGTGGCACTGTGGGGGAAAGGAGGATATATTTTCTTATCAATATATGTAATATAGTGGCAAGTATTGTGCTTGTGTGTATGTAGGTGTGTGTATATGTGTGCATACTAGAATATGTTTCTTCCAGTTATCTTTTGTATTGCATGCTTTTTGAGAAAAATAGTTTTAAATATTGGTATGACAGCTTGCATTGTGTTTTATATAAATTATGGTAGAGGGTAGTCTTATTTAAGAATATAATTACAATTAAGTAAATAAATTAAATAACTGATTTTTTAAAGTGACTAACACTTTCACTTTCAAAAAAATCTTTACTCCAACCAAAACACACTTTTATGTAGGGAAAAAAAAAATTTGAGGACTATAAATCATGTTGAAATTTGTTTGAAGATGCCAAAAACATATATCTCAAAATTGAATTTTGCATTTTTAAAACCAGGCATTATCTTAAAGTATAAGTAAAATTATTCTATATAATAAAGGAAGACTTGCCATAAAGAAATTGTGAGTTGTACTGAAAGTCAGATTTACCTGGGGAAGATTTTTTTTTCTTAATTTTTCATCTTCAGAAGTCGAGTATAGACACTAGGGATATAGACGACTATGTATTTTTTTCATGTGTTATCTAAATTCTTGATTCAAAGGGAAAACCTAGAAAGAAGGAATACTTCCAGAATATGTAAACCTTTCGGAATTTCGGTTTCATAAAACCAGACTATATTGTTCAGGCCTCATTTAAAAGCATGATGCTCCTGTTTAATAATTGTGCATCATTTTACATACAATTTTGTTTGTAAACTTTAACAAATCAGGGCAATTAATTTTACAGAACTAAAGACTTTGAAGAATGACATAATTATTATTGAATTACAGCACTTTCTGAAGAAATCTAATGCTCTAATTCAACTTTTTTTTTTTTTGGTCAACTTTTTTTTTATGATTCTGAACATAAAAGAATTGTAAAGGAAAGGAAAGAGGAAAGTAAAAGGGATAGATATTTAGAGGAAAATGTTGAAGTCAATAATTCTCTAGAGTCAAAGGAAATAACTCAGAGAAAGATATGTTTCAGGATAAAAAGATAAAAATAAGAAGACATAGGAAGACATAAGCTCCCAGTTTGATTAAAATCTACATCCATCCATGTACAGTAATTCTTAATTCAAGAACAGGTTACACTTTAAATTATCTTCTATTATTAACAAAGTACAGAAAATGTAACTAAAATAAAAGAGCAAAACCTTAAGCAAAGAGTAGAAGAGCAGAGT
This sequence comes from Cervus elaphus, assembly GCF_910594005.1. NCBI lineage: Eukaryota > Metazoa > Chordata > Mammalia > Artiodactyla > Cervidae > Cervus > Cervus elaphus. The sequence continues at coordinate 7,510,680 of NC_057842.1, read as the reverse complement.
GCAGATAAAAAGGGTTTAACCATCATCAAATTACTAAGATGATTGACAATAGCATTATTATTATTATTATTATTATTATTATTTAAAGATATGTGCCTCCTTCTCATTACCACCACTTTGAAAAAAGGGTTTCCCTGGTGGCTCAGTTGTAAAGAATCCACTGAGCAGACAATGTGGGTTTGAGCCCTGGGTCAGAAAGTTCTCCTGGAGAAGGAAATGGCAACCCACTCCAGTATTCTTGTCTTGGAAGTTCCATGGACAGAGAAGCCTGGTGGACTACAGTCTTGGGGTTGCAAGAGATCCAGACATGACTTAGTGATAAAATAACAACAATAGCTTTGATTAAAATATTCTGAGAGATCTTCACAGCATTAGGCTATAACATTGTTCCTTGTTTTCCAAAAAGTGTGGATAAATTTCCCATGAAGAGCTCTGAATTAGGAGTTCTCAGGAATCTATAAATATTTTAAATTTATCAGATATGAAACTGAGTAATTGGAATCATTCCAGAACTTGATTTCTCATCTAAATTTGGATTGTGGAGAAAAGTACTTATTACTAGGTGACTGGTTAGAGTGGCAACAACAACAAAATGAAGCCAAACAGAAAAAGGGAAATGATTTTAGAGTGAGAATATTATACATGCTTCAGAAACTGTGGTCTGTTCCTAGTACTGTGAAAGAATCTGCCTACACATCTTAACTTACCAAGTATAAGAAATGAAAATATTTGTTAGGATTTGTCAACAATCAGAACAAAACACACAGACAAACACACACTTAATGGGAACAAAACTTTGTTTTCTGGGTGTATTATTTTCAACATGCTAAAATGTTTTAATCAATATTTCCAAAAAGTATATAGTATAGAATTTTATGGTCTGTATATTTTCTTATTGTGGAATATCCAGTATAATCATTTACTTATTCTTCCAGATGTATACATAGATATACCCATTCCCCTCCACACACAATGCATACATATCTTAGATACTCATATATCAATGCATAAATATATGCCATAACAGGAATTCCACTCTATGTGTTAGACAGAGGAGCTGGTTTGATATAAATTTGGATGTGAAGCTCAATTTTCAGTTATGGAATGGCAAAAATAATCACCATTTAGGGAAAACTAATTTTTTAATTGTTAATTTCCAGAGTTATTTTCTTTATTTTTATTCCAGTTTTGTTGAAGTCTAATTGACCTCAATTACAGCATTAAGTAAGATTGAGATGTGTAGTGTAGTAATTTCACTTAATACATCATAAAACAATTATCACAGTAAGCTTGGTGAACATCCATCATCTCATATAGATACACTGACCTGTATCTGTTTAGTTGTATTTGTTCATTTATTTTGAGGTGTAGATCCACATGTGAGTAAAACCATACAGTATTGATCTTTCTCTGACTTATTTCATTCAGCACACCAGACCTCCCTGTCCATCACCAATTCCCGGAGTCCACCCAAACCCATGTCCATTGAGTCAGTGATGCCATCCAACCATCTCATCCTCTCTCGGCCCTCAATCCTTCCCAGCATCAGGGTCTTTTCCAATGAGTCATCTCTTTGCATCAGGTGGCCAAAGTATTGGAGTTTCAGCTTCAGCATCAGTCCTCCCAATGAACACCCAGGACTGATCTCCTTTAGGATGGACTGGTTGGATCTCCTTGCAGCCCAAGGGACTCTCAAGAGTCTTCTCCAACACCACAGTTCAAAAGCATCGATTCTTCAGTGCTCAGCTTTCTTTATAGTCCAACTCTCACATCCATACACGACTACTGGAAAAACCATAACCTTGGCTAGACGGGTGTTTGTTGACAAAGTAATGTCTCTGCTTTTTAATATGCTGTCTAGGTTGATCATAACTTTCCTTCCAAGGAGAAAATTTCTTCTAATTTCATGGCTGCAATCACCATCTGCAGTGATTTTGGAGCCTAAAAAAATAAAGTCAGCCACTGTTTCCACTGTTTCCCCATCTATTTGCCATGAAGTGATGGGACTGGATGCCGTGAGCTTAGTTTTCTGAATATTGAGATTTAAGCCAACTTTTTCACTCACCTCTTTCACTTTCATCAAGAGGCTCTTTAGTTCTTCTTCACTTTCTCCCATGAGGGTTAGGGTTAGGATTAGCATGGCAATAAGTTATTTTTTTATAGATGAGTAATATTCCATTGTATAGATATATTTTCAAGTTAGGTGATTTAGTGTTTTTTTGTTTTGTTTTGTTTTTTTTCAGATAAATACTCAGGAGTGTCATTACAGTACCTGGTGGTGGTCATATTTTTAATTTTTAGAGGAGATTCCATACTGTTTTCCATAGTGTCTGTCCCAGTTTACATTCCCATCAAAAGTACACGTGTTGACTTTTTCCTACATCTTTACCAGCACTTGTTATTTGTTGTCTTTTTCATAATAGACAGTTTAATTGGTATGAGGTGATGCCTAACTGTGATTTTGACCTGCATTTCACTGTTGATGAGATATATTTATCATTTTTTTCCTGTACCTATTGGACATCTCTGTGTATTCTTTTGAAAAATATCAATTCATGTTTTCTCTCATTTTTAATTGGTTTGTTTTCTGATGTTGATTGTATGAATTCCTTGTATAATTGAGAAAGTAACCCCTTTCAAATATAACTTGCAAGTATCTTCTGACATTTATTAATTAGCCTTTAAAGAAATAATTTCCTTTGCTATGCAAATCATTTTAGTTAATGTAGTCATATCTGTTTATTTTTGCTTGTGTTTCTCTTTCCACCATAGATGCATCAGAACAAATATTGTTAAGACTGATATTAAGACTTATGACTAAGAGTTTAATGCCTATTATTTTTTCCTAGAAGTTTTATGATTTCATGCCTTACATGTAAGTCTTTAATCCACTTGAGTTTATTTTTCTGTATGAGGCAAGAAAGTAGTTCAATTTCTTTCTTTTCATGTAGCTGTCCAGTTTTCACAGTGTCATATTTTGGAGAAACTATTTATTTCTCATTATATATTCCTGGCTCCTTTATCACATATTAATTACATAGATAAGTTTGGGTTCATTTCTGTGCTCTCTATTTTTTTTTCCATTGAACTGTGCAGCTGTTTTTGTGCCAATACTATATACACTACAATAAAAAGTAATACTTTTTATTACTGCAGATGGTGACTGCAGCCATAAAATTAAAAGATCCTTGCTCCTTGGAAGAAAAGCTATGACAAACCTAGATAGCATAATAAAAAGCAGAGACATTACTTGGCCAATAAAGGTCTGTATAGTCAAAGCTATGGTTTTTCCAGTAGTCATGTATGGATGTGAGAGTTGGACCATAAAGAAGGCTCAGTGCCAAGAATTGATGCTCTTGAACTATGGTGTTGGAGAAGACTCTTGAGAGTCCCTTGGACTGCAAGGAGATCCAACCAGTCCATCCTAAAGGAGATCAGTTCTGGGGGTTCATTGGAAAGACTGATGCTAAAGCTGGAGCCTCAATACTTTGGGCACCTGATGTGTAGAGCTGACTCTTTAGATAATACCCTAATGCTGGGAAAGATTGAAGGCAGGAGGAAAAGGGGATGACAGAGGATGAGATGGTTGACTGGCATCACCGACTCAATGGACATTAGTTTGAGCAAGCTCTGGGAGATGGTGAAGGATAGGGAAGCATGGTGTGCTGCAATTCATGGGGTCGCAAAGAGTCAGACATGACTGACTGACTAAACAACAACAAAAAGTCCAGGTTCTTTTTTGTGCTCTCTATTTTGTTCCACTAATCTTTACAACTGTTTTTTTTGCCAATACCATACTCTTTTGGTTACAATAACTTTGAAGTATATTTTGAAATAAGAATATGTGTCACCTACATTTATGTTCTTTCTGAAGATTGTTTTTGGTCATTAAGGGTCTACTGTATTTTTATACAAATTTTAGAATCATTTGTTCCACTTCTGTTGAAAATGCCATTGGTATTTTGATGAGCATAGAATTGAATTTGTAAATTGCCTTTGGTTATATGTATATTTTAACAATCTTAATTATTATAAACCATGAACACAGTATATCTTTCCACTTGTTTATATCATCTTTAGCTTCATTCAACAGTATCTATTAATTGTCTAATTACAGATCTTTTACTTCCTTAGTTCAATTTATTCATAAATATTTTATTAATTTTGATGGAATGCAAATGAGATTAAACATACTTTTTCTGGTAGTGTATTTTTAGTGTATAGAAACACAGGCTTCCCTGTTAGATAAACTAGTGAAGAATATGCCTCCAATGCAGGAGACCCCAGTTTGATTTCTGTGTTGGGAAGATCTGCTGGAGAAGAGAATGGCTACACCCACTCCAATATTCTGGCCTGGAGAATTCCATGAACAGAGGAGCCTGGCAGGCTACAGTCCATGGAGTCACAAAGGGTTGGACACAAATAAGCAACTTTTGCTTTCATAGAAACACAGCAGACTTCTGTATATTAATTTTTTATTCCACAACCTTATTAAATTCACTGATGAATCCTAGTGACTTTTTGCTGATATCTTTAGGCCGTTTTCTTTTTTTTTTTTTTTAATGAGTCCTATTACTATTATGTCATTTGTACAATAATATTTTACTTCTTCTATTCTAATGTGGATTAGATTTATTTCTTTTTCTTTCCCAAGTGGTGTTCCCAGAATTTTCAATATGATGGTGATTAATATAGTATTTTAATTGGTAATATTTTGTTAAGGATTTATATTTGTGTCCATGAGTGATATTGGTCTGACATTTTCTTTTATGTGATATATTTGTCTGGTTTTAGTATCAGGTTGATCCTGGACTCTTAGAATGGGTTTGAAATTGTTCCTATCACTGCAATTTGGGGAGATATTTTGAAAAAGATAGGTGTTAACTATTCTGCAAATATTTGGTAGAATTCTACTGTGAAGCTGTCAAGTCCTGGACTTTTGTTTGATGGTAGTTTTATTGATTATATTTTATTATTGGTGGTTGGTCTGTTCATATTTTCTATTTCTTCCTAATTCAGTTTTAGGAGCTTGTATTTAATGTCCATTGTTTCAAGGTTGTTATTTTTATTGGTATACAGTTGTCTGTAGTAATAGCTTATGATTCTTTGCATTTCTATGGTGTCAATTGTAACCACTCTTCTCTTATTTCTAGTTTTATTCATTTGGATTTTATCTATTTTCTTCTTGATAAAAAAGGCTTAATGTTTATCAATTTTGTTTATCTTTTCAAAGAATTAGCTCTTAGCTTCAATGATGATTTTGTTGCTTCTTTAGTCTATTTTTAATTTACTTATGATATGATCTTTATAACTTCCTTGACTATGCTTGGATTTTGCTTTTTCTTCTTTTTCTAGTTCCTTTTCCATCAAGATTAGGTTGTTTATTTTAGATTTTACTTGTTCCCTGGGGTATGTTTGTATCACTATAAACTTTCATCTTATAATTACTTTCAGTTTGTAATATATATTTTGGACTGCTGTGTTTCATTTTCATTTGTATCCCCATATTTTTTATTCCCTCTGTGATTTTTTCAAGGCTCATTGGCAATTTAGAAGCATATTGTGTAGCCGTAACATATTTGTATTTTTTGTATTTTTAAATTTTAATTTATTTCCAGTTTTATAGGGTCATAATCAGAAAATATTTTTCATATAATTTTCAATTTTCTTAAATTTTCTAAGTCTTGTTTTGGGGTCTAGCATGAAATCTGTATGGCAGAATATAATCTGCTGCTTTGGGCTGTAATGTTTTATATATATACATACATATAGCTATTAATTTATCACATATAATGTTTCATTTAAGGCCAATTTTCATTATTGATTTTCTGTATGCATGGCCCATCCATTAGCATAATTTTGATTTTACTGTCCCCTACTATTACTATGTTTCTGTCTGCCCCCCATGTCTGTTTTTAATTGAACTATGTACCTAAGTACTCTTATTTGCATATATATTTACATGGTCTTCCCTTGTGGCTCAGCTGGTAAAGAATCTGTCTGCAATGTGGGAGACCTGGGTTCAATCCCTGGATTGGAACGATCCCCTGGAGAAGGGAAAGGCTATCGACTCCATTACATACACACACATTCATATATATATATATATCTGTTATATCCTCTTCTTAGATTTATCCTTTAATTGTTATGTAATGTCCTTCTTTTTGTCTTGATACACTCTTTGTTTTCAAGTATATCTTTTTCTGATATAATTATTGCTCCCCCAGAAATTTTTGCTTCTATTTTCATGGAATACGTGTTTCTATCCCTTCATTTTCAGTGCTTGTGCTTATTTCAATCTGAAGTGATTTTCTTGTAAGCAGCATATTTATGGGTCTTCTTGCAATCAGTCAGCTACTGGATGTATTTTGATTATATTTACAGGGCATCCCTGGTAGCTCAGCTGGAAAAGAATCTGTCTGCAATGCAGGAGATGTTGGTTCATTTCTCTGTTGAGAAGGGCCCCTGCAGGAGGGCATGTCTACTCACTCCAATATTCTTGCCTGGAGAATCCCCATGGACAGAGGATCCTGGTGGGCTACAATCCATGGGGTTGCAAAGAGTCAGACAGGACTGAGCGACAAAGAACACACATAGTAATTATATTTAAAATAATTTTATTTGCAGTCCATTATATTTAAAGTAATCTTGACAGGTGTGTACTTACTGTCACTTTGTAGTTTGGGGATTATTTTTGCAGTTCTTTTTGACACTTTCTTCTTTTGCGGTCTTCCTTTCAACTTGATTTCTTCATTCAGCATAATTTGGAACCCTTTCTTAGTTTGTTGTATGCGTACTTGCAATAGACTTTTACTTTGTGGTAACTGTGGAATTCATATATAGTGATCTATATACGTATGCAATCCTTTAAGTTTCTAATCCCTTAAATTCAAACATACTTTAACATCCCTACATTTTACTCTTACCCTATGTTTACTGTTTTCCACATTCTATTTCGTATTTTATGCTTTATATATGTTTTAGCTACTTAATATGGATATAAATCATTTAATTGGTTTTGTCTTTTAGGCTTCCTACAAACGTTATAAGAGGTTGATCTAGTACCTTTAATGTGTATTTGCCTATACTATGTATTTGTTTTATCAATGATATTTTTTTCTTTCATAACTTTTATATTTTTGGTTGTGGCCTTTACTGTTTTGAGAAGTCCTTTCAACATTCCTTGTTAAGTTGGTTCACTGTGCTAAACTCTTAGTTTTTGCTTATCTATTAAACATTTTGCTCTTTTAAAAATCTGGATAAATGCCTTGTCACAGGAGTATTCTTGATTGCATTTTTCCCCCATTGTCACTTTAATTATATCATGTCACTCATTTCTGGCCTTCATCATTTCTTCAGAATGTTTGTGGACAAAGACACTGTCATATTAATTTCTAAGAAGTATTTTTCCAACAAACAACACAATAGGTGCAAGTATTTGCAAGTTGGCAATGATCCAAAGAAAAATGATGAAAGAATTTATTCCTTAAGCTTTCATTTTCTTAGAAAGCTCACATCTACATATAACTTTCACATATGAATCAAGTTAGAATATGGATTTTAGCCTTCACATTACAACTGTTAAATTTGCCATTGCCTTCCACACAGAGCTGACTTTTACACTGCATACTCTGACAGAAATTTCTGGCATAAATTTTTGACAAATGGATACTCTATGGAATCATCAATGTAATCACATGTATACAATACTTCCATTAATGCACAAATTCCCTCTTGTAAATTTGCAGTCACTCTTCCCAAACACAAAGCCTATGGCAACATTTGATATTTTTCTGCCTTCATAATTTTGATAATACAAAATGTTTATAAACAGAATATGCATATTATATTTATGAAAATTATATATATATATATATATATGTTTGTGTGTGTATGTGTTTGTGTGTGTGTGTGTCTGTGTGTGTGTGAATCACTCGGTCATGTCCAAATCTTTGCTGGAGTAAGAATACTGGAGTGGGTTGACATTCTATTCTCCAAGGGATCTTCCCAACCCTGGGATCAAGTCCCATTCTCCCACATTGCAGGCAGATTCTTTACTGTCTGACCCAACAGGCAGTTAATATGTACATATGTTTGTATAAAAATGGGCTTCCCAGGTGGCTCAGTGGGTAAAGAATCAACCTGATATACAAGTCATACAGGAGACATTGGTTTGATCTCTGGGTCTAGAAGATTCCCTGGAGGGCATGACAACCCATTACAGTGTTATTGCCTGAAAAAGCCCATGGGCAGCGGAGACTGGCAGGCTGCTGTGCATGGGATCGCAAAGAGTCAGACAAAACTGAAGCAACTGAGGGTGCATGAACACGTATAAATACATGTACATATATATATAGCCTTTTCTCAGCTTGCTTTTTCACTTGTAAAACTACTCTCTTTTCATCCATTTAAGTTATTTTTTGTGTCAATAATTTGTCACTTTCAATTGTTGAATAATATTCCATCATATGGATGTATCCATTTGTTTAACCATTTACTAGATTAAGATTAAGGACCTTTAGACTGTTTCAAGTTTTTCATGGTTATAAATAGCATCATTGTAAATATTTGTGTTAATGGACATATTTCCTGGTTTCTAATTTAAAAACATTCCATCATTCATCACAAATTTTTATATTAGCCATAAAATTCGTTGTTCATGTCTCTTATAATGTTAAAGAAAATTTTTTTTTCCTATTTTCCTTAATGTTTTTATTATGATTGGATGTTCAGTTTTGTCAGCTATTTCATATTCCTCCACTGAGATGTTCATGTACTTACTTTCATTAGTCTATTGATACAATGTTAGATAGATTTTTAAATGTTGAATTAGCTTTGCATTCTCAGAATAATCCTCATTTTTTCTTGATGTATTATCTATTCATAAATTTTGGAATTCTATTTGCTATTCTTAGTTGATTTTTGCATTTAAATTCATGAGGGATAGTAATCTTATAGATCTACCTTTTTAGAATATTTTTTTAAAAATTTTCATATCAATATATAGTGGGCTCAAAAAATAAATTTGTATAGAATTGATATAATCTTTCAAATATTTCATAGACTTCTCAGATGAAGTGATTTGGACCACACACACACACACACACACACACACACACACACACACACAATTTTAAACACCATCTATGAATTAAATTTCTTCAACAGGAAAAACTACTTAAGCTTTCTATTTAGGTCTCACTCTTCAGTTCATTTCAGTCGCTCAGTCATATTCAACTCTTACTGACCCCATGGGCTGCAGAATGCCAGGCTGCCCTGTCCATCACCAACACCCAGAGCTTGCTCAAACTCATGTCCATCACGTCGGTGATGCCATCCAACCATCTTATCTTCTGTTGTCCCCGTCTCCTCCTGCCTTCAATCTTTCCCATCATCAGGGTCTTTTCCAATGACTCAGCTCTTCGCATCAGGTGGCTGAACCACTGGAGTTTTCAGCTTCAGCATCAGTCCTCCAATGACTATTCAGGATTGATTTCCTTTAGGATGGACTGGTTGGATCTCCTTGCAGTCCAAGGGACTCTCAAGAGTCTTCTCCAACAACACAGTTGCAAAGCATCAATTCTTCTGTGCTCAGGTTTCTATATGGTCCAATTCTCACACCTATACATGACTACTGGAAAAACCATAGCTTTGACTAAATGGAACTTTGTTGACAAAGTAATATCTCTGCTTTTTAATATGCTGTGTAGGTTGGTCATGACTTTTCTTCCAAGAGGCAAGCATCTTTTAATTTCATGGCGGCAGTCACAATCTGCAGTGATTTTGGAGCCCAAGGAAATAAAGTTTTTACTGTTTCCATTGTTTCCTCATCTATTTGCCGTGAAGTGATGGGACTGGATGCCATGATCTTAGTTCTATGAGGCTTGAGTTTTACACCAGGTTTCTCACTCACCTCTTTCACTTTCATCAAGAGGCTCTTTAATTCCTCTTCACTTTCTATCATAAGGGTGGTGTCATCTGCATATCCGAGGTTATTGATATTTCTCCCATCAATCTTGATTCCAGCTTGTGCTTCATCCAGCCCAGCATTTCTCATGATGTACTCTATACGTAAGTTAAATAAGGAAGGTGACAATATACAGCCTTGACTACTCCTTTCCCATTTGGAACCAGTCTTTTGTTCCATGTCCAGTTCTAATTGTTGCTTTATGACCAGTCTATAGATTTCTCAGGAGGCATGTAAGGTGGTGTGGTATTCCCATATCTTGAAGAATTTTCTACAGTTTGTTGTGATCTACACTGTCAAAGGCTTTGGAGTAATCAATAAAGCAGAAGTAGATTTTTTTTTTTTTTTTCTGGAATTCTCTTGCTTTTTCTATGATCCAACGAAAGATGGCAACTTGATCTTTGGTTTCTCTTCCTTTCTAGATCCAGTTTGAACATCTGGATGTTCAAGATTCATATACTGTTGAAGCCTGGCTTGGAGAATTTTTACCATTATTTTGCTTGCATGTTAGATGAGTACAATTGTGTGGTAGTTTGAACATTCTTGGGATTGCCCTTCTTTGGGATAGGAATGAAAACTGATCTTTTCCAGTACTGTGGCCACTGCTGAGTCTTTCAAATTTGCTAGCATGTTGAGTGCAGCACTTTCACAACATCATCATTAGGATTTGAAATAGCTCAACTGGAATTCCATCAACTCCACTAGCTTTGTTCGTAATGATGTTTCCTAAGGACCACTTTACTTTGCGCTCCAGGCTGTCTGGCTCTAGGTGAGTGATCACACCGTCGCGGTTATCTGAGTCATGAAGATCTTTTTTGCACAGTTCTTCTGTGCATTCTTGCCACCTCTTCTTAATATCTTCTGCCTCTGTTAGGTCTGTAATATTTCTTTCCTTTATTATGCTCATCTTTGCATGAAATGTTCCCCTGTTATTTCTAATTGAAGAGATCTCTAATTTCTCCCATTCTATTGTTTTCCTGTATCTCTTTGCATTGATCACTGAGGAAGCCTTTCTTATCCGTCCTTGCTATTCTTTGGAACTCTGCATTCAAATGGGTGTATCTTTCCTTTTCTCCTTTGCCTTTAGCTTCTCTTCTATTCTCAGCTATTTGTAAGGCCTCCTCAGACAACCATGTTGCCTTTGTGCATTTCTTTTTTCTTGGGGATTGTTTTGATCACTGCCTCCTGTACAGTGTCATGAACTACGGTCCATAGTTCTTTGTACACTCTATCAGATCCAATCCACTTCCACTGTGTTATCATAAGGGATTTGATTTAGTTCATACCTGAATGGGCTAGTGATTTTCTCTACTTTCTACAATTTAAGTCTGTACTTTGCAATAAGGTATCACTCTTATGCTCTCTTTTCTTCTGTCTTTCTTTTTGAATGGATACTGTGTTTTTCGGCAAAAAAAGCTTACTACAAAATTTATTGGCATAAACATAGTTCACATTGTTCTCTGATTATCATTTTTCATTCTATAGTATTTGTAGTGATTAGGGAGATGGTTTGGCTAGAAGTTTATCAAATGCATTAATTTTATGTTTTATTGATATTTTTATTATTTTCTGTTCTTATTTTTATTATTTAATTCTTCTGTTGATTTGGGTTCAATTTTCTTTCTTATTCTGATGTGTCAAAACAGAAATTTAAATAGTTGACCTGCAGATCCTAGGATGAGTTTCTGTTTCTTTTCCTATGTTTATTACATGCTTCAATTAGATTCATACTTGGAAAGAGTTAACAGTCATATTAAAATATTTTTGACATCCATAGGTATCATAATTCTATAAGTCCACATGGTAATTACATAAATATAAGCTGTCAGTATATGATTGCTTCTACCTGTAATATTTAGTAATTACATAATTTGGCATGATTGCAATTATAAAAAGAGTACATAGTAATTGACTAAAATTATTTTTTTAGTTTTTTTTCTAAAACTCAAAACTTTTCTATATTATGAAAAGTAACAAAACATGCAATTAGAAGAAAATTCAGAGGGATACTCTATTATTCTTCAAAATGTGAGAAACTAATTTTTTGTCTTTTTATAATATTTGATCAAATGTATAACTGTGTGCTACATCTATCTAAAATTATGCATAATCTAATAAAATTTGCATAATCGTTCAAAACTTTGTTTTAGGGAAGGAACTTTTTAACTTCTTGACTTTTTTTTTTACTAATGTAAAATTATTTTGGCATCTCAGAGAAACAAATAATCCAAAGAAAAAACAATGATTAAGTTGACATTGTCACTGATAGCCACATGCTTTATACTCCTCTCATGAAACTCAAGGTTAACTAGTAACAGACATTAAATTTTTCTATATAAGTTCTACTTGACCTTTAATATTATGTATTTGATGACCGGGATGGCATGATTTTTAAATAAAAAATTAATTTAAAAATATATGTGATAAGAAAAGGCAGCTTCATGATTCTGCCTTGCAGCTTCAACAAATAATTATAGACACACTGGAAACAAACCAAAAAAAAAAAAACAATATTGGCAATGAATTGGAAAGTCTCTAAAAGGACATAAAATATATAAAGCAGAATGTGATGAAAACTTTATAACTAAACATGTGAGATATTTGAAGTAGGTTCAACAGCATAATATAAGCAATAGAGGAAAATAAATGAATTGGCAGAAATTTTGAGATCATCTCTTCTGAATGACAAAAGAAAGTAGACTAGAAACAAAATGTACAGATCCTCAAAACCTGTGGAACTATAACAAATGATATGAAATTATTTTTATTGAACTCCACAAACAGAAGAGAAAAAAAAAGTACACTTCCTATGTTTAGCAAGAGACATAAACCAATTTATTCAAAAATTAGTTGAATATCAAACCAAAAGAAAATCCCTATCAAGACACTTCATAACTACTTACTTACATATATTACCTGAAAACTAAAGACAAATAAAATACATGGAGAAGAGAAAATGACACCTTATCTATAGGGGAAACCAATTTGAATGATAGCAAACTTCGTGGCAGAAAACAGAAGCCAGAAAGAAGTGGGAGAATATTTTTAAATTACCTAATTAAAAAAAAAAAAAAAGATGTCAATCCATAAACAAATAACAAGTAAAAAATATTTTTCTGAGATAAAGAATAAAACCAGATATTTTCAGAAAGATAATTTATCACCAATAGAAGACACAGGTTCAGTCACTGGATCAGGAAGATCCCCTGAAGAAGGAAATGATAATACAGTCCAGTATTCTTCCCTGGGAAATTCTATGGACAGAAAATCTTGGTGGGTTACAGTCTATGGGGATCACAAAAATATTGGACACAATTTAATGATTAAACAACAGCAACACCATCAATCAAATGAATCTAATCAGCATTTATAAGGAAATCTCCAAATCCTTGGTGACTTAGCAAATTCTGAGAAATGCTAAGTCAAACAAGAAGTTTTCAGATGTTATGAAAATAATATCATATTGTAAATTAACTGTACTTCCAATGTTAAAAAAACAGTGTATATAGATAGATAGACAGATGTATTTGAAAAGAAAAAAATGTTTATCAAATTTGTGGAAACAGCCAAAGTTGAAAGGATCATTTATAGTTTTAAATACATATATTGAAAACAGATGAAAAGTGTCAAGTCAATATTCTGAACATTCAACCTCAAAACCTAGAAAAAGAAGAATTAGCAAACCCCAAGCAAATCAAGGAAATAATAAAAATAAAGGCAGAAATAAATAAAATTATAAACAGGAAAATAATAGTGAATATCATATGAAAAAATAACTAATATTTTTTAAAAAATGAAAAAAAAAAACTTCTTGCTAGACTTACAAAGTTAAAAAAAGAGAGTATGAAATTACAAAATATGAGGAACAACACAAGATATATCATGACAAACTTTACAGATGCTAAAAGAATAACTAGGGCATACTAAAAAGAGCTCTGTACACTTTGACAGTCATGATGAAACAGACAAATTACCAACAAAAATAAAACCAATCACATCCCACTTAATAAGAACTATATAATCAGCATATCTCTGTAACTATTAAGAAAATTAGATTCCTGATTTTAAAATACCCATGAAAGAACATCACAGACCCCAATGATTTCACTGGAAAATTCCATCAACTGTTTGAAGGATTAACAGCAATACGGTACAATCTCTTTCAGGATACAGTAGAAGGGAGATATTTTAAAATTTATTTTCTGAAGCTATTATTACATCAAAACCAGATAAAAGAAGTACACAAAAATGAAGATAAAAGAACATTTAAAAAGAAAGATATCAATGTCCTAGCTAATAGGGACAAAAATTCTTACCATAATATCAGCAGAATGAATGAAACATATAAGAATAATTATTCACTATGAGAAAATGGGTTTTATTCCAGAAATGCAAGACTGGTTCAATATTGAAAAAAATCAATTGGAACAATTACACAAGATTATTTTTTAATATATTTTTAATTGGAAAATAATTGCTTTGCAATGTTGTGCTGGTTTCTTCCATACAGCAACATGAATCAGCCATAAGTATACATATATCCCTCCCACTTCCCACCCCATCTCATCCCTCGAGGTTGTCACAGAGCACCAGGTTGAGCTCCCTCTGTTAAACAACAACTTCCCCCTAGCTATTTTACATATGGTAATACCTATGTCTCAATGCTACTCTCTCAATTTGTCCCACCCTCTCCTTCCACTGCTCTGGCCACAAGTCTGTTAACTGTGTCCACATTTCTATTCCTGAACTGCAAATATGTCCATCAGAAACATTTTTCTAGATTCCATATACATGCATTAATGTATGGTACTTGTTTTTCCTCATTCTGATTTGTTTCACTCTCTATGACAAGTCTTTGCAAATGACCCCATATCTTTCCTTTTTACTGCCAGGTAATATTCCTTTGTATACATGCACTATGTCTTCTTTTTCTGTTTCTCTTTCGATTTAGGTTAGCAACCATTTAGGTTGCTTCCATATCCTATATGGTAAATAGTGCTGCAATAAACACTGGGGTGCATGTGTCTTTTTGAATAATGGTTTTCTAAGGGCATATGCCCAGAAGCAGGATTGCTAGGTCACATGGTAGTTCTATTTTTTTTTTTTTTTTTAAGGAATTCTGCCTTTTTCTCTAAAGGGGCTGTATCAATTTACATTCCCATCAACAATGCAAGAAAGGTTCACTTTCTCCACACCCTCACCAGCATTTATTGTTTGTGAATATTTTTGATTATGGCCATTCTACTGGTATGAGGCTATACACATCATTTTAGTTTTGATTTGGATTTCTCTAATAATGAGTAACGTTGAGCATTTTTTTTTTCATGTGTTTATTGACCATTTGCTTGTCTCCTTTAGGTATTTTGCCCATTATTTATTTATTTTTAATTGGGTTGTTTATTTTCCTGATATTGAATTGCATGAACTGTTCATGTATTTTGGAGATTACTCCTTTGTCAGTTGATTCATTGGTAAATATTTTCTTCCATTCTCATTATCATCTTTTCATCTGTTTAAAGTGCCATTTGCTGTGCAAAAGTTTTTAATTAGGTCCCCTTTATTTAATATTTTTTTTTTTTTATTTCCACTACTCTAACAGGTGGGTCAAAGAGGATCTTGCTGCAATTTCGGACAATGAGTGTTTTACATTTTCCTCTAAAAGTTTACAGTTTCTGGTCTTACATTTAGGTCTTTAAACCAATTTCAAGCTTCCCTGATACCTCACTTGATAAAGAATCTGCCTGCAATGCAGGAAACCCTGGGTCAGGAAGATCCACTGGAGAAGGGATGGGCTACCCACACCAGTATTCTTGGGCTTCCCTTGTGGCTCAACTGGTAAATAATCTGCCTGCAATGCCCAAGACCTGGGTTTTATCCCTGGGTTGAGAAGATCTCTTGGAGAAGGGAATAGTTACCCACTCCAGTATTCTGGCCTGGAGAAGTCTATGGACTATATGGTCCATGGGGTCACAAAGAGTCGGACATGACTGACCAACTTTTACTTCCACTTTCTTTCAAACCATTTCCAGTTTATTTTTGTGTATGGTGTTAGGAAGTGTTCTAATTTCATTCTTTTACATGTAGCTGTCTATGTTCCCACCACCACTTACTGAAGAGACTATTCATTCTCCATTGCATATTCATTCCTCCTTTGCCCATAGGTGCCTGAGTTTATCTCTGGGATTCCTATCTTGTGTCACTGATCTATGTTTCCAGTTCTATATTGTTTTGATTACTGTAGTTTGTAGTATAATCTGAAGCCTGGTAGGTTGATTTGTCCAACTCTGTTTTTCTTTCTCAAGATTGATTTTGCTATTTGGAGTCTTCTATGTTTCCATACAAATTGAGAAAAGTTTTGTTCTAGTTCTTTGAAAAATGTCACTGGCCATTTAGTAGGGATTGCATTGACTCTGTAGATTGCTTTGCCCATGTTAAGTTGTTTCAGTCATGTCCGACTTTGTGTGACCTTCTTGACTGTAACCTGCCAGGGTCCTCTGTCCATAGGATTCTCCAGGCAAGAATACTGAGATGGGTTGCCATGTCCTCCTCCAGGAGATCTTCCTGACCCAGGGGTTGAAATTGCATTTCTATGCCTGCTACATTGGCAGGCAGGTTCTTGACCACTAGCACCACCATCCAAGAACATGATATACCTCTCCATTTGTTTATGTCATCTTTGATTTCTTTCATTAGTGTCTTATAGTTGTCTGCATACAGGTTTTTTTGTGTACGTATGTAGGATTATTCTTATATTATTTTTAGGTATGATTAAGATTATTCTAAAATTTACATAAAATCAATGTAAGTTCAAAAACTAAAACAATTTTTAAAAGATAAACTGTAAATTAGAAGAAAATGGTCTCTACCTAGTTTCAAGCCTTATGTTAAATGTGTTGTAATTACACTGTCTGGTATTATAAACGTATAGGTACTTTTATATGTCAGTGGAAAAGAATCAAGAGCATGAAAGTATATCCATGCATATCCTGTGCTGAATTATTTTTACAAAGATTCAAATGCAGTTTAATGAAGAAAAGATGTCCTTTTCCACAAATTATGCTAAAATAAGTGGAAATCCATTAGCAAACAAATAAATAAAATAAAGCAAACAATATTGACATAAGTCTTGGATCTTTAACCCAAATATATCAAACCATATCTCTGGGACCTACAGTTAGATGATAGGAAAATTAGATACCAACATTAGAATGAGCCAACATAGAAAAAAATGAAAAGTTGAACTTCATCAAAGTTAAAAACATTTGACCTTTAAAATATTCTGGGGAAAAAAATAGGGGGAGGGTCAATGGACAGACAGTGAAGAGGATATTTATAAACCATACAGCCAAAAAAAAAGACTTGTTATTGAATATATAAAGAACTCTTGAAACTAAAGAAACCTAAACTCTGTAAACTGAAATAAATCCAATTAGCAAATGGGAAATAACATAGAAATTTCAGTGAAAAGAAGATGCAGATAATAAACAAGAGCATGAACAAAATTAAATATCACTAAAATTCAGACTTAAATTGAAGAAAGAAGGTAAAACCACTAGACCATTCAGGTATGACCTAAATCAAATCCCTTATGATTATACAGTGGAAGTGAGAGACTAGATCTGATAGACAGGGTGCCTGATGCACTATGGACAGAAGTTCATGACAATGTACAGGAGAGAGGGATTAAGACTATCCCCATGGAAAAGAAAAGCAAAAAAAAAAAAAAAAAAAAAAAAAGACTGTCTGAGGAGGCCTTACAAATAGCTGTGAAAAGAAGAGAAGTGAAAAGCAAAGGAGAAAAGGAAAGATATTCCCATTTGAATGCAGATTTCCAAAGAATAGCAAGGAGAGATAAGAAAGCCTTCCTCAGTGATCAGTGCAAAGACAAAGAGGAAAACAACAGAATGGGTAAGACTAGAGATCTCTTCAAGAAAATTAGAGACACCAAGGGAACATTTCATGCAAAGATGGGTTTGATAAAGGACAGAAATGGTATGGACCTAACAGAAGCAGAAGATATTAAGAAGAGGTGGCAAAAATAAACAGAAGAACTGTACAAAAAATATCTTTACAACCCAGATAATGCCTTAGAAAGCATCAGTACGAACAAAGCTAGTGGAGGTGATGGAGTTCCAGTTGAGCTATTTCAAATCCTGAAAGATGATGCTGGGAAAGTGCTACACTCAGTATGCCAGCAAATTTGGAAAAGTCAGCAGTGGTCACAGGACTGGAAAAGGTCAGTTTTCATTCCAATCCCTAAGAAAGGCAATCCCAAAAGAATGCTCAAACTACCGCACAGTTGCACTCATCTCACACGCTAGTAAAGTAATGCTCAAAATTCTCCAAGCCAGGCTTCAGCAATACGTGAACTGTGAACTTCCAGATGCTCAAGCTGGTTATAGAAAAGACAGAGGAACCAGAGATCAAATTGCCAACATATGCTGGATCATCGAAAAAGCAAGAGTTCCAGAAAAAAAAAACAAAAAAACAAAAAAAAAACACCATCTATTTCTGCTTTATTGACTATGCCAAAGCTTTTGACTATGTGGATCACAATAAACTGTGAAAAATTCTGAAGGAGATGGGCATACCAGACCACCTGACCTGCCTCTTGAGAAACCTATATGCAGGCCAGGAAGCAACAGTTAGAACTGGACATGGAACAACAGACTGGTTCCAAATAGGAAAAGAGTATGTCAAGACTGTATATTGTCACCCTGCTTGTTTAACTTCTATGCAGAGTACATCATGAGAAATGCTGGGCTGGAAGAAGCACAAACTGGAATCAAAATTTCCAGGAGAAATATCAATAACCTCGGATATGCAGGTGACACCACCCTTATGGCAGAAAGTGAAGAGGAACTAAAAAGTCTCTTGATGAAAGTGAAAAAGGAGAGTGAAAAAGTTGACTTAAAGCTCAACATTCAGAAAACTAAGATTATGGCATCTGGTCCCATCACTTCATGGCAAATAGATGGGAAAACAGTGGAAACGGTGGCTGACTTTATTTTATTTTATTTGGGGGGGGGGGCTCCAAAATCACTGCAGATGGTGATTGCAGCCATGAAATTAAAAGACGCTTACTCCTTGGAAGGAAAGTTATGACCAACCTAGATAGCATATTACACAGCAGAGACATCACTTTGTCAACAAAGGTCTGTTTAATCAAAGCTATGGTTTTTCCAGTGGTCATGTATGGATGTGAGAGTTGGACTGTGAAGAAAGCTGAGTGCTGAAAAATTGATGCTTTTGAACTGTGGTGTTGGAGAAGACTCTTGAGAGTCCCTTGGACTGCAAGGAGATCCAACCAGTCCATCCTAAAGGAGATCAGTCCTGGGTGTTCATTGGAAGTATTGATGCTAAAGCTGAAACTCCAAAACTTTGGCCACCTCATGTGAGGAGTTGACTCATTGGAAATGACCCTGATGCTGGGAAAGATTGAGGGCAGGATGAGAAGGGGATGACAGAGGATGAGATGGTTGGATGGCATCACCGACTTGATGAACATGAGTTAGAGTAAACTCCGGGAGTTGGTGATGTACATGGAGGTCTGGCATGCTGTGATTCATGGGATCACAAAGAGTCGGACACGACTGAGTGACTGAACTGAACTGAACTGAGACATCTGCAAAATGGAAATTCAAACTGCAATGGAAATATCAATACACGTGACTGATATGAGAATGGAAGGCTAAAAGAAAAAATGGTGACAAAACCATATACTGACAAGAGAGTATGTGACCAGGATCACTTATATATTGCTGGTAGGAATTGAATATGCCACATTCACTCTGGAAAATTATTTGGTGATTTTTTTTTTTTTGGTTATCTGGTTTTGATTTATAAAATTATATATGCATATATATAAAAATTGTACATGCATATAAAATTATATATATGCATATATATGTATTTAAAATTATATATATATATATATCATATATAAAATTATAAAGGCACTCCTGGGCACTTATTACAGAAAAATGTAGAAATATAACCTCATAAAATCCCAAACATGAAAGCATTTCTGTGTAAATTCATATAACCATATATGAATTAATGTTTATCATTAAATAACTATACACTTTTAAATTTTAATTAATTATTTATGTGGGCATCTTAAGCAATATACTTCCCAAAATGATTTTTATCCTAGGCAAGATTATAGATTCACTTATTAAGAGTCTGGTTAGGATAACTTAGGAGGAAAAATGTGATGAAAGTAACCAACAATGTTAATGGGACTACATCATATTCATTGAAATTAATATTTGTTTTTTTTCTGCAAAATTTAGCTATATATTCATCAGAAGACAGCATTTGAATATGTGTAAAAATATTAGTATCTGTCAATAAACTATAGATGATAAGATAGAAAAATGCCAGAATTATTTTATAACTAGTGATATCTATAATGTTCTGATCTACTCTCATGGAAAGCTATTTCTAGAGAGATCAGTCCAGCACACAAATGTATCACATGATTGTATTTACTCTTTCTGGTAAGATGTTTTCAAATATTTTGATAAAATATTTAGGATACTTGTATTTGATTAAAGGAATGGGAAAAATAATGAATGCATTGGACATAATGTCATGGTCCCAAAAGACCTTAAAATATTTCAATGATCAGTTAAAAAACAAGATACAATTAATAAGAATAATATTAAAACACATGAAGCACCATACTATATTAAAAATAGAAAATAAATGATTAAATATCAATATATGTGAAGAAAATTAAGATACTTTAGTATTCTAAAAAATACAAATAAATCACTATATATATTTCAGAAAATTAGGCAATTTTCTGAAATCTTAATCTAGAGCAAGAGAAGTACTGATCCCACTCTAGTCTTCAAGCTTATACTATTATCCAGAGCAGTACAATCATTTTTGGAACTTAGACTTAATAGAAGTCAAGGGACAGCAATCAATCAACTGATCAACCAAAGAAATACATCTTGAAATCCCATGGCAAGGGGAATAATGGATAGAAGAGTAATTCAAGAAGATTCAAGGAAACAGGACTTGAAGAACCACCACATAAATGTATTTTATATTTGTTCTTCATATTCCCAGGAGTGTAGGTTGGAATCAACGGAGATGACATACAACAAACAGGCTTTTCACCCTACAATAAGGAAGGACAACACTAACAAATGGATATTTCCAAAATTATTTGACATGAACTATCCAGAAATATACTATATCGCTTGTTATTAAAGTTAACTGAAAAGTCAGTTGAAGAAGATATAATCAGGGAGAGTTTAACTGAAACTGGATGCATCTCTTCCAGGTGTTTTTTCAAAGGTTAACTAGTCACAGAGCATCCTAATTTTTCTATTAAAAAAACAAACAAACAAAACAAAACAAAATCCTCACTCTATTCTTCATTCTATATATTCCTCTCCTGCTTTTTCCTCATAGAATGTATAACTGATCTATATACTATAGATGGATCATTGAAAAAGCAAGAGAGTTCCAGAAAAACATCTATTTCTGCTTTATTGACTATGCCAAAGCCTTTGACTGTGTGGATCACAATAAACTATGGAAAACTGTCCAAGAGATGGGAATACCAGACCAAGTGACCTGCCTCTTGAGAATCCTGTATGCAGGTCAGGAAGCAACAGTTAAAACTGGACAAGGAACAACAGACTGCTTCCAAATAGGAAACGGAGTATGTTAAGGCTGTATATTTTCACCCTGCTTATTTAACGTATATGCAGAGTACATAATGATAAATGCTGGGGTGCAGGAAGCACAAGCTGGAATCAAGATTGCCAGGAGAAATATCAATAATCTCAGCTATGCAGATGACACCACCTTTATGGTAGAAAGTGAGGAAGAACTGAAAAGCCTTTTGATGAAAGTGAAAAAGGAGAGTGAAAAAGTTGGCTTAAAGCTCAACATTCAGAAAACTAAGATCATGGCATCAGGCCCATCACTTCATGGCAAATAGATGGGGAAAAAGTGGACACAGTGGCTGACCTTATTTTTCTGGGCTTCAAAATCACTGCAGATGGTGATTGCAGCCATGAAATTAAAAGACACTTGCTTCTTGGAAGGAAAGTTATGACCAACCTAGATAGCATGTTAAAAAGCCGAGACATTACTTTGTCAACAAAGGTCCATCTAGTCAAGGCTATGGTTTTTCCAGTGGTCATGTATGGATGTAATAGTTGGATTATAAAGAAAGCTGAGCGCCGAAGAATTGATGCTTTTGAACTGTGGTGTTGGAGAAAATTCTTGAGAGTCCCTTGGACTGCAAGGAGATCCAACAATTCCGTCCTAAAGGAGAATAGTCCGGGGTGTTCATTAGAGGTGCTAATGTTGAAGCTTAAACTCCAGTACTTTGGCCACCTGAAGTGAAGAGCTGACTCATTTGAAAAGACCCTGATGCTGGGAAAGATTGAGGGCAGGAGGAGAAGGGGACAAGAGAGGATGAGATGGTTGGATGGCATCACTGACTCGATGAACGTGAGTTAGAGTGAACTCCGGGAGTTGGTGATGGACATGGAGGCCTGGCGTGCTGTGGTCCATGGTGTCGCAAAGATTCGCACACGACTGAGTGACTGAACTGAATTGAACCTATACTATAGATTTTACTTATCTTTAAGTTCTCTGCCTCTCCCTACAAAACGTAACCCCTTTAAAAATAGTTTTGCTTATTTGTCCTCTGCAGTACCCCTAGAAATTAGAACAGTACTTGACACATATTTTATATTTTTAATAAATGTAGGCATCCACAAAAGAATGGAAAATGAATGAATAAATGCACACATAAGTAAATAAATAAATGGGCTAAAAAACATTAAGCTCCATTTCAGGTATGAAATTCTAAGACATACTTATTTTTAAGTTATTTTTTAAATGAAACAGATAATTGTTTCTTTTTTATTGTGAATAGATCAATCAAAAGTCATGCTAGTTATATTTTCCAAAACAAAAATATCTTGGAATAAAAATTATGCTTCTATCCATAATATATATGATTATGTATAAGATTTTGTGAAAAAGTAGATGTACAGATAAACACAGGCAATCATAAGAGTTTTGGAGACTAAGATTGTATTAAATTCAGTATCTGGTATATGTTTATTAGTATATTCTATTCCTCTGTGTCTTTTTAATTATACATTTTATTTTGAGAAAATTTCTCATTCGTGTTTACTTAATGTAATGATACACTGCTGCTGTTTAGTTTCTAAGTCATGTCCAACTCTTCTGCAATGCCATGGACTGCAGCCCACCAGCTTCCTCTGTCCATGGTATTTCTCAGGCAATAGTACTGTAGTTGGTTTCTATTTCCTTCTTCAGGTGATCTTCCTGACTCAGGGATTGAATCCATGTCTACTGCATTGGCAGGTACATTTCTTACCACTGAGCCACTGGGGAAATACAAAGATATATATATATATATATAGATAGATATAGATAGATAGAGAGAGAGAGAGAGAGAGAGAGAGAGAAAGAGACAGAGAGACAGAGAGACAGAGACAGAGAGACAGAGAGACAGAGACAGAGAAAGAATATATATATATATATATATATATATATGTGAATAATATTTCTGCATTTACATAATCTTGTTATAGACAATTTTATACATATCTCTGGCATACAAATTTTCTCTGGCATACTTTAGTTTTGAGCCTACATTCCTGCTAGCATTCTTGCCATTATGCTTAAATACAGTATTAAGGAATCTTTTATTTGCTTTTAAATACTGTGTTTTAATGAACATTTATGTGAACCCTTTATGCTTCTTAGATTAATAATCTTTTCTTTGTGATATTCTATATATCGGTAATCTTGTTTTAGCTTCTTTTCTTTTCCATAGGTCATGATCAAACCCTGTTGTTGATGAGCTAAAGAATCTGAAATTAGAATTTGTAAATGATCCGAGTTGTAATATACAATCATATTGTTAGTGTGCATTTCTTAATTACATATATATTTTCATTTATTTTATTATGTTGGTGATGCATGTACATATGGAAGTGCAAACTCAAGTAATGCTCAAGTATTTGAAATATAAGGTAAATTTCACCTTCCTTACCAACTCCACAAGGAATTGATGAAGAAGAAAAAGAAACTGAAAGGATTGGCCTAACTCTACATTAACATATACTTTAAAGTTGCCATATTTAAGGTGGTGTGACACAGGTAAAGGCAGATCAATCAACCAACAGGACAAAAGAAAGGATCATAAGCATTTTGATGCCAGGATCTGTTTATATTCTTGGAAAATTACTGAAAGGTCAGCCAGTCTTTTTTTTTCCCTCTATAGTCTTTATATTCAAAACTAAGATAGATAAAAATTAAAACTAAACTCATTCATTTATAGATGAAAGTATGTATCCAAATGTATTGTCACCAATAGCATTCTTAAAAAAATAACTGCTTTCCATAACAAAAGAAACAAACACTTAAAAATTTTTGCAAATCTATTCAATGTCTACTTTAAGTGAGGTCTTACCAAGTGGCTCAGGGGTAAAGAATCCACCTACCAATGCAGGACACACAGGTTCCATCCCTGGGTCGGGAAGATCCCCTGGAAAAGGGCATGGCAACCCACTCCAGTATTCTGGCCTAGAGAATCCCATGGACAGAGGAGCCTTGCAGGCTATGGTCCACAGGGTCACAAAGAGTTGGACATGACTGAAGCTTTTAGTACACAATGAACAGCTTAAGTGAAGGCAGCTAAATCCTTGTATCTATTTGGCATTTGTCAGTTGTTGTGTATTGTTTTGTTCAAAGTATATGAAGAAAATCTGGGCTCACAAAAAAACATGTAGTTGAAAAAAGAAAGACTATCTTAATAACTTTTCACATAATTATGAATAGTCTCCTTCGTTACCACAAAAAATATAACTTGTGGTACTTTCTTAATGGTGAAACAAAATAAGGAATCTTAAGTCCCCATAAGTTTTTATGACAGTAGTGGGAGAGTTCAGCTTGTGAAAGGGGTCATCCTTGAAATAAATCACACAAAATCACCTTCTGATGTGGTTGACAGTTTCATATCCACCCTAATGTTCAGCTTAGGAGTTCTAGTTTCCATAACAAACAGAAGGATTAAGAAGGCATTCATATTTTAGAAAGATGTCCTTCAGAGCTCACAATCTTCAGCAGAGGTGTGCCCTGCTCAGCAGATGATTAAGACTGAAAACAGAAATTTTTAATGTTTGGCTTGCATTTATTTATTTATTTTAACTTGTGAAACACAGCTAGACTGCTCTCACAATAACAGAGGTACAGTTTTCTGGTATTTGTGTAGCAAATATAGTCTGCAAAGTAGAATGATACATGATTAGTAACCATTCAACTTCTTAGCATCATTTCAGTTCACTCACTCAGTTGTGTCCAACTCTTTCTGACTGCATAGACTGCAGCATGCCAGGACTCCCTGTCCATCACCAATTCCCAAAGCTTACTCAAACTTATGTCCATTGAGCCAGTGACACCATCCAACCATCTTATCCTCTGTCATTCCCTTCTCCTCCTGCATTCAACCTTCACAGCATCAGAGTCTTTTTCAGTGAGTCAGTTCTTCACATCAGGTGGCCAAAATATTGGAGTGTCAGCTTCAGCATTAGTCTTTCCAATGAATATTCAGGACTGATTTCCTTTAGGATAGACTGGTTGGATCTCCTTGCGTCCAAGGGACTCTCGAGAGTCTCCTCCATAAACATAGCACAGAAGCATCAATTCTTCAGCACTCAATTTCTTTACAGTCCAACTTTCACATCCATACATGACTACTGGAAAAACCAGAGCTTTGACTAGATAGACCTTTGTCAGCAAAGTAATGTCTCTGCTTTTTAATATGCTGTTTAGGTTGGTCATAGCTTTTCTTCCAAGGAACTAGCGTCTTTTAATTTCATGGCTGAAGTCACTATCTGCAGTGATTTTGAGGCCCCCAAAAATTAAGTCTCTCACTGTTTCCTTTGTTTCCCCAACAATTTGCCATGAAGTGATGGTACCAGATGACATGATCTTTGCTTTTTGAATATTGAGTTTTAAGCCAGTTTTTTCACTCTCTTCTTTCACTTTCATCAAGAGGTTCTTTAGTTTTTCTCTTTCTGCCATAAGGGTGGTGTCATCTGCATATCTCAGATTATTGATATTTCTCTGGGAATCTTGATTAGAGCTTGTGCTTCATCCAGCCTGGAATTTCATGTGATGTACTCTGCATATAAGTTAAATAATCAGGGTGACAATATACAGCCTTCATGTACTCCTTTCCCAATTTGGAACCATTCTGTTGTTCCATGCCCGTTCTATTGCTTCTTGACCTGTATACAAATTTCTCAGGGGGCACGTAACACGGTCTGGTATTCCCATCTCTTTCAGAATTTTCCATAGTTTATTGTGATCCACACAGTCAAAAGCCTTGACATAGTCAATAAAACAGAAGTAGATGTTTTTCTGAAATTCTTGCTTTTTCTACGATCCACCGAATTTTGGCAATTTGATCTCTGGTTTCTCTACCTTTTCTAAATCCAGCTCAAATATCTGGAAGTTCATGGTCCATGTATTGCTAAAGCCTGGCTTGGAGAACTTTGAGCACTACGTTGCCAGCATGTGAGGTGAGTGTGATTCTGCAGTAGTTTGAACACATTTTGGCATTGCCTTTCTTTGGGATTGGAACAAAAACTGACCTTTTCCACACTGCTGAGTTTTCCAATTTTGCTGTCACATTGAGTGCAGCACTTTCACAGCATCATATTTTAGGATTTGAAATAGCTCACCTGGAATTCCATCACCTCCACTAGCTTTGTTCCCAGTGATGCTTCCTCAGGCCCACTTGACTTCATATTCCAGGATGGCTGGCTCTAAGTGAGTGACCATCATGGTTATCTGGTTCATGAAGATCTTTTTTATATAGCTCTTCTGTAAATTCTTGCAACCTCTTCTTATCTTCTGTTTCATTTAGGTCCATTCCATTTATCTCCTTTATTGTGTCCACGTTTGCATTAAACTTTCCCTTGGTATCTATAATTTTCATAGAGATTTCATATCTTCATAGTGTAGAGAATCTTAAAATTAGAACATTTGTTTGGGGAGAAGATTGATTAGGCCATGCTACCTGCCTCAATTTACCTTTTTTCCCATTACTTGATAGAATGCAATTATGTTAAATACATATGAAATGTCTTAGGTAGTTTTTACTTTCCTCCCTATTTAATAACTGTGATTTGTATTTGCCAATTTCTTTAATTATTTAGATGGAAAATGCCATCAACACTTAAAAACTTTTTGCATATACTTCCATGTAACATAGTTTTAAAGCTAAATATGTTGATCTATTTTACCACAGTATCTATATATATACACACAATAATTATTAAAAAGCTTTCTTCCTATATTTATTTTGTAACTGGTGAAGTTGAAACCATCAATGGCATATAAACTACTGTCTACATGTGAGTAATATTCTATTTATTTTCTTAAAATTTCCATAAAATTTTAACATAACACAATGTTAATTCTTTAAAGTTTATTGTTTTACTATATGAACAGCATACTGCTACTGCATAAATATATAGTGGTAGGTCAAACATAGTGCTTATTTAATGTTTGTGAGATAGCGAGCCATTCCACATGTAGAAGTTTTAATCTATGTACACTGGCAGGACAGGAAGAGGTGATATAGAAGGAAAGATAAAAAAATCAACTTAAAATATGAGCATATGCACATATACAAGTAAAACATTTGAGATGAAAGTAGTTATAGTTTGCATAACTTTGAAGAGAGTTACAATTAAGGAAGAAAACAATGCATTTTGACTATTGCTGGAGTCTTTCATGAAGTGTAGTTCATATTCATTCTCTGCCCAGTCCATAGGCCACTTCCATCATTCTGCTACCTGAACTATGAAATTTCTTTGCAATTATGCCTGCTGTGGAAACTATCAACACTACATGAGGCTTATTTTAGTCAAGGAGTAGAGCAGAGCAGTGTGTGGTTTATTGGGTGACTGGGCTCTACCCACTTGTGTGAGCTGGTTATGTGGGTCCATATGAGTTTTCTGCATCTGGCTCTGGTACAGGAAACTTAAATCTTAAAAGGAAGTGATCAGGAAGAAAAGATGCAGATGAAACAAGACAAGTGACCATAACCTGGGTCTTATAAGATGAACTATAGTTTGTGAGGATGGACAGGTCTCCCCAGGCCTCCAGGCCTCCAACTTTGATGATGGAGATGTCTGGCAGAAGTGGGTGATCCTCATCAAGGCACAGCTGGTTCAAGAGTAGAAGATGCTGAAGTAGGATTTGGCAGGATCTATGGAAGTTGTGGGCCTGGATGTTGCCTTTGTAAGTGGTTATGTGTGTGGATAAGCAATAAGATCTCGTGACTTGCACAGACCTTCAGAGCTTTATGTATAGTTAGTTCAGTCACTCAGTCATGTCTGACTCTTTGCAACCCCATGAACCACATCACGCCAGGCTTCCCTGCTGGTGATGGTGGACAGGGAAGCCTGGCATGCTGCGGTCCATGGGGTGGCAAAGAGTCAGACAAGACTGAGCGACTGAAATAACTATATGTAATTTATGTATATAATTATATCTATCTGTAAATATATCTGTTGGTTCATTGTTTCATTTCATTCATTCTTTCAAATCTTGTGCAAAATGTCTCTTTTTCATATTAACATGAAATTATTCAGGGTAAGACATTTTGGGAAAAGTAGTGTATGTAGCTAACATGACAAGACACAAGTGTTCACATATTCTGTATTCTATTTTGTGCCCTGATATCACAGTAGCTATTGACTTCCCAGGGGCGGGGCGGGGGGGCGGGCAGAGGGCAAAGAATTAGAGAAGTATCATTTCAGTCTGGAATGCGTGTTTTCTAAACTTAACTGGGTCCTCATCACCTTATTTACTATCACTGGTCTCATTTCTCCCTCTACAGACATTTATGATTTATCAAATTCTACCTACAGTTTTCTCAACACACCTGCCCAGCCAAGAACAGATGACTTTGTTATTTTCTGATGGACAAATGGAAATCAGGAAGGACTTCAAAGTCCTACACATCAGTGAAAATTTTTGTCAGTATTTGTACATTTCACCACATAAGATTAAGAAAATATTCTTCTTCTCCATTTCATAGCCAATTCCTTAAGGTTTCCTCTGTACAAATTCCACTTTTTTTTCCTGTTTTTTGATGTTCACAATCTGCAATTAAATACTATCAATCCTGAATTATATCAACAGGTAACATTATAGTTATCTGAATATAAGTTGCATTAAAATATTAAAATAAAACCAATGCCTGTGGACTGGTCTTAAGCTAACACTATCTTTGGTTGGGATTTAAGAATGCCACCTTTCACGTAAAATATCTCTGAAGTCTGTCTGCTTTGACCAGGTTAGGTATAAGTTACTCTTCCCGGCATTCAGAGCTATTTACAATATTGCAACATCCTAGATTCATGGACTTATTTTTAAGTGTGCATTTCACAATCGCCAGTCAAAATCAACTTACTGCTCATCAGATATGGACCATGCTTTTTTTATCATAACTTTTGGCTAGTTGTAATGTGCCAATATTCATTCTTTAGCCAACAGACGTTTATCAAATGCAAAGTGGCAAGTACTGTAGGATGCAAAATGAACAGGACAGAAATCTTGGCAAAAGAGAGGTAACTGTGCAGTGACAAGTTATTCCTAAACAGAGTTGTCATTTAAAGCCGTAACTTCCATCATGTAGAAACATACGGGGCAATGAAAACAAAAGAAAAAATCTTTCTGGAGGAAAAGGCAAGTACTGTAGGATGCAAAATGAACAGGGCAGAGATCTTTTCATAATAGAGGTAACTGTGCAGTGACAAATTATTCCTAAATAGAGTTGTCATTTAAAGTTTCTCAGACTAGTTAACTCTTGGGCTAAGTACTGAATGATAGTTCTGTTTTGGTAAGCAAGGAAATTGGTAACAGACCCTCAGTGTTTTCATCTGTGGGAAGTTTGTTTGGCTTATAATTTCTGTTTCCAGTATTACCTACTTTAGACACTTTTTCCTATGTCATCAATTCAGCAAGCATTCTCCCTATGTTGATTCCTTGTGACCTAACTTCATATAACCCTCTGACATATGTTAGCACTTGGCTGCACTCAGCTTCTGATGGGTTGGAAACACACTGAAGCTCTTGTATCAATTACTGCCCCAAATATTTAATAACTGAGCTCTTTTGTAAGTGTTCCTACTTATTCTTTTCACATATCACTTTCTAGTTTTTCTAGAAAATTATGCAATATGTGAATGCAATCTGTGCAATATTATGCACCACACAGGTGATTTGAATCGATACATTGTTTTTTCAAAGTCAGTGTTTACGCCTGAGGAAGAAGACTTTGAATAAGAAAATATAAAAATTAGTTTGGGCAATGAAGCAGGGGGTCTCCTGTAGCCTTGACACACATGATATTAAGAACAGACTTGTGTGCCTTTGTTACTGTTCCAGTGTGTTAATAATAGGAAAGTAGTGGTTCCATTGCATCGCTTTGGTGTAAAACTCAGCATTTGAGAGTCACTGGAAACTGCTGAATGTGTTTTCTCACTTTTGTGTGTGTGTGTGTTAGTTTCTTTTTTTGTTTGTTTGTTTTTCCATTTATTTTTATTAGTTGGAGGCTGATTACTTTACAATATTGTAGTGGCTTTTGCCATACATTGACATGAATCAGCCATGGATTTACATGTGTTCCCCATCCCGATCCCCCCTCCCGCCTCCCTCCCCATCCCGTCCCTCTGGGTCTTCCCAGTGCACCAGCCCTGAGCACCCGTCTCATGCATCCAACCTGGGCTGGTGATTTGTTCCACCCTTGATAGTATACTTGTTTCAATGCTGTTGTCTCTGAACATCCCACCCTCTCCTTCTCCCACAGAGTCTAAAAGTCTGTTCTGTACATCTGCGTCTCCTTTTCTGCTTTGCATATAGGGTTATCATTACCATATTTTAAATTCCATATATATGCGTTAGTATACTGTATTGGTCTTTATCTTTCTGGCTTACTTCACTCTGTATAATGGGCTCCAGTTTCATCCACCTCATTCGAACTGATTCAAATGTATTCTTTTTAATGGTTGAGTAGTATTCCATTGTGTCTATGTACCACAGCTTCCTTATCCATTCGTCTGCTGATGGGCATCTAGGTTGCTTCCATGTCCTGGTTATTATAAACAGTGCTGTGATGAACATTGGGGTACATGTGTCTCTTTCACTTCTGGTTTCCTTGGTGTGTATGCCCAGGAGTGGCATTGCTAGGTCATATGGCAGTTCTAGTTCCAGTTTTTTTAAGGAATCTCCACACTCTTCTCCATAGCGGCTGTACTAGTTTGCATTCCCACCAACAGTGTAAGAGGATTCCCTTTTCTCCACACCCTCTCCAGCATTTATTGCTTGTAGACTTTTAGATAGCAGCCATTCTGACTGGCGTGTAATGGTACCTCATTGAGGTTTTGATTTGCATTTCTCTGATAATGAGTGATGCTGAGCGTCTTTTCATGTGTTTGTTAGCCATCTGTATGTCTTCTTTGGAGAAATGTCTGCTTAGATCTTTGGCCCATTTTTTGATTGGGTCGTTTATTTTTCTGGAATTGAGCTGCAGTTTTCTCTATCAGAGTTAGATTTACAAGAGTTATTGAGGAGAAGGTTCAGGACACTCCTTTGCTTAGAGCTCTTCCCAAGACATTGGGGTGCTCTTTGGTGGGCTCACTATGGCTTAAAGCTTCAGTTGGTCAGGATTATTGTCTCTTTCTACCCCCAATGTATTCACTCTGCCATTTTCCCTTGGAATTGAAATGTATCAAGACTTTGTGTGTGTGTGTGTGTGTGTGTGTGTGTGTGTGTGTGATATGGAAAAGGGAAACTTAATGTGGTTTCAGTGAAATATCATTAGCAGTTCCCATTTTGCAAATAGTTACTGCTAACCCTCCAGGTCCAGGTAGGGGACGGCTCCCAGGATACCTTGGCACTCACTGGGAGGACTCACTGAGCATCATAATAGGAAAGTAGAGGACACGAAATTGTGTAGGGATGAGAATAGGCCATAGACTACACCACACATATTTATGAATTGGAGAAATAAGGTCTGAAAGGTATGGAAACAGTAAATATCCCACAGGAATTTTTCCAGTCCTTAGACGTAAAATTGCAAGCAGAAGATTATGTTCCTAGGAAGATTTTGTCAACTTGAATGTTCTCTCCTGTCAGAAAGATACTCAGCAATGGGGAATAAACAATCATAAACACGCCACATATTTTTCTTTGCTTTTTAATTGAAATTTCCTAAAATAAAATTGATAGATTTTCTATGATACCAGGATACATTTGAAACCATCCTATATACAGCAAATATGTTGGTGTGTAAACACACATATTTTATACAACCCTACGTATCAGGATTATTTTATAGAATACCTGACATCTCTTGTTGTTGTTGTTCAGTTGCTAAGTCTTATCCAACATCTTTGAGACCTCATGAACTGTAGTCCATCAGACAAGAATACTAGACTGGGTGCCATTTCCTTCTTCATGAGATGTTTCCAACTTAAGGATCAAACCCATGTATCCTGCATTGGCAGGGAGGTTCTTTACCTCTGGGCCACCAGGTATATCTCTTAAAGTCATTAAACAAAAGACAGCCATGCAAATTGCCTCTGAAGTATCAAAATAATGCAAAGAAACAAGTATTCCACTAACAAAATTTCTACATATATTCACCAAGAATTCAATATAAGTATTGTAATTACTCCTAAGCCTAATATAACATGGCTTAATCTTAAAATTCACTAAAATTGGTTTTAACTGATTATAATTAATTTAGAATTAATTTTGCATTTTTATCAGAATTGTTGGAATGTAGAATTATTTTCAGAGTTCTGATATGGTAGAGAAAGAAGAATCTTACTGGGAGAAAATATATAAATGTAAAGAAAATACTTGTGATTTTATCTAAGTTTAAATATTCTTATTTTTGTGAACTATTTCCACAGAATAAAATAATTATTTGCATTTGTACTAATCTCATATTTCTAATTTTGAATCATTTCAACCTTAAAAGAACTTCCACAAATTATATGCTAGTTCCACAAAACCCAGATCCAGCTCTCCTGATTGTATGTGTTTCATGTTTGATATCAATAATAAAATTAACTCTCAAAATTTGACTGACAGATTAATCCCACTAGGATAGTGAATAGAAAAATCAGATTGACCCCAATAATTTAAAAGAAATGAGTGTTTTGAACATTAAATTAGTTTGCCAAATCTGATTGCATTTTTTCTAAAAGATTCTTTATGATACAAGAGAAAAATCAATCATAGAATAAAAGTAAAAGAGAGACATATACACATATTTTTATTGAATTTATCAAAATTATGAATCTTTAACTGAGTTTAATTTGAGAAAATGTTAAATTATAATATTGACTATTTATTAAAGATCTTAAAGAATATTCTCAATTTAAATTTTAAAAATATATTAGTTATTTTTAGTGAATAAGATATAAATAGATTAAAATTGCTTTGTTTTAATGCATTGTCTTTTTATTTTATGAAAGTGTTAATTGCTCAGTCGTGTCTGCCTCTTTGCAACCTCAAGGACTGTAGCCCACCAGTGCCACCTGTCCATGGGATTCTCCAGGCAAGAATACTGGAGTGGTTGCCATGTCCTTCTCCAGGGATTCTTCTGGTCCCAGAGATTCCTCCCACTGCAAGGATTGAACCTGGTCTCCCACATTGCCAGCAAATGTTTTACTGTCTAAGTCAACAGGAAAGCCTAATTTTATATTATAATTAAGTATAAATTTATTATCAACAACATATTTCAAATACATATTTTTCTAGACTATTAATTTAATGTTAAAGTAGTTTATAACTGTTTCTTTTATTTTCTGTAAAATCTGGAGAAAAAACTCTATTTAATAGTAAAAATGATTTGGAATATAAAGAATGCTGTCTAATATTTTTTAAAACTAGAAAATCTTAGAAAGCTTCACAGTTTAAAACTAAATCTGTAACTTTTGAAAAATTGCTCATTTCCATTGCTCCATATGTATTTTATTATGCTGAACTACTCAAGACACCAGCTTGAAGGAAGAGCTGTAAAAATTCAGCTTCCCAGCTAAGGAGAAGCATTACATTTCAAAGTACTATTAAGTTCAAGAAGGTTGTATGCAAAGAATTATAAAGAATATTTTGAAATGTGAAAATAGGTCAAGAATAGGATATTAAAAAAATGTTTTTTCTGTGATTTCATTGACAGGTTTCAAACTATGATACACTAATCAACCTGAAGTCTCTTCCAGAAATTAAACACATTGACGAAACAGTCTCTTGAAATTTGCCTTATGCATAAAAAAATAATCCAGACACCCAGCAGCACTGCATCTACCTGTCCTCTTGAGATCCCTTCATTTATTTATTTATAATTCCTTCCCCACTTCTGTGTCAGTTTTTGTTGTTGTTGTTAATTATTCTGAGCATTTGTATATTTTATTGGCTAAAATTTCTAAATTTTCAAAGTTTTCATTTTACTGCAGTCAGCCACTTTTGTGATTACAGATGTTATTGTATACAGTGATTATTTCAGAGTTCGGAAATCTTGGGTCTCTGATCTTATATGTTAACTTGGCATAATATCAAAGATGTCCCCTACTGTTTCCATGTTTCAGATCTTTAAGACTTATATTTCCTTTTTAAATTTTTGAATTTGCTTAAATTTGTTTACCTAATAGTTGATCATTGTAGTGAGCCTAGAGGATGTACAAACCTGCACACCCAGGGAAGATATCCTGAGAAGGAAGTGAGAAAATCAGGGAAAACAGATGAGTTTTTGTCTGGATTTTCATTTGATTATCCGATAGGCAATTTTATTGAAGGCTGTCCTTTTCTTGCTACAATCTGGGCCAAGTAGATTTATGTACAATATGATGTGGTGTGTGTGTGTGTGAGAGAGATACTACTCAAAAGAGAGGAGATCTGGGAGAGCTTGAGATTTAAATAAAAGATCTTCATATTTTCTACATGTTCAGAGAAATCATGTTGAGAAAATTTCAGTATAAAACCTAGTTGTGGTGTGAGCTTAGTGATCCTGCAGCCTGAGCCTCTTGAATTCACCACTCAAGACAAAACAAATGAATAAATAAAAATCAAATAAAAGATATAATCCATATTATGTCAGAATCAGTAAGAGCTGAAGAAAATCCAACATGGGTGAGACAATCATCAATGGATCACAGAAGGACTGAAAAAGACAAGACAAGTATTAGAACTCACATTGTCCAGAATTCAGCATCAGGCACAGAGGAATCCATTGATACAATTCAATGTCAGACACCAGCATAAAATTCACATGTTTAATCCAAGCAAATCACACAAGGGTCAATCAACCCAGTATCCAGAACACTAAAAACCAAGGATCCACTGACTAGTCCATCTATTGGGCTAGATGGTCACACACAATAAAAAGTCACACACAATGAAAGTGTGTAATTACTGGTGAGAGGGAGATAGTTTTTTAGGTGAGTGCAAACTGGGCTCTAAGAATTAGATATAACCTCAGTTTTTTAGAACTAACAAAGCTTTAACATCCATTTTATCTAAAGAAAACAAAGCAAAAAAAAAAAAAAAGATTGGAATTAACATGAAGATAATTTTTAGCTTTTTTTTCAAATCATCTTCCAAGTGTTCAGCAAATGAAGGCAAATACATATTTACTTAATCATTTCCAAGAAAATGATGACTTTTAAAGATTCCTAATTCAATAATGGAAGCACATAATGTGCTACAAAGGATGCCACTTAAGTGAGTTTTTTTCTTTCCTTCCCTCATTGTTTTCTTTACTCTTACTTTTCTTTGCATTTTCCTTTTTGTTCCCATTTAAAGTAACAAAAAAAGAAGAGCTACTAATTAAAAAAAAAAACAAAAAACAACAAAAAAAAAAGTCTAATTTATTTTTAAAAACCAGATTATAATTTTCATAATATTCATTGTTGGAAACATTTGCTTCTCATTTTTTTTCCCCTTGTGGGAAAACTCAGAACAAATATGACAACACTATCTCAAATATTTGCTGACTTTATCATATCTCCTCTGTATTACTTTGCTATTTAGCCAAGGGTGCCATAACAAAATCAAAGACTCTGCTGCTTAAAAAAGAGAAAGCTATCTTCTCATAGCTATTTTTTCCCTTAGTTTGGATATAATTGCTTTACAATGTTGCATTAGTTAGTGCTCTACAACAAAATGAATTAGATGTATATAAAGGTCCGTCTGATCAAGGCTACGGTTTTTCCAGTGGCCATGTATGGATGTGAGAGTTGGACTGTGAAGAAAGCTGAGCGCCGAAAAATTGATGCTTCTGAACTGTGGTGTTGGAGAAGACTCTTGAGAGTCCCTTGGACTGCAAGGAGATCCAACCAGTCAGTCCTAAAGGAAATCAGTCCTGGGTGTTCATTGGAAGGACTGATGCTGAAGCTGAAACTCCAGTACTTCGGCCACCTGATGCAAAGAGTTGACTCATTGGAAAAGACCCTGATGCTGGGATGGATTGGAGGCAGGAGGAGAAGGGGACGACAGTGGATGAGATGGTTGAATGGCATCACCCACTCGATGGGCATGAGTTTGAGTAAACTCTGGGAGTTTGTGATGGACAGGGAGGCCTAGTATGCTGTGATTCATGGGGTTGTGAAGAGTCGGACACAACTGAGCTACTGAACTGAACTGACCTGAACTGAATACGTGTAGATTCGTTCTGTCTTGGACCTCCCACCCCATCCCATTTATCTAGGTCATCATAGAGCACTGAACTGGGTTCCCTGTGCTATAGAGCAGGTTCCCACTAGCTATCTGCTTTACACACAATACTGTATATATGTCAATCCTCACCTCCCGATTTGTCCTCTTCTCCTTCAAAGCCAAACAAAAGGACAACCCTCAGAATGGGAGAAAATATTTGGAAATTGAGCAAGTGAAAAGGGTCTAATCTCTAAAATATAGCCCATGGAACTCAATATCAAGAAAACAAACAACCTAATTAAAAAAAAAAAAAAAGGCAGAAGGCCTTAATAGACATTTTACCAAAGAAGACATACAGATGGCCAAGAGGCACATGAAAAGATGCTCAGCATCACTAATAGAGAAATTCAGATCAAAACTACGTGAGGTATCACCTCACAATGATCAGAATGGCCATCTTGAAAACATTTGCAAACAGTAAATGCTGGAGAGGGTTTGGAGAAAAGAGAAACCTGTTGCACTGTTAGTAGGAATATAAATTGATAAAGCCACCTTGGAGGACAGTAGGGCTTCCCAGGTGGCACTAGTGGTGAAGAGCACACCTGCCAATGCAGGAGACATAAGAGGTGCAGGTTTGATCCCTGGGTGAGGAAGATCCCATGAAGGAGTAAATGGTAATCCACTCCAATATTTTTGCCCGGAAAATCCCATGGACAGAGAAGCCTGGAAGGCTACAGTTCATAAGGTCCCGAAGAATTGAATACTATTGAATCAATTTAGCACTCATAGAGAACAGTTGGAAATTTCTTAGGAAAAAAAAAAAATAATAATCTAAACATAGAACTACTATATGACCCTACAATCCCACTCATGTCTAAATACCCTGAGAACAACATAATTCAAAGATACATGCATCCCAATATTCATTGCAGCACTATTTACAATAATCAGTACATGAAAACAACCTATCCATTGCCAGATGAATAAATAGAGAACATGTGTTAATATATGCAATGGAATGTATACAATGGCTATATATATAGTATTATTTGTAGAGATGTGGATGGACCTAGAGAGTGTCATACATAGTGAAGTAGTCAGAAAGGAAAAAAAAAATCTTATATTAACACATATAATTGGAATTTCTTATAGTTCTTGATGATAGAATTTATAAATCAAGGTGACAACAGAGCTGGTTTCCTCTGAGTCCTCTCTGCTTTCTGTGCAGACAGCTGCTTCCTTACTGCTTTGTCCTCACATGACCATTGTTTATGCAGGACACTTCCCTGGTGTCTTTTTCTGTATCTGACTTTTCTCTTCTTATAAGGTCACCTGTCATATTGGATTAGGGCTCCAGTCTAAGGCCCTCATATTAATTTACTTACTTCTTTAAATACCTTGTTTCCAAATATGGTTGTTTCTGATGAACTGAGGATTAAAATTTCAAAAATTATAATTTTAAAATGATGCAATTCAATCCCAGACATCCATTCTTAATTTTATCTCCTGCAGGCTATATCTCTTCAGTTCTTTCACCTATTCATGGTAAAGTTTTAAGGCCTTTTTCTCCCCAAGTGAATTCACTTTTTCTAGACAAATGATAATTCCTAGTGTCTCTCATATAGATAAAATCATACACAGGAATCTAAACAATACTGATGATTGATGAGGGGATAGGGAGGCAGTGACTTTTTTATGAGAGTCAATGATTATATGTTTCATGGAGATAAGCACATTGATGTTATTTTAGTCAGACTTGATTGTGAAAACTTTTTCAGTAATGAAAGACATAAAGGATCAGCAAGTCATTTGGAGTCCTCTAGAAAACAGAAGGTGCACCAACCAACTTCACATGGGGGGTTGCAATCATAATACCTGTTTTGGTGCTTAACACATCATGAATGTACCAAAATTAGTGACTTCTTCCATTTCTTTCTCCTTGCTTCCTTGCTTTCTCCATGACTTCCTGCCATGTTTCTCTTGATAATTGTGACCAGCTCCTCCCATCTCCCATTTTATTTATGTACTTTTAGTGGTCAGGCCTTCTCAATCATAAACTTATATTACTTTTTTAAATTAAAGGAATTTTTTTAATCCTACGTCTTTACTAGTATCTAATGTTATCATTTATTTTATGTATCTATACTACCACATTGAGGTTTTCATACCTGTGTATTGATATAATCCATATATACAAATATAACTACATATTCCTAAGCAATGATATTGTACTTGAAAGTTTTTGTTTTGCTTTATTTGTTCAAGTTGAGCAAATCCCCTTGTATTTCCAGTTTTCTGTGAGTTTCTAGGACATACAGGTGTTGTATTTTGACAAATGTTTTTCATATGTTGAGCCAGTCATGCATTCCTGGAGTAAAACCCACTTCGTCATGATACATAGTGTCTTTATACTTTCTTCAGTGTGATTTTTTAATAACTTGTTAACAAATTTAAGACTAAAATCATTCAAAGAATCTTTTTCGACTACAGTAGAATGAAAAAAAAAAAAGCATACAAATTGAAAACAACAACAGCAGCAATACACGGAAATTAATCAACACACTCTTAAATAACCATTGGATCAAAGAAGAAATCAAAAGTAAATGTAAAAAATAATCTAAAAAATCTCAACACAAACAAAAATAAAGACACAAAATACCAACATTTATAGGACAGCAGAAGCAACATTAAGAGAGAAGTTTATAGCTATAAACACCTACATTAAAAAAAAAAGAAAGAAACTTAACTGAACAATCTCAAGAAAGTAGCAAAAGATTGAGCTAAGCCCAAAGTATTCAGAAGAAAGGAAATTATTTAATTGGAGCAGAAATAAATAAAAGGAAGCTTTATAGACAATAGATAAGAACAAAAAACTGAGTTATGTTTTTGAAAAGATGATCAAATCAACAAACCTTAGCAAGACTGACCAAGAAAAAAGGAGAAGAGACTCACAGAAATGAAATTAAAAATGAAAGCAGATACATTACAACTGATACCACAAAACAAAACAAACTTTAAAAATATACATATAAGGGCTATTATGAATAATTATACACCCGCACATTAGACAATTGGAATGAAACAGATAAATTTATAGAAACATACAATCTACCAAGACTGAATCAAGAATAAATAGAAAGCCTGGACAGATCAAGAATGAAAAAGGAGATCAAATCATTAAGCAAAATCTCCCAACAATGAAAAGCCCAGGACAAGATGACTCCACAGGTGAATTTTACCAAACATTTAAAGAAGAATTGATGCCAACCCTTTTTAAAATCTATCCAAAAATAGTTGAAGAAGAACACTTCAAGACTTACATTATAAATCCTGTGTCACCTGGAAACCAAAGCTTAATGATAACATCACAAAAGATAACTACTATACAATATCCTTGATATACCTGAGTGAAAAACTCCGCAACAGATTTTAGAAAACTAAATTCAATAAGACATTAAAAGGGTCATTTAATAGACCAGTTGGGATTTATTCCTGGGACACAGGATGTGCCGGATGGGTCAAGATCCCTAAATCAGTCAGTGTGATACACCAACAATAGAATGAAGGATAAAAGCTACATGATTGTGTTGATACAGAAGAAGCATTTGACAAAAATTCAACACCCTTTCACGATAAAAGCTCTTAACAAATTAGGCATAGAAGGGACTTAACTATAACACTCAAAAGGCTGTATATGAAAACCTACAGTTAACATTACACTTAATGGTGAAAAAAAAAAAAGCCTTTTCTCTAAGGTTTATAGCAAGACAAAGATATCCACACTCACCTCTCCTATTCAATATAGTACAGGGTACAAATCAATTTAATAAAACCAGTTTTTTTCCATACAATGACAATGAGCAATCAGCAAATAAAATTAAGGAAACAAATCCAATTACTATAGAATCAAAAATAATAAAACATTTAGGAATCAACCAAAGATATAATGTCTTTTACACTGAAAAATATAAAATATTGATGAAAGAAATTAGACACAAATAAATGGAAAGACATCACATGCTCATATTTATTAATAGTTAAAATTTAAAAGTTAAGTATTAGTTATTAATGATAATTAGTATTTTTAAAATGTTCACACTACCCAAAGCAATCTACAGATTCAATTCCATCCATATCAAAGTTTCAATGGCATTTTTTTAGATAAATAGAAGAACCACTTCCAAATTTCATAGGTAATTACAAAAAAAGCCAAATAACAAAGCAATTTTAAGCAATACAAACAAACCTGGTGGTATCACTCTTCTGGTTCCAAAGTACATTACAAAGTTATAATAATAGAAACAATATAGTAATACCATAAAAACAGGTATATAGATGGATGAAATAGAATAAATAGACTTGAAAAGACCTCATATACATACAGTCAAATGATGCTCAATGAAAATACCAAGGATACACAATGGGCAAAGGATAGTTTCTTGAATAAAAGGTACCAGAAAAACTAGATATGCACATGCAAAATAATAAAATTGGATCCTTATACTATAGACACAGTTAACTCAACATGAACTAAAGGTTTAAACATAAGTCTTAAAATTGTAAAACTCCTGGAAGTAGACATGGGGAAAACCTTTTTGACATTGGCTTTGGCAATGATTTATTGGATATGACACCAAAAGAACAAGAAAAAGCAAAAATAGAAAAGTAGGATTATATTGATCTAAGAAGTTTCTGCTTGACAAAGAAAACAATCAACAAATTGAAATGACAACTTATGGATTGGGAGAAGATAACTGCAACCATACTTATGATAAACAGTCAACATCCAAAATATATAAGGTTTTCCCACAAATAAATAGTAAACAAAGTAAACAACCAAATAACCCAGTTAGAATAGGAAAAGTGACTGAGTAGATATTACTCCAAATAAAGCATACTTATGGGCAACAAGCACATGAGAAGGTTCTAAATATCACTAATAGTCAAGGTAATGCAAATCCAAATAATTATGCTTCAATAAAAAATAATTAATTATAAAAACACACACAGAATTTATCTCACATCTGTCATTCTGGCTAGCACCAAAATCAGAACAAAACAAAAAGTTAGCATTGTATTGATGAAGATATGAAGAAATTGGAACCCTTATACACTGTTGATATGTATGTTTATTGGTACAGCCAATATGGAAAATCATACAATGGTTCCTCAAAAAATATCTTGTAAGTCCACATTTGGATATGTATTCAAAGGAATTGAAATCAAGATTTGAAGTGACGTCTGTACTTCCATATCCATTGCAACATTATTCACAATAGGCAGGATAAGGAAACATAACTGTCTGTCAAAATATGAATGGATAAAGAAAATGTTGTATATACATACAGTGGAATATTATTCAGTCATGAAAAGAAAAATCCTGCCATATGTTACAATATAAACTAAGATGTCATTTTGCTAACTGAAATAAGCCAAATACAGAAGGACAAATACAGCATAATATGTATCCTATGTTGTGTTTTCATCATGAGTAACAATGCTGATAATAATAGTAAAAATAAAAATGATGAATGGAAATTTTTAGAGGTGATAAATATAATTTAAAAGATTGTGTTGATTGTTTAACAGAAGTATACTTTTCTCTAAACTAATTCAATTATATATATTAAATATACCGAACTGTTTGTGTATCAATCTTCCGTCAATAAATTTGCAAAAGAAAAAAGGAGATTAAACCTTAGAAATTGTCACAGACAAGAGACTCACTGTAGCATGGTATCTTGTACGAGATCCTGGAACACAAAATCAATATTAGATAAAAACTAAGTAAATTTCAATGAAGTATCAGTTAGTCAGTCAGTTCAGTCGCTCAGTCATGTCCTACTCTTTGAGACCCCATGGACTGCCCCACTTCAGGCCTCTCTGTCCATCACCAATTCCCAGAGTTTACTCAGCCTCATGTCCATCGAGTCAGTGATGCCATCCAATGATCTCATCCTCTGTCATCCCTTACTCCTCCCATCCTCATTCTTTCCCAGCATCAGGGCTTTTTCAGATGAATCAGTTCTTCCCATCAGGTGGCCAAAATATTGGTGTTTCAGCTTCAACATCAGTCCTTCCAATGAATATTCAAGACCGATTTCCTTTAGGATGGACTGGTTGGATCTCCTTGCAGTCCAAGGGACTCTCAAGAGTCTTCTCCAACACCACAGTTCAAAAGCATCAATTCTTCGGCAGTCAGCTTTCTTTATAGTCCAACTCTCACATCCATGCATGACTACTGGAAGAAGTCTTAACTTCATAGCCTTAACTACACGGAACTTTGTTGACAAAGTAATGTCTCTGCTTTTTAATATGCTGTCTAGGTTGG
The DNA here is from genome assembly GCF_910594005.1 of Cervus elaphus. Taxonomy (NCBI): domain Eukaryota; kingdom Metazoa; phylum Chordata; class Mammalia; order Artiodactyla; family Cervidae; genus Cervus; species Cervus elaphus. The sequence goes on along the minus strand of NC_057842.1, from coordinate 7,467,625 downwards.
TCATAACTTTCCTTCTGAGGAGTAAGCATCTTTTAATTTCATGGCTGCAATCAGCATCTGCATTGATTTTGGAGCCCAAAATGTTAAAGTCTGGCACTGTTTCCACTGTTCCTCCATCTATTTGCCATGAAGTGATGGGACCAGATGCCATGATCTTTGCTTTCTAATGTCGAGCTTTAATCCAAATATTTCACTATCCTCTTTCACTTTCATTAAGAGGCTCTTTAGTTCCTCTTCACTTTCTGCCATAAGGGTGGTGTCATCTGCATATCTGACGGTATTGATATTTGTCTTGGCAATCTTGATCCCACATTGAACTTCATCCAGCCCAGAGTTTCTCATGATGTACTCTGCATATAAGTTAAATAAGCACAGTGAAAATATACAGCATTGACCTACTCCTTTTTCTATTTGGAACCAGTCTGCTATCCATGTCCAGTTCTAACTGTTGCATCCTGACCTGCACACAGGTTTCTCAAGAGGTAGGTTAGGTGGTCTGGTATTCCCATCTCTTTCAGAATTTTCCATAATTTATTGTGATCCACACAGTCTAAAACAGAAATAGATATTTTTCTGCAACTCTCTTGCTTTTTTGATGATCCAGCAGATTTTGGCAATTTGATTTCTGGTTCCTCTGCCTTTTCTAAAGCCAGCTTGAACATCTGGAAGTTCATGGTTCACATATTGTTGAAGCCTGGCTTGGAGAATTTTGGGCATTATTTTACTAGTGTGTAAGATGAGTGCAAGTGTGTGTTAGTTTGATAATTCTTTGGCATTGCCTTTCTTTTGGAATGGGATGAAAACTGACTTTTTCCAGTCCTGTGGCCACTGCTGCATTTGCAAATTTGCTGGCATATTGAGTGCAGCACTTTCACAGCTTCATCTTTTAGGATTTGAAAAAAGCTCAAATGGAATTCCAGCACCTCCACTAGCTTTATTCATAGTGATCCCTCCTAAGGCCTTTTTGACTTCACATTCCAGGATGTCTGACTCTAGGTGAGTGATCACACCATCATGATTATCTGGATGTGAAGACAATTTTTGTATAGTTCTTTTGTGTATTCCTGTCACCTCTTCTTAATATCTTCTGCTTCTCTTAGGTTCATACAATTTCTGTCCTTTACTGAACCCAGTTTTGCATGAAATATTCCCATGGTATCTCTAGTTTTCTTGAAGAGATCTTTAGTTTTGCCCATTCTGTTGTTTCCTCTATTTTTTTGCCTTGGTCACTGAGGAAGGCTTTCTTATCTCTCCTTGCTATTCTTTGGAACTCTGCCTTCAGATGGATATATCTTTCCTTTTGTCTTTTGCTTTTTGTTTCTCTTCTTTTCACAGCTATTTGTAAGGCCTCCTAAGACAGCCATTTTGCTTCTTGTATTTCTTTTTCTTGGGGATGGTCTTGCTCCTGTCTCCTGTACAATGTCACAAATCTTTGTCTATAGTTCTTGAGGCACTCTGTCTGTCAGATCTAGTCCCATAAATCTATTTCTCACTTCCACTGTATAATCATTAGGGATTTGATTTAGGTCATACCTGAATAGTCTGGTGGTTTTCCCTACTTTCTTCAATTTAAGTCCAATTTTGGCAATAAGGAGTTCATGATCCGAGCCACAGTCAGATCCCAGTCTTGTTTGTGCTGACTGTATAAGGCTTCTCCATCTTCAGCTGCAAAGAATATAATCAATCTGATTTTGGCGTTGACCATCTGGTGATGTCCATGTGGAGAGTCTTCTCTTGTGTTGTTGGAAGAGGGTGTTTACTGTGACCAGTGTGTTCTTTTGGCAAAACTCTATTAGCCTTTGCCCTGCTTAATTATGTACTCCAAGGCCAAATTTGCCTGTTACTCCAGGTGTTTTGTGACTTCCTACTTTTGCATTCCAGTCCCCTATAACGAAAAGGACATTGTTTGAGTGTGTTAGTTCTAGAAGGTCTTATAGGTCTTCATAGAACCATTCAACTTCAGCTTCTTCAGCATTACTGGCTGGGCATAGACTTGGATTTCTGTCATATTGAATGGTTTGCCTCAGAAACAAACAGATCATTCTGTCATTTTTTATATTGCATCCAAGTACTATATTTCTGATTTTATTGTTGACTATGATGGCTACTCCATTTCTTAAGATTTTCTTGCCCACAGTAGTAGATGTAATGGTCATCGGAATTAAATTCACCCATTGCAGTCCATTTTAATTCCCTGATTCCTAAAATGTTGAGATGAAAGAGGAGACTGAAAAAGTTGGCTTAAAGCTCAACATTCAGAAAACTAAGATCATGGCATCCAGTCCCATCACTTAATGGCAAATATATGAGGAAACAGTGGAAACAATCACAGACTTTATTTTTGGGGGGGCCCCAAAATAACTGCAGATGGTGATTGCAGCCATGAAATTAAAAGATGCTTACTCCTTGAAAGAAAAGCTATGGCTAACATAGACAACATATTAAAAAGCAGAGACATTAATTTTCCAGCAAAAGTCTATCTAGTCATGGCTATGGTTTTTTCCAGTAGCCATGTATGGAAGTGAGAGTTGGACTATAAAGAAAGCTGTGCACCAAAGAATTAATGCTTTTGAACTGTGGTGTTGGAGAAGACTTTTGAGAGCCCCTTGGACTGCAAGGAGATCAAACCAGTCCACCTTAAAGGATTTCAGTCCTGAGTTTTCTTTGGAAGGACTGATGTTGAAGCTGAAACTCCAATACTTTGGTCACCTGATGCAAAGAACTGACTCATTGGAAAAGACCCTGATGCTGGGTAAGACTGAAGCGAGGTGGAGAAGGTGCCGAGAGAGGATGAGATAGCTGGAAAGCATCGCCGACTCAGTGGACATTAGTTTGGGTAAACTACAGAAGTTGGTTACAGACAGGGAGCCCTGGTATACTCCAATCCATGGGGTCTCAAAGAGTTGGACACTACTGAGCAACTGTACTGACTGACTGACTCTTGCCATCTCCTGTGTGACCTCTTCCAATTTGCCTTGATTCACGGACCTAACATTCCGGGTTCCTTTGAAGTATTGCTCTTTACAGCATCGGACTTTGCTTCCATCACCAGTCACATCCACAACTGGGTGTTGTTTTTGCTTTGGCTCCATCCCTTCATTCTTTGTGGAGTTATTTCTCCACTGATCTCCAATAGCATATTGGACACCTACTGACCTGGGGAGTTCATCTTTCAGTGTCCTATCTTTTTGTGTTTTCATACAGTTCATGGGGTTCTCAAGGTAAGAATACTAAAGTGGTTTGCCATTCCCTTCTCCAGTGGACCACATTTTGAATGAAGTATAGACTTTAGTTAATAATAATGTGTTAACATTGACTCATTAACTGTAATAAATGTATTATACTAATGTAAAATAAAATAATAGTAGAAATTAATTGTGAGAATATGGGAACGCTGTGCAAAAAAGTCTGTGCAAATTTTCAGTAAATATAAATTAAGATATGTGCATACATATAAATGCTGTAAATATATGAACACTCTGCAAATACACACTTACATATCTAGCTAGCTAGCTATCCATCTATCATCTATCTACACTAGAGAGTGAAAGTACAATTTTCAGGCTTCATTGTGGAACTTTCTTTTAACCCCCTTCAAAGACATGCAAAACATTTTTTTGAGTAGTTATGAGTCAGAGATATTCTAATCCATTGTGTGTGCATGCAAGGTTGCTTCAGTTGTGTCTGACTCTGTGAGACCCTATGGACTGTAGCCTATCAGCTCCTCTGTCTTTGGGATGCCTCAGGCAAGAATACTTTGGTAATCTTGGGGTTGAATATTTGACGTTGTCAGGCCCTCCTCCAGGAGATCTTCCTGATCCAGGGATCAAACCCACATCTCTTATGTCTCCTGTATTGGCAGGCAGTTTCTTTACCACTAGTGCCACAGGGGAAGCCCATTCTAACCCAATAAATAAGCCTGAATCTAAAGACAAAATTAATAGAAATACAATTTCAGAAGCATTTTGGAATTTACTTTTCTGTGCCAGTGTTTGGAATAAGCATAATTATTTTTGAAAATCCAACATAATCAAATGTTGACTGTGTTTAACATGTAACCTCCCTGTTACAATAAACATACCTGTCACTCGCAAAAGTTCATACATCCATGAGCTTGAATGAACAAGGAGGAATGGGTGTGACTTGAATAGAGCCTACTTACCTCACTCTGGCTTGATTCCTAGGAGAAGGGGCTTCCTCGGGCTGAAGATTACTGACTCACATCACCATAAATGCAAATTTGCTAAATAGCAGTGTGCATGAGTTTGGACATCAGAGCTGCATGAAGTTGAGAAATATATTCAACCTCCTTGTGCCTCAGTTTAAAATAATGCTTAGCACACAGTAAGTAGAAGTGTTCAAAATTATCTTATGACCTCAATATTATTCTCCCTTCCTGTTACTACTTCTACTATTTTATAATTTATTTAACTCTTATTTGTCAAATGTTTGTAATATATCATGTCTGGCACTGTGGTAAGCACTTTCAATATATTAGATCATTTACCTTTATAGGAACCTAGGCAAACACAAACTTGTGAACTTACAAAACTAATATGCCATACTAACATATGAATTTGACAAAGACAATAGTAAGGGCAATATTCTTTTGTCTTTAAAAGACCTGCAACTTTTCAAAGTAAATTTAGGGTGAAATAGAAATATCCAGAATGAAGTAACTGGAATCAGATATCTGGTTTTAAAATGTGTGTGTGTGTGTGTGTGTGTGTGTGTGTGTGTGTGTGTCTGCGTGTGTTCAGTCAGTCAGTCATCTCCAACTTTTTGCAACTTCAGGGATTGTAGCCTGCCAGGCTCCAGGCTCCTCTGTCCATGGGATTCTCCAGGCAAGAATACTGGAATGGGTTGCCATTCCCTTCTCCAAGGTATCTTCCCAACCCAGAGATCGAACCTGCGTCTCCTACATCCTGCGCCTTGGCAAGCAAATTCTTTACCACTGAGCCATCTAGGAAAGCCCAGGTTAAAAATATAATCTACTGTAATTAATTAGTAAACTGGTAGTCTGGGACAAGTCAACTTATCTCTCTGTGCCTCACATGTCCTTTTTGGGAATAAAGCAAGATAGGGCTGTAGACATCTAGATCAATGACTCAATATCTAAATAAAACAATAAGAAGAGTGCCTGATATAGAGTAAGGTGGGCTATCATGATTCTTATAAGTCTCTTTACAATTATTTAAAGATAAACTTAAGCAAAGAATCAATATACTTATTAGAAAATTGCTGACAGAAAAATACTTTCTGTAGCTTGCCCCACACTTGAAACATATTATGTCATTTCCAACTTATATGGATTGCTTGTCTATAATATCCAGTAACTTCCTCTCTACCTTTATAAATACTGCTATTGTAATTGTCAAGTTCCTCCACAAAAGCCACACTATCTTGTGTCCTGAATTTATTATATCCCTGTAATACATATGGTCAAAATAATTTCTCATATGATGTTTTTGAATTGTTACATAAATTTTGGACTGGTATTAAAAGTTTTGAATACATTTGTCATTTCCCCTTTAACATTAAAGGATGTCCTCTGAAGTCAGAACTCTACCTCTTCACTTATACAAACTTTCAGTATTTTGTGTGTGCAAATCAATTGACTATAATTTAATGGTCAAGTCTTAAACTCAAAAGGTTTAGATTTTTATATGTTGTCTAATTATTTTAGCATTTATTACATATATGCCTATGAAATAATGATATACTGAATGTAGAAAAAATTTGACTATGTAATAATAGGAATTGTAACAATGGAAATTGTTGCAGAATATTTCTTGATTGCAAAAAAAAAAAAATCTTTTAGAAACTTTTTTATACTCTTCTCATCAACATAGAAAATAAAGCCTCTGCGATGCCCTACTATGCTTACTCATATGCCACAAGTGACAAGTTCAGTGTCAGATACATGGTAGATATTTAGGTCAATAAATTGCTCAGTTGAGAATGACTAATAAATTATATGTGTGTTTATACATATGTTTATTATATATGTGCATTATATATATGTTTCATATATATATATATATATATATATATATATATATATATATACACTACATTTTGGAATAAATATAAATTATGTGCATATATGTAGGTTTGGGGTTTCCCTGGTGGCTTAGCTGGTAAAGAATCCTCCTTCAATGCAGGAGACTTGGGTTCAGTTTCTGGGTTGCAAAGATCCCCTGGAGAAGGGAATGGCGGCCTACTTCAGTATTCTTGCCTGGAGAACTCAATTATCAGAGGAGCCTGGCAGGATGCATCCATGGGGAAGCCAACAGTCAGACATGACTGAGTGACTAGGCACACACACACACATATGTAGGTTTAATTTAGAATAATTATCAAAGTAAAATATGTTCAAAATACAGAAAGAAAAATATGTAATTGTGTGATAGGAGGAAAATAGAATTTTTTTTTTTTTTAAATCATGCTTTTGTATAAGTCTGTACTAATCAGCTTTGGGCTTCTCAGGTGGTGCTAGCGGTAAAGAACACGCCTGCCAATGCAGGAGACATAAGAGATTCTGGTTCCATCCCTGGTTTGGGAAGATCCCCAGGAGAAGGAAATGATAATGCACTCCAGTATTCTTGCTTGGAGAATCCCACGGGAGGAGGAGTGTGGCAGAATATGATCCATAGGATTGCAACGAGTTGGACACAACCGAAGCGACTCAGCATAGAGTGCAGCACAGTCGGTATGAGAACTTTTAAATTCACTGAACTTTCTTCTCATGAATAAGTTTCCCTGTTTATACCATGTTTATAGTATAGACCATCTATGAGAGCTCTGAAAAAGGTCATTTTTTTTCTCTTAAGAAAGTAGTAATGCATTCTATCAAATCAGTATGTTTGTTAATTTTACTAAATCATTTCTTAAATTTTGTGACAGTCTTGTCCATATCATTGATATGATAAAACTTTGAATGCTTTGGTTAAGAAATTTTAACATGTTATACAAAGAGAAAACTTTTTGTGATTCAAATAAAATAACCCATCATCACCCTGGATTTTATTTTTGCTGTGATCCATGTCCCCATCATCCTAGCATGATGTTCTGCCCAGTGTTAAGTTCTACTGAATAAAACCTTTCAGAAAATCTCCACATATTGAACTTGTGTTTGATATCAATGTATGATAAACAAAAATATAAATTAAAACAAAGCCACATTAAGCAATTATCTCTAACATAAGCAATACAATATCAACTTGATTGAATACATCATAATAATCTATTTTAAAACCTGAAGCATAAATTGAAGATAGTTCTGTTCTCAAACTATTTGGAAGATAAGCTACCCAAATCGGAGCTCATAGCCTAACTCAATATGTCAAACTTCTTAGATTGCTGATTTTGACATGAAAATATACAGAACCTCTGACAAATATATCCATCTAAAATCTACATTTAAGTATTTTAAAAATCACAACTATTTTAAAACATATACTTCCAGATTTGTTAAGGACACTTTTTTCTTGCTGATTTATGTTAACTGCAAAAGTATCAGATGTAAAGCACACCATAGCATATCTTTTGAGAGCATGTGACCTCAGATAGAATGATTTATATGTCACTTTCATATGGCTGATAATATACAAAGTGAGATTTGTCACTAAAGTGTGCAAATTTTAAGTGTATTCAGGGAATCCTCATCAATAGTATCCTTAAAATATTAGGGAGTCCAACTCCTTAACAATGCCAAGAATGGGGCAGCTCAGTCATGGTGGTGAGGAAATGAACTAAGGTAGCATATTTTCACATCTTCCGGTGCCTCGTGAAATCTATAAAGAATTATAAAGGCACTTGATGTTCACATATTTTCAACTTTCACTATGTCTCCTACATGAATGCTATGTGATTGAACTATCATCTTGGCCCTCATCTCGACTTTGAATTTTAATGCTGTTAAATTTTATTTGGAGTTTGTTAGATTTTGGGAATCTAAGTGGGGATAACTTGTAATCATAGCAGCTGTCACAGATGGATCTGAGTTAAAACATGCCTTTCCAGCAAGATCTATTATTTTTATATGTATAGACTAAGAGTATGCATGCTGGCATCTTCACCAAGTTATTATAAGGTCAAGGTAAGTTTCAATGAATGGTGAATGCTCAATATAACAAAAGAGTTTGTGAAGTATCAAAATTTCTTTTGGGCAAGCAGATCATTTTGAATAGACAAAATCTCTCAAGCACAACCTAGGAAATCTGTATTACACAGCACACTTACAAATAATGTAGCTTTTAATTTTCTTAATAGTGCAAAATTGAAATATGCAGCAAATATATTCATTCAGATCATTAGTTCCATCTTTTTTTTCTGTCCTTGTTCATAGACATAAATAGGAAAATAGCTCAGCTTAGTAAAACAGTATGCTTTCTGCATGAAAAGCTTATAGACACCGCTCAAGATTCAGGAATAGTGTATGCTCCTATTCCTAGTGGCTCTTGTTCCTGTGGAGGGAGCAATTATGTTCTGGGCTCAAGTTGCAGCCTCAGAGCTTCCCCCAGACACTGGCAGAGGAACCCAGGTCTTTCCTTTTTGTAAAATCTCTTTACAACTGCTGGGCTTCAAATCCAGACGCTGCACCACCCTGTGGATCTAATTAGGCAAACTTTATATATACATACATGCATACATACATACATACACACACACACACACACACACACACACATATATATATATATTCAATTTAATTTCAATTTTAGCAAATTGGTGCCTGCCATCTAAGAGATGCATGAAGCTAGGCACTTCCCAAAAGGGATCCATTATTTCAGTTAGTTATCAACTAACTCTATGAACTCTCTTCTTTACACAACTCATAATTTTATGCACTTGATGTGAACAAAGGGGTAAAAGTTAAGCCTCTGAGTGTAGGTTTAAGCACTTATATGAATAATGCAAATCACCTGTAATGAAACAGCTACCTTGTATTTCCTGGCTCAAATGATATTGAACTATGTTACTTGCTTGAGAATAGGTTGTTGATTTAACAAAGTCAAATCATACATCAAAAGCAGTGTTTGATTAACTCTGACATGAATCTCCTGAGTAGGTATCTACAAAATTAAGCAGACAATGATTTCTATCTCTGCAGACCCAAAATAATAATGGTGTAAGATATAATTTATTCAGATACCAGCGGTCTTCTAGCCTCAGTGTTATTTCTATTCCTGTAAGTCCCCTATACATGAATGGATTTTGTTCCAAGAGCACATTCGTAAGTCCAATTTTTTTGTAAGTCCAACAAAATTAGCTTAGGTAACCAACTAACATAATCAGCTATATAATATTATACTGCAGTAGGTTTATAATACTTTTCCCACAAATAAAACATAAAAAATGAACATTAGTAGGTGTTTGATGTATGACACAGGAAACCCAAAGCAGGTACTCTGTGACAACCTGGAGGGATGGGGGGAGGAAGGAAGTGATGGGGGAGCTCAGGAGGCGGGGTCACATGTATGCCTAGGGCTGATTCATGCTGGTGTATGGCAAAAACCATCACAATATTGTAAAGCAATTATCCTCCATTTAACATAAATAAATTTAAAAACAAACAAAAACATTAAAAATAACCATTTTTAAAGTTATAGTACAGTGCCTTGAAAAGTACATTAGTATGGTACAACAGCTGTCATACAGATGCTGGCCTGGCTTCATGTAAATAGACGAGAATAGGTACTGAATGGAAGAGGTGGGAAATGGTAAAGCTGAAGGATCATCAGCAATAGGAGACGGAGGACAAGCTGCAGTCCATTTATGTCTGACATTGATGGCCCAGGTTCTGGTTCCTTGCTAGATTCAATTCTATCCACACTCTTGAAAAAAATGAACCAGTGTTGTCTGGGAAGTACGGTACCAGCTACACTATCATTGCTTTTATATTTGCTTCTGGAATCTTGGGATTGAAATAAAGATACCACACTACGGTACTCTATACAGTACTTTACAGTAGAGTACAATCATTTACAGAGGATGAACTCTTGTGACAATAAATAAACTTACATGATTGGGTATGCAAACACATGCATCTTTGAAAGTTCACGACTTGAATGTTTGTATGTATTGGACTTATACTTTTCATTGTTTCAAGGTACCAACAACCTAAAAGTATATACCAAAATGAATGCACACTTTGCCATAAACACTGATAATAAAATTATTTGAACTTATAGTATACTTTAATAAATTGATTATATGAATAATTATCTTATACCCCTGGTGGCTCAGTGATAAAGAATTTGCCTGCCAATGAAGGAGACGTGAGTTTGATCCCTAAGTCAGGAAGATCCCCTGGAGGAGGAAATGGTAACCCGCTCCAACAGTCTAGCCTGGGAAGTCCCATGGACAGAGGAGCCTGATGGGCTACAGTCTATGGAGTCACAAAAGAGTCAGACACAATTTGGTGGCTGTGTGTGTGTTTAGTCACTCAGTCATGTCCAACTCTTTGCGACCCCAGGGACTATAGCTCACCAGGGTAAACAACAACAAAGTTGATTATATGAATATTTATATTACATAGAATAGAGCTTATAATTACATATATTTATTTATGCAATAGTTATTATGGAGTGAGACTCAGGGTATAATCCATCTTAAAGCAAAATTTTTATCCATTTGTGAACCTGTCATGCCATAAAACAAGTTATCTGCTTCCAAATTAGAGCAGTGGGACAGGCACAGAACAGACATGCCCATTCCAAAGTGAAAAATTGGAAGGATAAAAGGGATCATAGATCCCAGGCAAGTGCAAAAGCCAGCAGGGCATATTATTATATTTTAATGCTTGAAAATATTCCTCTGTGGCTTGATGGTCTTTTCTCTGGGCTCACTGGGGAACTGGCCCACACTCTCAGCCCAGAAAGGTACCCTCAGTTCAACCTTCTGAATCTGTGGCTCTGCCTCTACAGTCTTTCTTTATTTCATCCTAGCTCTGTCCCTTTCTGTCCAAGTTACCAGTGTTTATCCCTGTCCATCTCTCACTTCATTCCTAAGAGTCCATGCCATTAGACAAGAAGGTCCTTGCAGACTTCTCAAAGGTTACTGCTTGTATCCTTGGCTTATTCTCAGACACTTGATCATATACATGAGTCACTCATCTAAAGACTTTAACAAAAGATTTTCCAGCCACACACTTGGCCTTAATTTCAGACCATGGTGTCTGGATAAACCAATGATTTTCCAAATCATCAGGTGCTGTTTCCCTCTTCTTTAATAATCAATTCCTCAATTTATTATTTATTTTGCATTTTACTCCAAGAAGCAAAGAGTAAAGGTTGAACCTTCTATATTTTGCTTGGAAATCTCCTCATTCAGACATTCTATTCATAATAACATATGTATTCTCCAAAATAATAAGAACATCAACTACTGCTCTTCCCTGTTCTTTCTGAGTCCTCACCAGAATTGCATTTAACATCTCTATGTCTACCAGTAGTCTCTTAAAGAAATATTGCATTATTTTGGCATTTGCTAGATTCTGATAATAGCTGGCATGACAAAATGACTCTATATAGAGGGAAGGCAGAATCATTTATTACTTACAATTCCAAGGAAAATGTTACCACATACATGGATGTGCATAGGGTGTTGCACCTGGAATGGGTACAGCAAGATGCAACCATAGGCTAGTTAGTGTGGCTAGTGTGGTTGGTTAGCTAGGCTTTGCAGGCTTCTTGTGGACTCAGTATTCTAAATGATTCCACAAGCCCAAGAAGGAAAATGTCATTTCTAGATGTTTGGCATATGGGCTTCTTGCCCTTGAGCTGTATTTTTGCAACCCAAGACTGATAGAATCTGATAAGGCAAAGAGCTGAGGCATGAATTCACAAAATCAGAAAACTGCCCACTAGGGGAACTGAGAATTATCTACCTATGATCTTAAAACAGGGTCAAGATGGCATTCATGAAATATCACAAGGCAATCTAGACTTTTTTTTTTTTTTTTTTTTTTTATCAAGGGCCTCAAAATTATTCTGGCCTCTATCCATCACCAACAAAGGTCTGGATAGTGAAACTATGGTTTTACCAGTAGTCATGAATGGATGTGAGAGTTGGACCATAAGGAAGGCTGAGCATTGAAAAATGTATGCTTTTGAACTGTGGTGTTGGAGAAGACTCTTGAGAGTCCCTTGGACTGCAAGGAGATCAAACCAGTCAATCCTAAAGGAAATCAACACTCAATATTCATTGGAAGGACTGATTCTGAAGGTGAAGCTCCAGTACTTTGACCACCTGATGTGAGGAGCTGACTCATCAGAAAAGACCCTGATGCTGGGAAAGATTGAAGACAGGAGAAGACGGGGATGACAGAGGATGAGATGGTTGGATGGCATCACTGACTCAATGGATATGAGTTTGAACAAGCTCTGGGAGATGGTGAAAGACAGGGAAGCTTGACGTGCTGCAGTCCGTGGGGTCACAAAAAATCGGACATGACTGACTGAACAGCAACAACAAAAATCCATCACCCAATTTCAAAGTCACTTTCAATGTTCAGTATTCACTACAATAGCTCTCTATTTCCCAGTATCAAAGTCTTTCCTAGTTCCTGAGGGCTGCCGTTACAACATGTGGCAAACAGTAGCTTAAAAACATTTTTCTCTTAGGTTCTGGGGATTTGACATTCAAATCAAGTTTCTACAGGGCCATGTTCTCTCTGAAGAACAAAAGAAGAAACTGCCACATGCATTCTCTTAGCATGGGCAAGAATCCTTGGTTTGTATCTGTATTATGCCAATCTCTGCCTACATCTTCATGTAGCATTCTTTATATATCTAAGTGTCTGTGTCCATTTATATCAACAGAAGTCTTTTACTTGAGACCTACTGTAATGATCTCATCTTAATTTGATCAATATCAAGATATATTTCCAAACAAGGTCATATTGTGAAGTTTTGGGAAAGGCATGAATTTGGGGGAAATATCATCCAATCAGTGTGTCTATAAATAGATATTTCTCCATGAAAATACTTTTCAATAGAAATAAAGCACTCAGGTAATTTTAAAGAATGTATTATTGTTTCAAGTTTAAATATTCAAGCTGGAAACTCTAAGACCTTGTTTGAAGTCCTATTTTTTTCACCTACTAATGATATGACCTTGGGTAGCTTAACTAGATCATAGTTCCAATCTATGTTCATTATTGTTGAAAGAAAAAATGATACATTTTTGATAAAGGCATGTTTAACTTCTAATACTAAGCATTCATTCATGTTTTAGCTGTTACTTGTCACTCATTGAAGACTTTTAGATATTGTTTAGGAAGAAATATTTACAATTACTCAATTAATTTGAAATTTTATTATTTATTGTTTCTTACATATGCACCTATCTTGAAGATTTATGTGCTTCTTTACTGCAGCAGAATCATGGGTTAATCTTAAAATCTTAATATTCTTAAAAATTCTAAGGAATTATCAATCTCTATAATTTACAATGACATATACTGAAGTTTGAGAATATATAAAAGTAAATAAAATAACTATTAGAAAGTTTATATTTCTGGATAGCATGTGGATAGACACACTGAAGAAAGTAGGGAAAAAGATAGATACACCATCATACCTCATCCCAACACTGGGAAGCCCAACACAGAGAGACACTGTCCCAGGAGAAGAGGATGAAGTAAGTGATCCACGTCAACACAGATGCCAGGCTGATCAGTCCCAACACCTGACTGACTCCTGTGGATTTACATGGCTTTCAACAGACTCATTTAACCCACACCCTTCAAATCATGCCCAGCTCTCTACCCTGACTTTGGAGTGCTCCCAATCAGCATTTCTATATACTAATAATAAACTATCAGAAATAGAAATAAACAAAACAATGGCACTTATAATAACATCAAGAATAACAAAATACTTAGGGGTAGATTTAACTTAAGAGGTGAAAGTTCTGTACATTCAAAATTACAACATATTAATAAAAGAAGTTGAAGACACAAATTAAAAAGACATCCCATGTTTATGGATTAGAAGAATGCATATTGTTATAAGTCCATACTACTAAAAGAAATCTATAAATTTCAGAGCATACCCTGGATTAAATTGACATTCAGAGATAATCAATGGAATTTTTCAAAGAAATAGGCACACACACACACAATCCTACAATTCATATATTTTGTGATTACAAAATACCTCCAGTAGATAACACAATCCTGAGAAAGAAGAGCAAAACTGCAAACATCACACTTCCTGATTTCAAACTTTATCACAAAGCTATAACAATCAAACAATACAGTCCTGTCATAAAAGAATTTACATAAACAAATGGAATAGAATCAAGAGCCCAGGAATAAACCCATGTTTTTATAGACAACTACTATCTGACTGAGAAGGGAAACAAAAATACTCCTCCAATGTCCTTGGGAGAGGACATTCTCAATGGAGTTGGGAAAATGGGATAATCATAAACAGAAAACTGAAATTGGAGCCCTGTCTTATACAACTCTCCTCTCTCTCTCTCACACACACACACCAGCTCAGAATGGATTAAAGACTTAAATGTAATAACTGAAACTGTAAAACCACTAGAACAAATCAGGGGGAAATGTGTTCTTGATGTTGATTTGGCAACAAATTTTGGATATGACATCAAAAGCAAAAATAAACATTGGGATTGCATCAAATATAAAACGTATGCACATCCAAAGAGACATTTAATTAAATAAAAGGCAACCTATGAAATGGAATGAAAGTTTTGTGCACCATTTTTCTGACGTGCTAACATACAGAATGTATAAGGAACCAATATTATTCAATGTCATAAACGAACAAACAAAAGACAATCTGATTTAAAAAGTAGTTAAATAATTTAAATAGACATTTTTTCCAGATGGCCAACATATACATGAATAGATGCTTAGCATAAATAGTCATTGGGAAAATACAATTAAAGCCGAAATGAGACACCACTTTGCACCTATGAGAATAGCTATTATCTGATGAAACAGGAGACAAGTGTGGATGAGAATGTGGAAAAAATCGGAACTCTGAGGAACACTGGAAGGAATGCAAGTTTGTACAGCCACTATGGAAAACAGTATGGATATTTCTCAAAAATTAAAACTAGAACTACCATATGATCTAGCAACTTCACTTCTGGGTAATATTTAAAACGAATGAAATCACTTTCAGGAAGGGATGTCTGCATCCCCCCATATTTACTGCACATTTTTCCAAAGGCATGAAAACTACCTAAGGGCTTATGAATGAATGAAAGAATAAATAAATGGTGTGTGTGTGTGTGTGTGTGTGTGTGTGTGTGAGGTGGGATGTCTGCATCCCCCCATATTTACTGCACATTTTTCCAAAGGCATGAAAACTACCTAAGGGCTTATGAATGAAAGAAAGGATAAATAAATGTTGTGTGTGTGTGTGTGTGTGTGTGTGTGTGTGTGTGTGTGTGTGAGTGAGTGTCTGGATGTGTGTACTTAGTCATGTTCAACTCTGTGATCCCAAGGACTGTAGCCTGCCAGGCTCCTCTGTCCATGAAATTTTTCAGGCAAGAATATTTGAGTGGGTTGCCCCTTTTTCTTTTTTTAATGTTTTTTTTTCCCATTTATTTTTATTAGTTGGAGGCTAATTACTTTACAATATTGTAGTGGTTTTTGTCATACATTGACATGAATCAGCCATGGATTTACGTGTGTTCCCCATCCCGATCCCCCCTCCCACCTCCCTCTCCACCCGATCACTCTGGGTCTTCCCAGTGCACCAGGCCCGAGCACTTGTCTCATGCATCCAGCCTGGGCTGATGATATGTTTCACCCTAGATAACATACATGTTTCAATGCTGTTTTCTCAAAACATCCCACCCTCGCCTTCTCCCACAGAGTCCAAAAGTCTGTTCTGTACATCTGTGTCTCTTTTTCTGTTTTGCATATAGGGTTATCATTACCATCTTTCTAAATTCCATATATATGTGTTAGTATACTGTATTGGTCTTTATCTTTCTGGCTTACTTCACTCTGTATAATGGGCTCCAGTTTTATCCATCTCATTAGAACTGATTCAAATGAATTCTTTTTAACAGCTGAGTAATATTCCATGGTGTATATGTACCACAGCTTCCTTATCCATTCATCTGCAGATGGGCATCTAGGTTGCTTCCATGTCCTGGCTATTATAAACAGTGCTGCGATGAACATTGGGGTGCATGTGTCTCTTTCAGATCTGGTTTCCTCAGTATGTATGCCCAGAAGTGGGATTGCTGGGTCATATGGCAGTTCTATTTCCAGTTTTTTCTTTTTTTTTTTTTTTTTTTTTAAGGAATCTCCACACTGTTCTCCATAGTGGTTGTACTAGTTTGCATTCCCACCAACACTGTAAGAGGGTTCCCTTTTCTCCACGCCCTCTCCAGCATTTATTGCTTGTAGATTTTTGGATAGCAGCCATCCTGTGTAATGGTACCTCATTGAGGTTTTGATTTGCATTTCTCTGATAATGAGTGATGCTGAGCATCTTTTCATGTGTTTGTTAGCCATCTGTATGTCTTCTTTGGAGAAATGCCTGTGTAGTTCTTTGGCCCATTTTTTAATTGGGTCATTTATTTTTCTGGAGTTGAGCTGCAGGAGTTGCTTGTATATTTTTGAGATTAATCCTTTGTCTGTTGCTTTGTTTGCTATTATTTTCTCCCAATCTCAGGGCTGTCTTTTCACCTTGCTTATAGTTTCCTTTGTAGTGCAAAAGCTCTTAAGTTTCATTAGGTCCCATTTGTTTAGTTTTGCTTTTATTTCCAATATTCTGGGAGGTGGGTCATAGAGGATCCTGCTGTGATTTATGTCAGAGAGTGTTTTGCCTATATTCTCCTCTAGGAGTTTTATAGTTTCTGGTCTTACATTTAGATCTTTAATCCATTTTGAGTTTATTTTTGTGTATGGTGTTAAAAAGTGTTCTAGTTTCATTCTTTTACAAGTGGTTGACCAGTTTTCCCAGCACCACTTGTTAAAGAGGTTG
Organism: Cervus elaphus; assembly: GCF_910594005.1. NCBI lineage: Eukaryota > Metazoa > Chordata > Mammalia > Artiodactyla > Cervidae > Cervus > Cervus elaphus. The sequence goes on along the minus strand of NC_057842.1, from coordinate 7,450,640 downwards.
TCTTTTTTCCATTGTATATCCTTGCCTCCTTTGTCAAAGATAAGGTGTCCATAGGTTCGTGGATTTATCTCTGGGCTTTCTCTTCTGTTCCATTGATCTATATTTCTGTCTTTGTGCCAGCACCATACTGTCTTGATGACTGTGGCTTTGTAGTACAGTCTGAAGTCAGGCAGGTTGATTCCTCCAGTTCCATTCTTCTTTCTCAAGATTACTTTGGCTATTCGAGGTTTTTTATATTTCCATACAAATTGTGAAATTATTTGTTCTAGTTCTGTGAAAAATACCGTTGGTAGCTTGATAGGGATTGCATTGAATCTATAGATTGCTTTGGGTAGTATGGTCATTTTGACAATATTGATTCTTCCAATCCATGAAACACGGTATATTTCTCCATCTGTTTGTGTCCTCTTTGATTTCTTTCATCAGTGTTTTATAGTTTTCTATGTATAGGTCTTTTGTTTCTTTAGGTAGATATACTCCTAAGTATTTTATTCTTTTTGTTGCAATGGTGAATGGTATTGTTTCCTTAATTTCTCTTTCTGTTTTCTCATTGTTAGTGTATAGGAATGCAAGGGAATTTCTGTGTGTTAATTTTATATCCTTTTCTACTCCAGGGAATGTTTCCAACCCAGGGGCTGAACCTGCAAATCTTGTGTCTCCTGAATTGGCAGGAGGATTCATTAACATTTCTATGCTTATTCTTTAAGCATAAAACATGTTAACACAAAATTATTTCTATATTAACTGGAAAATAGTGAAGAATATAGGTGCATTTGAAAAAGTATCATTTTTTTTTCTTCTGCTGTACTATATTATGGGAAATCTTTGTTACACAATATTTTTTTGTTGTTGTTACACAATATTTTTAAATAAATTTTTAAATAGCTCACTGAGGGCAAGTGCTACTTGATGAAAAATGCAAATAAAATAAGATTTATTACAAGAGATACATGCAATGTGACATATCACAAAGATTATATGATTTATATTTTGGATAAGACAAGCCTTCTTAATTGTGAATTTACTACAGATAAACCTAGACAATTGTAAGTGAATAGTTATTGGGATTACCTATGCTATGAATCTATCAAGCCAATACCAACGTTCATGTATCAAGAATTATTAATAACCTAAAAAATTTAACATTATTTTGTTTGTTAGGACAAAGATGTCAGAAAATGAGATGGACTCATTTATGATTGTGATTCTTATTAGGTATTTCAAAATAAGATCAGAAGTATACTAGTAATAAATAAAAATATGAAGATATGTTTTATTCCAAATAATGTCAAACTTCTGGATACAGTAAATGGTTATCAACCTAAATCACTCTTCTGTTTAGTTTTGTATTTTTGGAGTTGAGTGCTATACTTATTACTTTGATTGTGGTGATGGTTTGTTTCATGAAGTGTTTTCATATATACAAACTTATCAAAATACATATATATGAAATATCCAGATTTTTGCACAATAAAGTTGTGAAAAATCAATATAAAATAAAAAGGATTAGGTCATGTGATTTCTAAGACTAATTCCATTTCCAAAAATCATTTAATATGTGATTATGTAATTCTATTTCTATGTCAATATCTATAGGTTAGATTTTCCCCGTATATCACAAAACCTATCTACCTCTCTGCCATGATGTCCAAGTTGTCCAGTCTTTTCAGAACTGGTTAATCTCCCAGAAAGTTTTTAGATATCCTTGAATACTTCCCAGTCCTCCTACCACTTTTATGAAACATTTCCAGTGTTCAGCTTGAGCCATGTAGGCAGATAGATGTTTATTCACTTATGTGTGCACTTGTTTTCTGTTATTTATACATACATTTGTTTATCTTTCAGTTTTAACTGCTATATAGCAGTTAAGCTGCTATATAACTGTATATCAGTATATAACTGCGTATCAGTATATAACTGCTATATAGCACTATATATGTATAATGTGTACAGCATAAGAATTTTACTTACATACATCATGAAATCATTATAACAATAAGATTAGTGAATATCCATCATGTCATATAGATACAAAATTAAAGAAATGGAAAAAAAATTCTTTGTGATGAGAAATCAGGATTTACTCTCTTAGCTCTTACATATAACATACATCAGTATTACTTATATTTATTGTGTTGTACATTACATCCATAGTACTATTTATGTTGTAACTATATATAACATACATCAGTATTAATTATATTTATTGTGTTGTATATTACATCCATAGTACTATTTACATTGTAACTGGAAGTTTTTACTTTTTGACTGTCTTCATCCAATCCTGTCTTTGTCCAATCCATGCTTTTGGTAACCACAAATCTGATCTCTTTTCCTATGACATTGTTTGTTTTTGCTTCTTATTGAAGTGTAGCTGAGTTACAACATTGTATTAGTCCCTTGTACACAACACTGTGATTGAATATTTCTGTACATTTCAAAATGATAAGTTAAGTCTAGTTAACACGTCACCATACAGAGATATTGCATATTTATTCACCAAACTCCCCACATTATACACTTAGTATTTGTGACTCATTTGTTAAGTCTGTACCTCTTAATCTCCTTCATGTATTTCTCATCTTTCCTACTTCCCCTCCAGTCTGACAACCATATATTTGTTCTTGGAATCTATAGCTATGTTTCTATTTTGTTACATTGAATCCCCTTCAATACAATGACAAATCCTTAGCTTGCCATGTATTGAAGCATAAAGGAAATGGGAGTGCACTTTTAGGATCAATATTTCTTATTTTTCTTCTTTTGGTACCAATCTATACACTAAATAATTCAGTTTGTTAGTCTGATCAACAATGGTTTTGAAAAATGCTGGCTCAAACCATGTGTGTAATGTGTGCATATAGAAGTTTTGCTTGAATAACTATGTGATGGACAAATCGACTCTCTAGGCTTTACTGTTTAAATTACCTTTCCAATAAAAAAGCAGAGAATGAGTGTTGAAACATAAGTATATAGTCAAATAGTGTTTTTCCTCATTAAACTAAAAACCTTGTTTTCTTTTGTTTTTTAACAAGGTTATTTCTTACAGATAAACAACCATATTCTACCATACTAATTTTCCTGAGAATGATTTTGAGTCTAGAATAAAAGTTGTATTTATTGAAAGAGTGAAGAGATAATCCTTTAGAAGTCTTAAAATAGATGCTGAAATTTCAGGATGGCAAAGGTAATAGCTGGTCCAGGGGGCACGAATTTAAGCCCCTGTTTTTCACTGGGGAATGAGCATGTGAAATGAGGAGATCAGACATTTTTGTAGAAAGTCTGAAGGAGTATACAGAAGATTGGGATTTTGTGGAGGATGTGTCTTCAATTCCAGTCTCTGCTCGCCAAAGAAAAAGTCATTCTTTTGTTTTGCTTCTGATTCTTCTGCTTTATTTAGTCAAACTGGCCTATCAGGAATGAAAAAGGAGACTCTGGATGGCGCTTTGTCAACTGGCTATATTTGGTCCTACATAAAATTGTTTCCTGATTCACAAAAGACCAGATGATTCTAGAGTGAGGAATCACAATATTTCAAAAATGTTGAGATAAATATTGAATGGACTATATCTAAACCAGATAAATTGCATGTCTATATTTTGTATTATAAGTTTTCTACTAAATTTTGATCTTCATTCTATTATAGTACAATTCCTATCAAAATAGTCATGATTTTTTTTTTTTTTACAGAAGAAATAATACTAACATTAATATGGAGCCACAAAAGACCCAGAATTACCAAAACAGTCATGAAGGAAAAAAAAAAAGAAAAAAACAATGACAAAGCTGGAGGTATCACATTCCCTGACTTCAGACTACACTACAAAGCTATAGTAACCAAAATACTATGGCACTGGCCCCAAGAAACAGACACATAGGTCAATGAAGCAGAATAGAGACCTCATATATAATCCCATCACCTGTAATCAATCTCCAATGAAGGAAGCAAGGAGATATGATGGAAAAAAGATAGACTCTTCTATCAGTGCTGCCCCTCCACCCCACCCCATGCATCTATAGTCAATATCCAACAAAGGAAGCAAGGATATACAATGCAGAAAAGACAGACTCTTCTATTATTTCTGCTGAGAAAAACTAGACAACCACATATAGAATAATGAGATTAGAACATTTCCCCACATTTTACACTAAAATAAACTCAAAATGGATTAAACAGCTAAATATAGAATCTTTAAAATTTAAACTTCTAGAAGAGACCATAAGCAAAACATTCTTTGACATAATCATAGCAATATTATTTGAATCTGGTCTACTGAGGCAAAGAAAATAAAAGTAAAAACAAATAGGACCTAATTAAGACTCAAAGCTTTTGCACAGCAAAGAAGGGTTTCCCTGGTGGCTCAGATGATAAAAAATCCACTGCAATGCAGGAGACCTGGGTTCCATCCCTGGGTTGGTAAGATCCCCTGGACAAGGGAATGGCTACCCAATCCAGTATTCTTGCCTGGGGAATTTCATGAAAAGAGGAGCCTGGAGAGCTACAGTCCATGAGGTCACAAAGAATCGAACATGGCTAAGTGACTAAGCATAGTACACAGCAAAGGAAAACACTGACAAAATGCAAAGACGACATACTGGACCGGAGAGAGTACTTACAAATGTATTAATACTGCATTTAATACTGTATTAAATGAAAATATATTTAATACTGACAAAGCATTGAAATCTAAAATATATATGAACAGCTTATACAAATCAATATAAAAAAAAAAAATGCCAGAAGACCTAAGCATCCATTTTTTCAAAGACATACAGATGTGTAACAGGAAGATGAAAAGATGGTCAACACCATTAATTATTAGAGAAAAAGTAAATCAAAATTACAATGGCAAGGATGTAGAGGAAATGGTATCCTTGTGCCCTTTTGGTGAGAATGTAATTCGGTGCAGTCACTATGGAAATCAATATGGCATTTCCTCAAAAAGCTAAAATATGAGTAGAATTATTGGATCAGATTGCTGTTCTATTTTAGCTTTCTGAGGAAACGCCATACTGATTTCCATAGTGACTGCACCGAATTACATGAATCACAATGTTCATAGCAGCATCATTTACAATAGCCAGAATATGCAAACAACCCGAGTGTTCATCTACAGATGAATGACCAGAAGACACAATTTATATATATATATATATATATATATAAATACACACAAATTAGAATATTAGCCACAATATGAATAATATTCTGCCATTTGCAACAATGTGGATATACCTAGAGAACATTATGCTTAGTGAAATTAGTCAAAGGTAAATACTTTATGTTATCACTGATACGATTTTAAAAACTAAACAAATGTATCCAACAAAACAGAAACAGATTCACAAATACAGAAAACAAACTAGTGGATACCAATTGAGTGAAGAAAGTAGGGAAGGGGAGGAAGATCAGAATATGTGTATATATAAAATAGATTAATAACAAGCATACACTGTATAGCACAAGAATACACAGCCATTATTTTGTAACAATCTTTAATAAAGTATAATCTATAAAAATATTGACTCACTATGATACAAACCTGAAATTTATGTGATATTGTCAATCAACTATGCTTCATTAGAAATACTATAATTGTTATGCCTTGTAAAGTGGGAAGATCACAAAAGCGAACAGAAGCATTTTCCATAATTTACTCCTTTTACAAGAAGACAGACACCAAATGACATTGAAAACTCTGGTGACTATTTTCTCCTTTGAGTTGAAACTGGAAATAATGTAAGTCATATATCAAAAGGGAAATTTTTGTCAGCAACTGAACACAATCAGTTCAGTTCAGTCGCTCAGTCCTGTCCGACTCTTTGCGACCCCATGAATCGCAGCACGCCAGGCCTCCCTGTCCATCACCAACTCCCGGAGTTGACTCAAACTCATGCCCATTGAGTTGGTGATGCCATCCAGCCATCTCATCCTCTGTCGTCCCCTTCTCCTCCTGTCCCCAATCCCTCCCAGCATCAGGGTCTTTTCCAATGAGTCAACTCTTCACATGAGGTGGTCAAAGTATTGGAGTTTCAACTTCAGCATCAGTCCTTCCAATGAACACTCAGGACTGATTCCCTTTAGGATGGACTGGTTGGATCTCCTTGCAGTCCAAGGGACTCTCAAGAGTCTTCTCCAACACCACAGTTCAGAAACATCAATTTTTCGGCGCTCAGCTTTCTTCACAGTCCAACTCTCACATCCATACATGACCACTGGAAAAACCATAGCCTTGACCAGACAGACCTTTGTTGGCAAAGTAATGTCACAATATAGGGCCCTAATTTACTTTTTATTTTCTCTTTTGACTTAGTAGGTAAACATGCAATGCAGTTTTTATTTTTAAATGATACAAGACAAATATAAATAGAAATCTATAGAGTTAGTCTCAATTTAAACCAAAATTATATAGTCAGATGAATATTAACAGAATCTAATTCAGAATAGTATATCTAAAAAAAGGGTAATGAAAATTTTCTCCAACAGCTAATTAAAAAATTAAACAAAACTTTTTTTTTTTTTTTTTTTTTTTTTTGTGGAAAATAGCAAATGTCACTTACTAGAATAAAAGCACATTTAAGAAAATACTTTAAAAATCATTTTAGTGAAATAATAAAGCTGCTTTGTTTAAAAACAAATTTTTCTAGCTCTTGATTAACACTAAATAGGCATACAAAGACACATAGACCATAAATATGTTGTAAAATAAAATGAAACACTGGTATTCAGCATTACATTTTGGATGAATGAGAGTTTGTTTTGTTTTTCCCCAGAAATGTTGATTTTTGACATGCTTGCTCCAAATACATGGTAATAAAATTTTAACAAAAGGTGCTTCAATTTTTTTTCTTAAATCAATTTTTTTCTCTAGTATTTTTCAAGTTGCTTAAACAGCCCAGACAGGATTAGTCAAACTAGCATGACCTCTCTGGTATTACACATTTCAGGGAAGATAAGAAGTGAAGAAGTGAAATTCATTTGAATACTACTATGTAAAGATGTTTTATATTTAAAGAAAATAAAAAGTTTGAATGCCAGTTATTCTGATCTAAAGGATAGTGTAAGAAATGTAATGGCTTAATTTTACTTAGCTGCATTTTGTTGCTTGTAGACAAATAATTTATAGACATCTATATATTCTATTAAAAACAGAGTAAGAAGGATGTGGAATATGTGATTTTATTCACTTAACAAATGATCCATGTCAGCCAACTGAAATATTTTATTCAAACTTTTTTGAAGCTGTTGTTTCTTTGGAAGCTAATTTGCTGTGAAAATGAAGAATTGATGCTTACCAGTACAGTTAACATTGTCTGTCCCTCAAGAAAATTAGGGAAAATAACTGAAGGGTATAGAAAGTTTAAACTGGTTCTTGTTTCCACTGGAGTTTTAATATTTACATGTTTTTATTGATCTGAGACTTATTTAATAAATTCTAGTAACCTAGCATTGTACAATCTGGTAATTTATGCATATAATCTTTAAATAGTGTGGGAGTCCAAAGACAATATTTCTAGAGTATATTATTAATAATTTGCTTTGTTTTAATCTTTCATGCATTTTAATTTTAAAAGTTAAATGAGTAATTTTAAATCTACAGCTTTATGATGAAATGTATGATTAAGTAAATAAATATTTTCAAAAAATATTACAGAAAATGTAAATCAAACATTTTGTAGCACATACTCTCATCTGCTACTCTAAGTATATTCTTCTTATTTTCAGTGATAGCCCCAATTTTGAGGGAGGAGCTGTGTGCCACCCCCTAATGGCCTTGCATCTAGGGTAGTGATTTGCCATTACTAAACTGGAAATTTCTTGTAGTTTTGCTTATTTTCCTGATAGAAGAATAATTATCTACATATAAAATAATATATTATATATATTTGAAACATGTATGGTCCAAACTGCTACTTCTTGATCTGCATACAGTTTTCTTAGGAGGCTAGCATATAATTGGCAAATAAATCATGATATTTAAAGTGTACATTGTGATGTTCTTATATAAATACACATTGTAAAAGTTTCCTCCTGTCTATAATTAACCTGGGGAGGAAGAAATAGCAACCCAGTCCAGTATTTTTGCCTGGAGAATATCATGAACAGAAGAACCTTGTAGGCTACATATCCCATAGGGTCACAAAGAGTTGGACTCAACTGAAGTGACTCAGCATATATTTAATTAGCCTATTCATAATCATATATATATTTTTTGTTTGTGAACATTTTAATGTCTTGTTTCTTAATATAGTCAAATATAGTTGCCATTTTATACTTAAATCCTCTACCTTTTTTAACTTATAGCTGAAAGTTTCTACACTTTAGCCAACATCTTCCTATTTCCCCAACCACCCACTCCCTAGAAACCATTTTTCTACTCTCCCTTTTCATAAGTTTTACTCTATTTTAGATTCCACATATAAGTGATACCATGCAGTAACTGCATTTCTCTGCATACTTATTTCACCTGATACAATGACCTAAAATCCACCCAACTTGTAGCAAGTGGCATAAGTCCTTTTTTCTGTCATAACCAAATAATATTCAAATGGATATGTTTGTATATATCAGTCTTCAATATACATTGAACAATGTTATTGAACTGAGTACATGTATAGAATCTTACTGTATTCAATTGATATCACATCCATCATTAGTCTTTATTCATTCATCTGTTGATGGCCATTCAGGTTTATTTCTGTATGTTGGCTACTGTGATTAATGCTGCAGTAGACATGAAAGTGCAGGTAGCACTCTGAGATACTGATTGCATCTCATCTGGATATATACACAGAGGTGGGACTGCAGGATCCTCTGGTGGTTCTATTTGAATTATCTTTTCTAGAACTTTCATGTTAATTAATAACTTCCCTATTTACACTCTCATCAGCAGTGCACAGGGGTTAACTTATCACCAAAACCTTGCCAAGAGTTATGTGTTGTCTTTTTCACTATAACCACCTTAAAAGTGAAAGGTTGTTGCTGACGCTGGGATTCTTGGCCTCCAGAGGAGACAAATTCAATTTGGGGCCAGAGACAAGGCTGGATCACTCAGAGCTTTTGTGTAACAATGTTTTATTAAAGTATAAAGCGGATAGAGAAAGCTTCTGACATAGGCATCAGAAGGGGGCAGAAAGAGCACCCCCCTGCTAGTCTTCAGCAAGATGTTATATAGTCACTAGCAGTCTGTTAATGAAAAGAAAGGAATGCCTTAAAATTTAGAATGACACCAGGCCTCTCATCCATAAGATGCATTTTGGGATAATCCTGGCACCAGATGATTTTTCCCGTGTCATAAAATGACTGACTTGAATCTTGTAGAAGGGCAGATTACCATACAAATAGTTTTGTTTACATAGATTAGGGGAACAATATCTGAGTATGACATACTGGTTTGTCAAGTAGGTTCTGAGCCATTAGGCGGAACTGACTTGAAGACAGAGTCTGGGGTAAATGCATAGCACATTAACATAGCTTAAGACAAACACTTCCATAAGAAAAATGCATTGGTTAACTCAAGGTTTGAGAGTAGTTAGCTTCAGGTGAAACCAGGTGTCATTATGACAACACAGTATTTTAAGAGAAACCTCCTTTTAAATTTGTATACAGAAGGAAAAATATATGGCTAGTTTTTTTCCTCCTGTCGCTTAAGAGAGATAAAAATGTCTGACACTTGCAGCCTATTTCCTCCGTTTGGAAACCCCTGGCCTTCCTTCATGTTATCCTCTCAAAAGGTATAAGATGATATCTCATTTTGGTTTAAATTTGCATTTCTCTGGTGATAAGTGACAATTGAGCACCCTTTCATATACTTAGTGGCCATTTGCATATCTTCTTTGGAGAAAAGGGTGATTCAAATCCCCTGCCTATTTTTAAACTGGATTTGTGTTCCTTGTATATTTTAGATATCAGCTCCATTTGTGAATATTTTTTCCCACTCTGTCATCTTTTTATTTTGATAATGCTTTCCTTTGCTGTACAGAAGTTTTTCTTTCTTTCTTCTTTCTCTCTATTTTTTTTTTTTTTTTTTAGTTTGATGTTGTCCAGCTTATTTATTTTTGCTTTTGCTTCTTGGCCTTTGGTGTCAAGGCCAAAAAAAAAAAAAAAAAATCATTGTCAAGATTGATATCAAAGAGCTTGCTTACTTACTGTGTTTTCTTCTAGGAGTTTTATAGCTAAGGTTTAGCATTAAAGACTTTTGTTCATTGTGAGTCGATTTTTGTAAGTGGCATGAAATAGTGACCCAGTTTATTGTCTGTGACTCTCCAGTTTTCCAAACAACATTTATTAAATAAACTATCATATTCTCATTGTATAGTGTTAGCTCCTTTGTAGAAATTAATTGATAATAAATGCACAAATTTATTTCTGTGCTTTTCCTTCTGCTCCATTGATCTATGTTTGAGATCTTGTGTCAAATACCATGTTGTTTTGATTGATAGCTGTATCATATAGTTTGAGATCAACAAGTGTGATGCCTCAGGTTTGTTCTTTTTTCTCAAGATTACTTTAGCATTTTAGTATCTTTTGTGGTTTCAGACAATTTCAGATTTCAGTTTTGTGTGTTTTCTTTTTGACATAGGCATTTTGATAGGGATTTCAGTGAATCTGTAGATTGCTTGGGGGAGTATGGACATTTTAAAGATATTGTTTATTCAAATTCATAATCATGCAGTATATTTCTGCTTATTTGTGTTTTCTTCAATTTCTTTTATCAATGTTTTATACCATTCAATGTAGAGATCATTTATGCCCTTGATTAAGTCAATTCTTAAGTATAAATTAAATCCATTCTTAACATATAAATTCTTTTGATGCCACTGTAAATGGGATACATTTTTTTTTTAATTTATCTTTCTGATAGCTTGCTATTAGCATATAAAATGCAACTTACATTTGTTTATTGATTTAGTATACTGGGGCTTCCCCAGTAGCTCAGATGGTAAAGAATCCACCTGCAATGCAGCAAACCTGGGTTTGATCCCTGGGTTAAGAAGATGCCCTGAAGAAGGGAATGGCTACCCACTCCAATATTCTGACCTGGAGAATTCCATGCACAGAGGAGCCAGGCAGGCTGCAGTCTATAGGGTTGCAAAGAGTGGGACATGACTAAGTGACTTTCACATTTTGAATACTGCAATTTTACTGAGTTTGCTGATTCTAAAAGTTTTTTTTAGCAATGACTTTAGGGTTTTTCTATATAAAATAAATGTTATCTCTAAATAGAGAAAATTTTATTTCTACCTTTCCAATTTGGATTCTTTTTTAATTTTTTATTGTGTAATTGTCTGGCTAGAACTTCCAGTACTATGTGGAATAGAAGTGATAAGAATGGGAATTTTTCTCTTATTCATTATCTTAAAGAGAAGCTTTTACATTTTCAACATTGAATCTGATGCTAGCTGTGGATTTGTCAAATATAGCTTTATGTTAAGAAAAACTCCAAGTATGCCTACTTTGTTGAGTTTTATGATAAATGAATCTTCAGTTAAATTAAGTTCAGTTGCTCAGTCTTGTCCCTCTCTTTGTGACCCCATGGACCACAGCACACCAGGCCTCCCTGTCCATCATCAACTCCCGGAGTTTACTCAAACTCATGTCCATTGAGCCAGCGATGCCATCTAACCATCTCATCCTCTGTCATCCCCTTCTCCTCCTGCCTTCCATCTTTCCCAGCATCAGGGTCTATCCCAATCAGTTGGTTGTTCGCATAAGGTGACCAAAGTATTGGAGCTTCAGCTTCAGCATCAGTCCTTGCAATGAATATTTAGGACTGATTTCCTTTAGGACTGACTGGTTTGATCTCCTTGCTGTCCAAGGGACTCTCAAGAGTCTTCTCCAGCACCACAGTTCAAAAGTGCCATTTTATTGGCACTGAGCTTTCTTTATAGTCCAACTCTCACATCCATACATGACTATTGGAAAAACCACAGATTTGAATAGATTTTGCTAGCATGTGAAATGAGTGTATTTTTGCAGTAGTTTGAATATTCTTTGGCATTGCCTTTCTTTAGGATTGGAATGCAAACTGACCTTTTTCCAGTCCTGTGGCCACTGCTGAGCTTTCCAAATTTGCTGGCATATTGAGTGCAGCACTTTAACCAGCATCACCTTTTAGGATTTGAAAGAGTTCATCTGGAATTCCATCACTTCCACTGGTTGTGTTCCTAGTGATGTTTCCTAAGGCCCACTTGGCTTTGCACTCCAGGATGTCTGGCTCTTGGCGAGTGATCACATCATTGTGGTTATCTGAGTCATTAACATCTTTTTTGAATAGTTCTTCTGTGTATTTTTCCAACTTTTCTTAGTTATCTTCTGCTTTTCTTAGGTCCATTCCACTTTTGTCCTTTATTGTGCCCATTTTTGCCTGAAATGTTTCATTGGCATGTTTAATTTTCTTGAAGAGACCTCTAGTCTTCCCCATTCTACTATTTTCCTCTATTTATTTGCACTAATCATGGAGAAAGGCTTTCTTATCTCTCCTTTCTATTCTTTGGAACTCTGCATTCAGATGGGTATATCTTTCCTTTTCTCCTTTGCCTTTAGTTTCTCTTCTTTCTCAGCTATTTGTAAGGCCTCCTCTGACCACCATTTTGCCTTTTTGTATTTTTCCTGGGGATAGCCTTGATCACTGCCTCCTGTACAATGATCACGGTGTATAATTCTTTTAATGTGGTGTTCATATGTGTTTGCTAATATTTTTGATGACTTTTTACACCTATATGCATAAAGCAAGTTGTCCTATAATTTCCTCTTCTTGTAATGTCCCTTTGTGGCTTTGGTGTTAGAGTAAAATTGCCGTCATAAAATGAGGTTAAAGTGTTCTCTTCTCTTCTACCTTTCAGAAGGGTGTCTCAGAAAAATGATTATGAATTCCTCTTTATAAATGTCTTGTTTTTTTCTTTGTTGGAGGATTTTGATTAGTAATTTAATCTCTTATTTTGATTAGTGATTCAATCTATTGGATAGTAATCAATCTGATCAGATTTTCAGTTTCTTCATGGTTTAGTCTTGGTATATTTTATGTTTCTAGGAATTTACAGATTTCTTCCAGGTTATCCAATTTGTTGATATATCTCTTCAAAGGAATCTGTTGTGATCCTTTGTATTTTGTGATACCAGTCATAATGTCCTCTCTTTCTTTTATTATTTTATATAGTTGGGTCTTTTGTTGTTGTTGTTCTTTTAAGCTTAAATAAAAGTTTTTCTATTTTATCTTTTTAAGAAAGATATTGATTTCATCAATCTTTTATGCTATATTTTTGTCTCTATTTAACTCAGTTCTCCTTTAATCTTTCTTATTCCCTTTCTTCTCTTAATCTGGCCTTAGTTTTTTGTTTTATTTCTTTCTCTCTCTCTCTCTCTCTCTCTTCTAGTTTACTGAGGTGTTTATTTAGGTGGCTTATCTGAGATCTTTCTTTTTTCTTAATGTATGCATTTATGACTATAACTTATCTCTTAAGACAGACAAGGAAAAAAGCTGTCTGTGTCTTCAAAAAAAAAAAAAAAAAAATTCTAGACCCAGAACTTGCAACCTTCATACAGATTGATTCAAAATGGATCATATATCTGTGTACATGCAAAGCTATAAAACTGCTATAAGATAATATAGGAGAAATCCTAAATGACCTAGAGTATGTTGATGCCATTTTTAAATAAAATAGCAGCTACATAATTCATGAAAGATATAATTGATAAGCAAGACCTCATTAAAATGAAAAACTAATAATTTGCAAAAGACCATATCAAGAAAAAAGATAAGCCAGAGACAGGAAGAAAATATTTTCAAAAGACATACTTAATAAAGGACTTCTACTCAATATATATGAAAAACACTTAAAACTCAGCAATAAGGAAATAAATAGCCTGATTTAAAAATGAGCCAAAAACCTGAACAGTAATGCTACTAAATAAAATATATAGGTAGCAAACAAACATATGAAGCATGCTCCACATCATATGTTGTTAGGGAAATGCAAATTAAAACAATGAGACATACTTGTTTGAGTGGTCAAAATTCAAAACCTTGACAATACCAAATGTTGGCAAGAATATGGAACAACAGGGACTCTTACATATTTCTGATAGAAACTTAAAATGTTACAGCTAGTTTAGAAGACAATTTGGCAATTTCTCACAAAACTAAACATACATTCACAGTATGATAAAGTAATGGTCCTTCTTAGTATTTAACCCCCAAATTTGAAAACATATATCTACACAGAAACCTACACACAGATGCTTGTAACAGCTCTATTATTTTCTTAAAAAAAAACAAAAAACCTTGTATTTTATATTGGAGTATAGCTGAGTAACAATTTTGTGATAGCTTTAAGTGGACAGCAAAGGGACTCATCCATACATATATATGTATCCATTCTCCCCCAACTTCCTCCCACTCAGGCTTCCATATAACATTGAGCAGAGTTTCTGGTACTCTATGAGAGGTTGTTATTAGTTATCCATTTAAAATACAGCAGTACATACCTGTCCATCCCAAAAGTATTAGTCTCTCAGCCATGTCTGACTCTTTGTGACCCCTTGAACGGTAGCCCTTCAGGTTCCTTTGTTCATGGAATTCTCCAGGCAAGAATACTGGAGTGTGTAGCCATTCCTTTCTAAAGGGGATCATCTTCGCTCTGGGACTGAACCCGACCTCCCGTTTTTGCCAGATTCCCTTACTGAGCCTCCAGGAAACTCCATCCCAAATTCCCTAACTATCCCTTTCCTCCACCCTTCTCCCTAGCAACCATAAGTTTCTTCTCTAAGTCTGTGAGTCTATATTTGGAAGCAATCAAAATATCCTTTAAATAATGGATTTATAAATAAACTTTGGTACAGTCAGACAATGTAACATTATCAAGTCAAGAAAAGACATAGAGAAAACCTAAATTCTACAGAATAGAGTCTCAGTTTGGTCAACAAAGAAAGGTTTATAGATTAAGAGAGACCTGATAGACATAACCATCAATTTTAGACTTTGTTTGGATTCTAATTCATACAACCTCTAACACAAGTAAATAGATAGATGGGCTTCCCAGGTTGTTCAATAGTAAAGAATCTGGCTTCCAATGCAGGAGATGTGAGTCTGATCCCTGGGTCAGGTAGATCCTGGAGAAGGAAATGACGACTCACTACAGTATTCTTGCCTGGATAATCCCATAGACAAAGGAGTGTGGCGGGCTACAGTCTGTGGGGTCACAAAGTGTTGGACACAACTTAGAGACTGAGAACACATAGATAGGTAGGTAAATACATAAAATAATTAATTACTTCCCTTAGAAAATCTGAGGAATTTGAACAATAATGGAACATTTCATGATGTTAAGGAATAAGATGTTTTGAATATTTAGAGTAATAGTTTTCTTATACATCTCTTGTGTACCATTGCAAATCCCACAAATCTCACCTTATCTATTGATGCTGTGACCAGTTCCTTGCAAACATCAGAAAGGGCCTGCTCATAGGACATGATATTGGGCTTCAATTTTGAATGAACTTAAATTGATTAGGTTTAAAAAGAGACTCAGTGAATACATATTACTGTAGAATTCTCCAAGGTTTTTGTGGAAGTGATGTTAACAATGTTTAGGCTTTGCTTTTACAATAATTTACAAAAGGAAATAAAACAGACCAATGGAAGAGTGGATGAAAAAGACTGGCTATCTGTTAACAATAGTTGAAACGAGGTGATGGAGGCCTGATGAGTGCTATTGTTCTTCCGACTTTTATAGATGCTTGAAAAATAAAATTAAAAGGTTTAAAAAGTCAAATGTAGATGTCTATAAATATGTGTGTGTGTGTGTACAAGGTGACAGTCACATAGGGGATATTTAGCAACGACTGGTGGTATTTTTTATTGTCACATCTAAGGTATGTGCATGCTATTGCCATCATTGATGTAGAAGCCATGAATACCTGTATCATTCAAGGAAATACAGGACAATCTACCAGATGCATATATCACCAGTACTATAGGTGAGGTATTCTGGTAGCATCATCAGGCAAACTAACAGATGGTGGTAGCTATAATCCTCTTTATTTATTTTTCAGTTTTATTGATCTTCTCTGCTAATTGCTCCAGTTTATTGTTCAAAGAGTTACAGAATTGCTTTGTAGTTATTAGCCCATTGCATTGAGGAGAAAATAAAATCAATACAAGTGCACTCTAGGGAAAATTTAAAAAGCAAAATATTTATTTTCTTATCAAGGAAAAATTTAATGTCCTTATTTTTTAAAAACCTTTTAATTTTAACACATTGAGGGTAGCATAGTTTCCCTTAACTCTATTTTACTGTATGCTTTTCAAAATGTTTGTGAAATTTAAACATATGATCAAAATAAATCAAAAGACAGAGAGACTATCAATAGATGAAGTGCCCTAAGATTTCAGTATTATTAAAGACATAGTAAAAATTATTTTATTAAAAAGTAATAACTCTACATGTTTTAAACTCTCAGTTAAGACAATTTAAAAAAAAGAAGTATAGAAGCGTATACTACCAAAACTTAAGAGCAGAGAAATGAAGTTACAATAATCCAATCTTGAATTGTGATAATAATTATATTAAATATAATATAATAATAACCAACCTTGAATTCTTAGCAAGCAAACCTTTTTTTTTTTTTTGTCTACCCTTAAGTGTATAGTTGTAAATGGATTAGATGGGGGTGTGTATGTGTGTGTGTGTACACATGCTTATGATCCCAGTCTTAGGATCCAGAAAGTGAAAGTTTTATAAAACGAAATTAGTAGTATTTCATCATTTTCTATGATGCTTAGGCTGTATAGTAGTAGTCAGAATGTTATCAGAATAAAAATGTACTTTTCTTTAAACAGGTATCAAGCAGTGGGGGAATAATTCCAGAAAGGTTAAGCCTTGTCACATCTTGTAGGAGGTTTTGAATAGAAATGTTTTCACAAAGCATAGTTAATTTAATTTGAATGTAAAATCTTGACTTTTTATTGACCTCCCTTATTCTAAAACAGATTAACTAAAAACTTAATGGATTCTTTCAAGTTAATTAGCATCTTTCAAACTGAACATTCACTCTCAAAAGGTTACCTTTTACAGATGTAACAGATGAATTACTATTAAATATTTTATAACATAGGAATTTCTTACTTACTGTGAATACGTATAAAAGGTCAAGTTTCCTGCTCTTCCTCCATTTGTCAAACTGGGATATGTAAATCACTTAAATCAGCCAATTTGGCATGAAACATCTTTAGCCAAACATCTATAGAATATAAAGCAATACATGCCGGAGAATCATATATATATATGTATGTGTGTGTGTGTGTGTGTGTGTGTGTGTAAGTGTATATATACATGTATTATATGTATATATGTATGCATTTATATATATGTATTTATGTATTACATATATGTATTATGTATATTATGTACATATACATATGTATATGTATTATATATGTATATACTTATATATGTATTCAATATAAATTTTAGCCTGTAGCTGTTCAACAGTATTAGATATTAGGAAAATAATGCAGTTCTACCATATTCTTTTGGATATTATTCTTTTTTCAGCCAAACCAGGACATCTCTTTCCTGTTCCACAGGACAGCTCTATCACACATTGCCTAATAATATGTATTAAATACTTACTAAATATCAATTTTAAGGGCTTTATTTGAATACATTCAAATATTTCTATCTTATGGAATAGACACTGTTTTAGGAGAGAAAAAAGGAGGCATAGAGAGGCTAAGTTGTCCATAGTCTTAATTATGAGTAAATTTTGGAGGCATATTTATACACCCTATGGTTCTTGGGTCCAAGCTTTTAAGTATTGTACTAGATTATATTTCTTTCCAATAAGTCATTTCCTATAGGAATCTATTTTCCACCACTCAAGGAAACGATATGCTTTTTTTTTTCCTAGTTTAACCATTATTCGTTTTAAACAAGAATATTTGACTTTTTAATGCTTGTAAACAAGTTACACTTTGCTTGATTTTCCCCCGAAATTCTTTTTTCCCAGTTTTACTGAGAATTGCATCTATACATAAGATTAAGGCATACAGCCAAAAGTTTTATTTAAATATATTGTGAAATAATTACTGAAATGATTTAATTCATATTCATCATCTTGTATTGTTGTTGTTCAGTCACTAAGTCATGTCTGACTCTGTGAGATCCCAAGAACTGCAGTATACAAGGCATCCCTGTCCTTCACTGTCTCCTGGAGGTTCCTCAAAGTAATGTCCTTTGAGTCAGTGATGCCATCCAACCATCTCATTCTCTGTCACCCCCTTATTTTCCTGCCCTCAATCTTTCTCTACATCAGGGTCTTTTCCAATGAGCTGGCTCTTTGCATCAGATTGCCAAAGTATTGGAGCTTCAGCTTCAGCGTCAGTCTTTCCAAGGAATATTCAGGACTGATTTCCTTTAGGATTGAGTGGTTTTATCTCTGTATTGTCCAAGGCATTCTCAAGAGTCTTCTCCAGCACCACAATTCAAAAGTATAAATTCTTCAGCATCAAATCATCTCATAGAGTTACAATGAAAAATAAAGCAAGCTTCTTTTCAGAAATAAACACATTATTAACAAGTTCAGTCTATTCTGATCTGAAAACAATCCATATCACCAATTTATCATCCAAATCCATGTCATCTCTTAAAACTCAACTCTCCTCTGCCAAAAAGTTATCTGAAACAAAAATTGTAGAATCCACTAAGAAATCATAGAAAAGAGGCTAACTATATTGTAACAAATAGTATGAATCCTGTTCAAAGCCCTACTTTGTCAGACATTTGCCTGTGAGTCCCCATTCTTTTTACTTTTCTTCAAAGTACCCAGTTCCCATTATTGAGTTTTAGTCTAGCTGTACAGGAGGACACTTTCCTCTTATTAACTGAATGTTTTCATGAGACTTGGTGATAGAGAATCTGTAGTCATTATTTGTTTCAATATGATGAAATTAATTGATTTATATTTTTCAACATTACTGAGATATAATTTAAATGTTGTGAAATTCATCCATGAAAAGCTACAATTAAATGATTTTTAATATATTCAGAGACATATGCAACCATTATCTTGTTTTTAATACCTCTTCAAAAAATCATAGCTATTAGCTATTGGCACTCTATCTTCAAACCCCACTCCACAGATTCAAACAACCAGTAATCTACTATATATATTTCCATATTCAGAACATTTCATATGAATGAAATATAATAGGTGGCCTTATGTAAATTGATAGTCTCACATTCCTTTCTATGGCTAAAAATATGCCATGGTATTGATAGCATTTCATGATCCATTTACTAACTCATGGACTTTATGTTGTTTCCATTATTTATATATTGTAAATACTGTTGCTATAAATATTTGTGTTTATATTTTTTCTATCACCATATGTAATATTTTGTGTTTGGTTTTGTGTATACATGTTTTCATTTCTTTTGGGTATATACCTAGAAGTGGATTTTGTGAGTCTTAAGGTAACACTTGATCATTATTTAGAGAATTGTCACACTGTTTTCTAAAGTGATGGTGCTGCTATAATTCCCACCAGCAGTGCCTGCATTCTTGTTTCTCCATGTGTTTGCCAACACTTACTGTTATCTGACTTTTTGACTTGGCATTTCATTACCTAAATATATTAGGTAATACTTCATGGCCTTGGATTTGGCAAATAATTCTTAGATGTGACACCAAAAGCATAAACAGCAAAAGAAAAAAAATAGAGAGACTGGACTTCATCAAAAGCAAAATTTTTAAAAGACATCATTATAGGAGTAAAAAGACAAACCACAGAGAAAATGGAAGAAAATATTTGCAAATCAAATATCTGATAAAGAACCTGTGTGGAACATTTAAAGAAGCTTTACAATTCAATAATGAAATAACAATACAATTTTTAAATGGGCAAAATATTCAAATAGATATTTCTCCAAGGAATGCATACAAATCATGAGTAAGCACATGAAAAGATGTTCAGCATCATTAATCCTCAAATTAATGATTATCAAAACCATGATTAGATATTGGTTCACAGCTCCATGATAGTTAAGAGCCTAACAATCTATGTCTTTTGGTGAGATTGCTGTTACTTTTTATTTTCTATTTGTCTCATTCTTTTCTCTTCCTCTTCCTTCCTGTACTTTTTTTCTTTGCATTAAACAGATATTTTCTAATGTAGCATCTACATTTTTAAAAAATAATTTTTACTGTTTTTTAAGATATTTTAGTGGTTTCTCTAGTATTTACCACCCCCTCACCCCATAAATATCAATAATTTTGGTTTATTATTTTAATAATAAATTATTATTCATTAATAATAAAATAAGTAATATCTTAATAATAGTTGATAATATATTAATAGCAATTATTATTAAATTAATGATAATAAGTAAAATCAATAAAAACAAAATAGAATAAAATAATAAAAATAAATACAATAAATTATAAAATCATCATTTATTATTTAATAATAATAATGTTACTATTAACTCTGGATAATTAATCCAGAATTTGCTTCAGATTTATACTAATTTAATTCCAGTGGTATACAGAACTATTATTCCTAAATAGCTCAGTATCCTTTCCCCTTTTTTCATAGTATTATTTTTATAAAACAACTATGTACACCTATGACTGATTCATGTTTACTTGGCAGATACCAACACAATTCTGCAAAGCTTTGTACTTCCATCAAAAAATAAATTAAAAAATGACTATTAGAGTTGCAAATCAAATATTATAATTTTATAGTTATTAGTTGTCCATCTATTGTCTTTTCTGCAAATGGCATAGAAAGAACCTACCTTAACATAGAAAAGGCCATATATGATAAGCCTATAGCAAACATTATTCTCAAAGGTGAAAACCTGAAAATATCCCATCTAAACTCAGGAACAAGACAGCAGTGTACACTTTTACCACTATTATTCAACATAGTTTTGAAAGTCCTAGCTATCACAATCAGAGAAGAAAAAGAAATAAAAGAATACAGATCAGAAAAGAAGTAAAGCTCTCACCATTTGCAGATGACATGATACTGTACATAGAAAACCCTAAAAATAGTATCAGAAAATTACTAGACCTAATCAGTGAATTTAGCAAAGTCCCAGGATACAAAATCAATAAATAGAAATCACTTGCATTTCTATATTCTAAAAATGAAAAATCAGAGAGAGAAATTAAGGAATCAATCCCATTCACCAATGCAAGGAAAAAGAAAAAATAAAATAAAATATCTAGGAATAAAGTTACCTAAGGAGACAAAAGAACTGTACACAGAAAATTATAAGACACTGATGAAAGAAATCAAAGATGACATAAGCAGATGAAGAGATATTCCACGTTCCTGGGTAGAAAGAATCAATATTTTGAAAATGACTGTACTACCAAATGTAATCTACAGAGTCAGTGTGATCACTGTCAAATTAATAGTGGCATTTTTCACAGACCTAGAACAAAAAATTTCACAGTTCACTTGGAAACACAAATAGCCCTGAATAGTCAGAGGAGTCTTGAGAAAGAAGAATGGAGCTGGAGGAATCAACCTTCCTGACTTCAGATTATACTACAAAGCTATAGTCATGAAAACAGTATGGTACTGGCACAAAAACAGAAATATAGACCAATGGAACAAGATAGAAAGCCCAGAAATAAACTCATGCACCTATGGGTACCTATTTTTTGACAAAGGAGGCAAGAATATACAATGAGGCAGAGAGCCTTTTCAATAAATGGTGCTGGGAAAACTGGACAGCTACATGTAAAAGAATGAAATTAAAACACTCCCTAACACCTTATACAAAGATAAACTCAAAATGGACTAAAGACCTAAATGTAAGGCCAGAATCTATACAACTCTTATAGGAAAATATAAGGAGAACATTCGATGACATAAATCAAAGCAAGATTGTCTATGACCCACCTCCTAGAGTAATGGAAAGAAAAACCAAAGTAAACAAGTGGGACCTGATTAAACTTAAAAGCTTTAGCACAGCAAAGGGAATTTTACACAGCAAGGTGAAAAAGACAACACTGAGAACGGGAGAAAATAATAGCAAATGAAACAACCGACAAAGGATTAACTTCCAAAATATACAAAGAGCTCATGCAACTCATTACCAGGAAAACAAACAACCCAATCAAAAGGGTGAAAATACCTTAGCAGATATTTCTCTAAAGAAGACACACAGATGGCTAACAAACACATGAGAAGATGCTCAGCATCACTCATTATTAGAGAAATGCAAACTAAAAATACAATGAGATATCACCTCACACCAGTCAAGAGGGCCATCATCAAAAAGTCTACAAACAATAATTGCTGGAGAGGGTGTGGGTAAAAGCAAATTCTCTCGCAGTGTTGGTGGAAATGAAAATTGATATAGCAAGTATGGTAGACGATATGGAGACTCCTGAAAACTCTAGGAATAAAACCACCATATGACCCAGCAACCCACTCCTAGGCTTATACTCTGAGGAAACCAAAATTGAAAAGACACATATAGACAATTGTTCATTGCAGCACTGTTTATAATAGCTAAAACATGGAAGCAACCTAGATGTCCATCGACAGATGAATAGATAAAGAAGTGGTGGTACCTATACACAATGGAATATTACTCAGCCATAAAAAGACACACATTTGTGTCAGTTCTAATGAGGTGGATGTACTTAAAACCTATTATACAGAGTGAAGTAAGTCAGAAAGAGAAAGATAAATATAGTATTCTAACATATAAATAAGGAATCTAGAAAAATGGTACTGGAGAATTTATTTACAGGGCAGCAATGGAGAAACAGACATAAAGAATAGACTTATGGACATGGGGAAAGGAGAGGAGCGGGTGAGATGCATGAAAAGAGTAACATGGAAACTCACATTACCATATGTAAAATAGGTAGCCAACAGGAATTTGCTCTGTCTCAGGAGACTCAAACAGGGGCTCTGTACCAATGTAGAGGGGTGGGGTGGGAGGGAGGTGGGAGGGACGTTCAAAAGGGAGGGGGTATATGTATACCTCCCAGGTGGCTCAGATAGTAAAGTGTCAGCCCGCTATGTGGGATACCTGGGTTTGATCCCTGGGTCAGGAAGACCCCCGGAGAAGGAAACGGCAACCCACTCCAGTACTCTTGCCTGGAAAATTATATGGACTGAGGAGCCTGGTAGGCTATAGCCCATGAGGCCGCAAAGAGTTGGATAAGACTGAGTGACTTCACTTTTTATTTATTTAGTTATTTATTTTTAATGGCTGATTCATGTTGAGGTTTGACAGAAAACAACAAAGTTCTGTAAAGTAATCATCCTTCAATTAAAAAGCAAATAAAATAGCACTATTAGTGTTACAAATCAAATTGATATTTTGTTAGAGTAATTAGTTGTCCATCTGTGGTCTTTTCCTTAGCCTAACATAGCTTAGCTTCCTTTGTGGCTCAGCGGTAAAGAATCTGCCTGCCAATACAGCAGACATGGCTTTGATCCTTGGGTCGGAAAGAGCCCCAAGAGAAGGAAGTGGCAAGCCACTCCTATTCTTGTCTGGGAAATCCCATGGAATAGAGAAGCCTCGTGGGCTACAGTGCTGGGGTCACAGAAGAGTCAGACATGACTTAGTGACTAAAGAAAGACAGCAATATAGCTTAACCCATCATAGTTTTATTCCCACCCACTCCTCTATTCTGTAACGCACAAGTGTATTGCACACTGGTTCATCACCTTATATATATATTTTGCACACTTCTTGCATATTTTCTGCGTTTTGTAGTTTGTGGTTTTTAGATTAGTGAGGAGAAGAAAAACATACCTTCATACTGACTTTTATAGTTATACATTTATATTTGCTGTGGGTGTGTATGTGTAGAGAATTAAATTACTGTCTGAATTCACTTGCTTTTATCCTAAAATACTTCCTATTGTATTTCTTGTGAGATGAGAGTGCAAGCAGCAAATTTTTTCAATTTTGTTTACTTTGAAAAATTTATTTCATGCCCATTTTTAAAGCTAATATTTTTCGATTTAAGATTCTTGCTTGTTGTTCTATTGTTTTTATTTATTTTCCTTTGAGCATTTGAATATGTTATTACTCTGTTTTTGACTTTCATTATTTCTCCTGAGAAGTCTGCTGTTAGTCATATTAGTAAGTGCAAGTGAAGGTTGCTCAGTCCTGTCCGACTCTTTGGGACCCCATGCACTGTAGAGTCCATGGAATTATCCAGGCCAGAACACTGAAGTGGGTAGCTGTTACCTTCTCCAGGGGATCTTCCCAATCCAGGGATTGAACCCAGGTCTCCCACATTGCAGGCATTTTCTTTACCAGCAGAACCACAAGGAAAGCCATATTGGGGTTCATTTTTAAGTTTTTTTTTTTTCATTTATTTTTATTAGTTGGAGGCTAATTACTTTACAATATTGTAGTGGGTTTTGTCATACATTGACATGAATCAGCCATGGATTTACATGTATTCCCCATCCTGATCCCCCCTCCCACCTCCCTCTCTACCTGATCCCTCTAAGTCTTCCCAGTGCACCAGGCCCGAGCACTTGTCTCATGCATCCAACCTGGACTGACTTTTGGACTCTGTGGGAGAAGGCGAGGGTGGGATGTTTCAGGGTTCATTTTTAAAGTGGAGAGTCATTTTTCTAGCACTTCTTTCAGAATATTCTTTTTGCTTTGGAAATTCAGAATTTTTTTTCCCCTGCTCTTTTCTTTTTCTGGTACTTATATTATGAATGCATTTGTATTTGTGCTTAATATTATCCTATATTTTTCAGAAGTAAACTTATTTTCTTTCATTCCTTTTTCATTTTGTTCAGCTTGCACAATCTCCATTGATCTATCTTCATGTTCATTAAGTATTTATTCTACAAGTTGAAATCTCTTGTTAAGTCTCTTTAGTGAATATTAAAAATGTGGTTATTTTACTTATTGTTATATATATATATATATATCTTTTTTCCTTAGTTGGTATTCTGTTTAGAGTGCTGATGTTATCATACCTTTCTTTACTTTTAAAATCACCCCTTCATCCTGTGAACATATTTATAACATATATTCTTTTAGGTTTTCATTTGTTAAATTCAGTCTGTTGTCTGCTCTTTTTTAATACATGACTCATACTTTTCTGTTTCTGTGGATGCTTTACAATTTTTCATTGAAATCCAGGCATTTTGCATAATATATTTGATCATTTT
Source organism: Cervus elaphus (assembly GCF_910594005.1). Classification (NCBI taxonomy): domain Eukaryota; kingdom Metazoa; phylum Chordata; class Mammalia; order Artiodactyla; family Cervidae; genus Cervus; species Cervus elaphus. The sequence continues at coordinate 7,425,456 of NC_057842.1, read as the reverse complement.
ATCTCTCTCTCTGGGAGTAGTACCTCCCAGGGAACTTGTTATATTATTTATCTATATATAAAAAATTCATATGATTTAATGATTCATATGATTTAATGATTCAGTGACTGGCTGAATCATTTTGGTGACATCTTTTTACTATTCAGCCTTTGACTGCTAAGTCACTTCAGTCGTGTCCAACTCTGTGTGACCCCATAGACGTCAGCCCACCAGGCTCCCCCGTCCCTGGGATTCTCCAGGCAAGAACACTGGAGTGGGTTGCCATTTCCTTCTCCAATGCATGAAAGTGAAAAGTGAAAGGGAAGTCACTGAGTCGTGTCAGACTCTTAGTGACCCCATGGACTGCAGCCTACCAGGCTCCTCCGTCCATGGGATTTTCCAGGCAAGAACACTGGAGTGGGTTGCCATTTCCTTCTCCAATGCATGAAAGTGAAAAGTGAAAGGGAAGTCACTGAGTCGTGTCAGACTCTTAGTGACCCCATGGACTGCAGCCTACCAGGCTCCTCCGTCCATGGGATTTTCCAGGCAAGAGTACTGGAGTGGGGTGCCATTGCCTTCTCCAATTAGGCCCTTGAAGAGGTTCAATATTGGGTATGCTCATGAAACCACCAGAATATTGTAAAGTAATTAGCCTCCAATTAAAATAAATAAATTAATTAAAAAATATTAGAAATAAAAAACTCAAAAGTTTAAATTAAAAAAAAAAAAAAAAAAGGGGGAGAGAGAGACAGAGAGACCCCTGGAATGACATTGTTTTGAGTAGAATTCCCTTGCAAACCTTCACTGACTGCCACCTGCCATTAAATTTTACTCATAGCTAAGTGATTGCTCTATTGTTTTTGACATCCCCTGCAGCATAAACTGCCCTACAAACTAAATCCAATTAAGGTCTGTGTTCTTAAAAGTAGTAGTTTCTGAGATCATTGTTTAACAGTTTTTTTCTAAATCCAGGAGTGTTTCTTACAGATAATTTATTCCCCATTTCCTCTTGCAAACTAGCCAGCCATCAGACTAAACTGTATGTCATTGAACCACTGATTTCCACTCGGTTGCTTTTCTCCACAACCTTCAGCTATCAAGGGAGCACTCTTAGGACTGTGTTTCTCCATTGAAAATGAAGTCCATTCCTTTGGGTAGACATAAATAGCTACCTATTTTAAGGCACACTTCTTCCCACAGGTAAAATATCTGAGACAGAGCTCTAGAGTTGGGGGTGAGGACATTAGCAAGCGTCTCTCCAGGTTATATCCCTACTCTAATTGCTGAGCACTTGAAGGAGGGAGACAGAGCCTGAGTCCACTCAGCTTGCCTTATTTTCCTAAGACCATCACTTCGCAATCTGTAGCAACAGCAATTAAAACTTCAGTGTTCTTAGCATGCTGTACCCGAGGTGGAGCCTCCATTCCATGGGCGGGGGGAGCTGGGAGGAAGATGAGAGCTTCATTTCTGGACCACGCATGCTCAGAATAACCTTAGCAACAAGTAACTGAAGATTGAATGATAAATGCTAATGTCTTATTCCTTCCAGGAAGGAAACTCTCTGACTGGGATGTCAATGGTAGGGAGACTGATGTTCTTAGTTGCATCTTAGTTTGAAGTGGAATCTTCTCCTCACTGAGCTGGGAGGAGGAAAAGAAGGAGTTGTTTTTGATCAAATATCACATACTCTTGCCTTTCTTACCAAATTTCCATAGATTTTCTTAAGTAGATATTCTTTCATTTACTGTTTAAAGATTATTTCCAGAGAGTTTATGAGTTTCGGGATTTATTATTAATTTTCAGCAGCTTCACTGGAAGACATGTCAGTGGAACTTCATATACTGTCATACAGGAAACAGATGTCTCTCAGTTAGAGGTTTAAAGTTCCATAAAAGGACAATAATTTTTCTACTTTATCTGAATCATACTTTCTCTCCATTCTGAGACTCTAAGACAAATTCTAGTCTTTGAATCAAATGCACTGGAAAATACTAGCATTAGGTGAATAAAATTTCTTTCTTTCTGTTCTCCACAACTTGGTGAAATATAAGGAAAAGGTTTTTTTTTTTTTTTTAATTTATTTTTATTATGTTGGCTCTTCTTTGTTTCATGCAGGCTTTCTCTAATTGTGGCAATTGGAGGCTACTTTTCATTGCAGTGCAAAGACTTCTCATTGATATAGTTTCTCTTATTGAAGAACACAGATTCTAAGCATGCCAGCTTCAGTAGTTGCTACACATGGGCTTCAGTAGTTGAGGTGCATGGGTTAGGTATCCCACAGCATGTGAAATCTTCCCAGACCAGGGATCAAACTTGTGTCCCTTGCATTGGCAGGAAGATTCTCATCCCCTTAACTTCCAAGTATGTCTGAGGTTATCTTTTTTTAACCTCTTTTTCTTTGCCCTCAGAAGGCTATATGATTCCTCTCTTGAGTCTCTGAAATTTCCAGACTTTAATCTTTCAGTCATCAAGACAGTGATAACTTTTGAGTGCATTTTGGCAAAGAATGCCAATTCTCTTCAGAACCAAATCCAACCAAAGAAAAAGGTGAAAAAAGTGAACAAAATTAAAATTTAGGAGAGAACAAAGTATATGCTATAGTCATCATGATTCACCTCATAATTGGTGATTGATGAATATAATGGTGAGGAAGGAAAATATTTGCTTGCTCTAGAAGAGAAAAAACAAAACAAAACAAAGTATGTTTACCCTTGTAAAACAGAAAATAAACTAATTCACAGATGATAGTTTTTTGGACAAAATCATTGAATAAAAGGGCTAACTGTGCCTATAAAGAAAAATTTGCTGACAGATTAAATAGACAATTAAGTCCTATTCATATATAATACTGTATTTTTTATTATGCAGAATACTTCATTTAACCAATTCTTTCAAACAATAAATAAGATTTATTAGTTTATTAATGAGGAAATTCAAAGTCAGTGCAGGTTTCCAGTTTTGCTTGATTCAGAAGTTCAGTCCTTTGATGAAGCTTTTGGTTCTTTTTCATGTTCTTGGGAGATTTTCTATGTCTACTTAATATCAAGTCTATCCTCCCTCTTTCCTTTTCACAAAACACATCAAGTCAGAGAGAAAGAGAGATTGAGAGAAACAGAGAGAGCTTCTTCCCAAGAATCCTCGAGCAATTTTTTTTTCCTTATTCTTTGATATGAATTGCATTAAAAACTCTAGAACTATTCCCCTTTTCCATCTCATCATAGCTCTATTTTATGATTTACACCATATACGTCTATGAGATAGCTGTTTGAACATTGACATTTTGCAAATCTGGGAATATATGTTTTTCTCTGTATTTTAACACAAGTTAGCCAAAAGTTGAGATTTTTTTTTTTTTTTTTTGCAGACGAATCTAGAATCTTTTTTAGAAATTTAAAATTAGATTTACTACTTTGTATATAAAAAAAGTTAGAGTGATTAAGGTATCAATACAGCATAAAATAACGTATTAAGAAAATAGTTTTGATACTAGAAATATTACAATTTAGGCATCATCATCTATTCATTATATAAAATTATACAGTACTTTGAAATATATTACTTAATTTGTCCTCAAATAAAGCATATGATGGAACACTGGCAAATACGTTCAAAAAGATGATGGCAGTTGCAAAGCCAAACACAAATAATAGATAGAGTCAAATTTTCCAGATTCTTCCTAAGAAGTAACACATACAGGTTGTGTGATCTTGGTTAAGTTATTGAGCACTTTCTAATATGTTTTCCTCATCTCAAAAACCCAGTTTTCATCTTCACTGAGTTATTAAGAGAATTGAAAACTATGATGTGAAGTGAAAGTCGCTCAGTTGCGTCTAACTCTTTGCAACCCCATGGACTATACAGTCCATGGAATTCTCCAGGCCAGAATACAGGAGTGGTAGCCTTTCCCTTTTCCAGGGATCTTCTCAACCCAGGGATCGAACCAGGTATCCCACTTTGCTGGAGGTTTATTTACGAGCCGAGTCACAAGGGAAGCCCAAGAATACTGGAGTGGGTGAAAGTGAAGTCGCTCAGTCGTGTCCGACTCTTTGTGACCCCATGGACTGTAGCCTACCAGGCTTCTCCATCCATGTGATTTTCCAGGCAAGAATACTGGAGTGGGTTGCCATTTCCTTCTCCAGGAGATCTTGCCAACCCAGGGATTGAACCTGAGTCTCCCTCACTGTAGGCAGACGCTTTACCGTCAGAGCCACTGGAGTGGGTAGCCTATCCCTTCTCCAGCAGATCTTCCTGATACAGGAATCAAACCGGGGTGTCCTGTATTGCAGGTCAATTCTTTACCACTGAGCTAGTGGGGAAGCCTGAAGACTATGATAAACATGAAAATGTATACTTTTTAAGGATTGGTTGTTAGTATTTTACTATTTTTCCATTGTACAATGATACCATACACAAAAATAAACTCAAAATGGATTAAAGATCTAAATGTAAGACCAGAAACTATAAAACTCCTAGAGGAGAACATAGGCAAAACACTCTCCGACATAAATCACAGCAAGATCCTCTATGACCCACCTCCCAGAATATTGGAAATAAAAGCAAAAATAAACAAATGGGACCTAATGAAACTTAAAAGCTTTTGCACTACAAAGGAAACTATAAGTAAGGTGAAAAGACAGCCCTCAGATTGGGAGAAAATAATAGCAAATGAAGAAACAGACAAAGGATTAATCTCAAAAATATACAAGCAACTCCTGCAGCTCAATTCCAGAAAAATAAATGACCCAATCAAAAAATGGGCCAAAGAACTAAACAGACATTTCTCCAAAGAAGACATACAGATGACTAACAAACACATGAAAAGACGCTCAACATCACTCATTATTAGAGAAATGCAAATCAAAACCACAATGAGGTACCATTACACACCAGTCAGGATGGCTGCTATCCAAAAGTCTACAAGCAATAAATGCTGGAGAGGCTGTGGAGAAAAGGGAACCCTCTTACACTGTTGGTGGGAATGCAAACTAGTACAGCCACTATGGAAAACAGTGTGGAGATTTCTTAAAAAACTGGAAATAGAACTGCCATATGACCCAGCAATCCCACTTCTGGGCATACACACTGAGGAAACCAGATCTGAAAGAGACACGTGCACCCCAATGTTCATCGCAGCACTGTTTATAATAGCCAGGACATGGAAGCAACCTAGATGCCCATCAGCAGATGAATGGATAAGGAAGCTGTGGTACATATACACCATGGAATATTACTCAGCCGTCAAAAAGAATTCATTTGAACCAGTCCTAATGAGATGGATGAAACTGGAGCCCCTTATACAGAGTGAAGTAAGCCAGAAAGATAAAGAACATTACAGCATACTAACACATATATATGGAATTTAGAAAGATGGTAATGATAACCCTATATGCAAAACAGAAAAAGAGACACAGATGTACAGAACAGACTTTTGAACTCTGTGGGAGAAGGTGAGGGTGGGATGTTTCAAAAGAACAGCATGTATACTATCTATGGTGAAACAGATCACCAGCCCAGGTGGGATGCATGAGACAAGTGCTCGGGCCTGGTGCACTGGGAAGACCCAGAGGAATCGGGTGGAGAGGGAGGTGGGAGTGGGGATCAGGATGGGGAATAAGTGTAAATCTATGGCTGATTCATATCAATGTATGACAAAACCCACTGAAATGTTGTGAAGTAATTAGCCTCCAACTAATAAAAAAATTAAAAAAAAAAAAAAGATCCTATGCTTTAAAATAATATAAAACCAAGATGAGTTTTATACCAAATATTTTAAATAATATTATAATGTCAAATGCTGCTTTAAGTATTGATATGAGTATATATATTTAAATGTCCCAAAAAGGTAAACTGCTTTAAAAGCTTGACTTTACAGTAGGCATATATTTGGTTGACTTAATACATAACTGTTTTAGGTATTAGTTAATGAAGAGCCATCTGGATTCCTAGGTTCCAACACTAGATCATGTCAGTATCAATTATAAATTAAAGATGCCTAGTACTGTGATTAAATTTTTGTTTAATTTTGAATGTTATGTAAAACGTTGATTAATGAAGTTTTATACTGGGGTCATAAAAATGAAGTATCTAATGACTGAAATGGAAATGAAGTTTTTAATGATTGGAAGGCTGTTTCTGGTGACTCAGATGGTAAAGAATCTGCCTGCAATGCAGGAGGCCCAGGTTCGATCCCTGGGTCAGAAGATTCCCTGGAGAAAAGTAAGTTATTAACTTCAAATAAAGCATATCTTATTTTGCCTACTTAACTTATTTAGTGGAATTGGACATAAAGCATGCTAAGTTGCTTCAGTTGTGTCCGACTCCTTGGGGGACCACGGAATGCAGCCTGCCAGGCTCCCCTGTCCATGGAATTCTCCAGGCAAGAACACTGGGGTGGGTTGCCATTTCCTTTTCCAGTTGGACATAAAGGAAAAGCATTATTTAGAGATGAGTCAGATGGCATTACTTTTGCTTTCAAAAAATAATTTAAATGATCTAAGTGCATGTTCCAGATCCAAAGTGACCTTTAAAGCAGATTTATCAGTATCTTGTATTCTCTTTCATTCATCATAATGCCAACTGTTTTTATGACAGCACAGTTGGTATTGGCTTAAAGGTATTAGTATCTCTGCTGGAACACAGTGTTGACAAAATTCTAGTGTTGTGTGTCCATTTGCTTTGCTTGGCATACTGCCAGTTTAATTAAAAAAAAAAACTAACAAATATATTGAAATGTTATGATGATTCTCATAAAATGATCTAAAGACAAATTAGCATAAGCCTGAAAAGAATGATTGAATAAGCAGTTCAGTAAGTATAAATACTCAAAGATTACTACTACATGAGTGGTGAAAACCACTTTCAGATTTTGGTGTATTTGGAAATTGTCCCTTTTAGTATTTCCTTTCACATAAAATCATAACCTTCTGACTGAAAACTGTAGGACTACTGAATTAGGGGATGCATGGGAAAAACCAAATGGTCCCTATCAAGAAATTACATTGTATACTTTTATTTCAGAGGTTGAGTCTAAAGTTTCAAATCATAATACTTTGTGTTTATAGAGTCAAGAAGGCTTTAAAATTGGGAAATTCAGTCATCCATTCACCAGCCTGGTGAGGCTTGCAAACTGCCTTAAGATATAAATACAAAAATGATGCTAGGGGTTTTATATGTATATATAAATATATGTAGGTAGGTAGGTATGTATCACAGCACAGGAACATAAAGGCATTTCAAGTAAATATACCTTTGTAATATCAGTTTACATGTCAAAATAGTAGCTTCACTTACACACAAATCAGCTTTTATCTTGTTGAACTGTACAATGATATGACAAGTATATCAGGCCAGTGAAAGGTTATAACTTTATTAGGCCAAATATATTAAATAGACTTATTTGATAAATAAATTAATACTTAAAATAATAACGGCAATGAAAACATCACTTTGGGCTTGAAAAATATATTTTTCTTCTATTTAAAAGTTTAGATTGACAAACACACAATCTTAAATAATTTGCATATGAGAGTAATTTATTTTTCTATTTTTTTTAATTTTCAGTCAGTTTTTATAATATGCAGATATATTTCAGAATATTTATGTTTAAAAACTTCGATCACTCATGCATAGGACAGGAGAATATTTCTGAAAGTACAGAAAAATCAATCATTGCTGGAAAACCCCATATATCATTGATTCTCCCTCATTTATCAGAGGAATATATTATAGTTTTGAGTGAAGTGTGTATTAAAAATATCATTTACAGTCACTATTTGTGGTATTATATAAAATGAGGTTCAGTATGTTTTTAGAAATTATGTTCCTCCTATAGTCCCACAATGTGATGATTGTGTGCTTATTCTCTAAGTTGTGTCCAGCTTTTTGTGACTCCATGGACTGTAGTCCACCAGGCTCCTCTGTCCATGAGATGTCCCAGGCAAGAATATTGTATTGAATTGCCACTTCCTTTTCCAGTGTGATTACATAATATTAAAAAAAAAAAAAAGATGTAGCCCAGTGTCTGTGATTAACTGACTACCTCAATATTTCAAAACTTGGTTAAGCATATGTAGATACAGTATATTCAGTAGTCAGACAGCAAAGTAAGAAAATAACATTTATAAGAAAAAATATACTAGGTATTTTAGAAGTTGTTTGTAGACAATCAGTAAGTTCTGTAATAGTCAATAATACATAGGGAAAATAATCATTCTAGCATTTTTTGAGTTAAAACATTGAAAATAAAATACAGACCATAATGCAGCAAAAGAAGGAAACAGTAAAAATACATAATTAAATTAAAAAAAAATAAAGTTAAGCAAATATCTTAGATCATTATATACATTATAAACTTTTCTACTAAAATCAAGGGTCTTTTAGAATTTAAACAGATAAATTAGTGTGGAGGAGAATGCAAAGAAAAATGAAGAACTATATTTCTGAAAGGCATCCCAAATAATATGGCTTGGAAAAATTGTAAGCACAAAAGTATGTTAAGATGAATCAGTTAAACTTATACAAATATAAAGCAAAATTTATAAAATAAGCATTAAGAAACATGTAATATGTAGTTTTAAATATATTACTGGAGAAAAAAATATAAGGGAAATATACATCTGAGACTGAATAAATCAAGAAAATCAACTGGGCAAGGTGAATGAAATATGCAATGTTAAAGATAGATTTGTTCTCTAGGCAAATTCAGAGAGAAATGCAGAGACCAAATCTTTGGCTTTCGTATTTAAGAAAATTAAATTTAAGAAAAGTGTATTGCATACTACAAATAATAACTAAATAGGAAACACAAAGGCTTTTTGACTTACTTGTCTTAATCTCTTTAAATTATTTTAAAAATTATTATTTTTTAAAGCAATAATAAAAAAACAAAGTCTTCTGAGTTTAAAACATTTTTAGTGGTAAAATGCATGGCATTTCTAGCACAAAAGCAGGAGGGATGACTATTAAGGAGAATATTCTATGAATCACAAACTAGTTAGAGTGATATAATGTGGTTTACAACAGACTGATAAATTGCAGAGGTATATGATGAATTGAGCTTCCCTCTTGGCTCAGATGGTAAAAAAAAAAAAAAAGTCTGCCTGCAATGCAGGAGACCTGGGTTTGAGCCTTGGGTTGGGAAGATTCCATGGAGAACTGGATACCCACTCCATTATTCTTGCCTGGAGAATTCTATAGATGGAGAAACCTGGCGGGTTACAGTCCATGGGATTGCAAAGAGTTGGACAAGACTGATTTTTAACTAACATTTTTCACCTTTATATGATTAATTATAAAACAGTACTTAAATAGCATAGTTTTATAGCTAGTCAACAAATGAAATGATATGGAATAGTAAAAGCATTCAATTTATCCAAAAGTACACAGTTTAAAAAAAAAATAATGAAAGGGACAAATAGAAAATATCTAGCAAGATGCATGATATAGACCTAACCATAATAGAAAAAAAAAAAAAAAAAACACACACACTAAATTTAAATTAAGTAACTCATTGAAAGGCAGAGATTTTCAGATGTAAATTAGTATCGAGATATAGCATATTCAAAATATCACTAAGTTCAATACTTCTAAAATCAATTACATATTTGACAAAATGGCAATCAAAATCTCAACAGCCTTTTCTGTTGAAATTAGCAAACTAATTTCAAAATTCATCAAAAAATGCAAAGACAAATATCAAAAATAAAGTTGATAATGAAGAATAAAGTTGAAAGATTTGTATTACCTTATTTTAAACATTTTTGCAAAGCTACAGTAAACAATAGAGTATGCTACTGGAACCAAGATAGAAAAATAAATCAATGGAAAGCCTAAAAGTGTCCAAGAATATGCACACATGTATGTAATTGGTTGATATCTGATAAAGATATGACAACTTATATTTATATAAAGAAATTATACATATATATGTATATATATATTATATAAAGAAATTCAGTGGATAAAAATAACCTTTTCAACAAATGGTCCTGGAACAAATATCCATATGCTGAATAAAAATGACCCTTAACCTATGTGTCACAGCAAAACAAAAATTATTTGAAAAGAAATCAGAGACCTAAATTTGAACTATTAAAAAAAAAAAGAAAATAAATCTTTGTGACCTTGGTAAAGATTTAAATCCAACCTCAAAAGCATGATCCATAAAATTTAAAAATATATAAATTATTAAAATTAAGACTTTAGGCTCTTCAAAAGGCACTGTTAAGAGAATGAAAATAAAAGTCACAGGCTGAGACATTTATATCTTTAAAAGTGCTTCTATCATGAATGATAATAAATTCTCAAAAATCAGTAGTAAAACAAACAAACAAAACACAGGAAAATTGTGGGCAGAATTCAGTGATCATTTATCAAAATATATATATAAATGACAAATAAATGCATGAAAGAATCTCAGTATCATTAGGAAAATGCAAATTAAAACCACAATGAATTATAAATACATTATCTATTAAAATATTTAAAATTGAAAAAAATTTTTAAAAAAATTGACAAGAATGTGGAGCAACTGGACCTCTATACTACCTTTGATGTGGGAGTGGGAAATAGTGCTACTTGTCTGTAAAGTGTCAGTTTCTTAAAATGTAAAATGTACATCTATTTAACATGTGACTCAGCTATTTTGTCATAGACCAGCTTCTATGTGATGCTGGGACAGCAACTCTGTTCTAGTAATAGGCTTCTTTCTTCTTCTGCCAGTAATGGTCATGGTGAGGCAGGCCTGATCAATTCATCTAAAGCTGCTTGGGTACTTGGATTCTAGGTACATGATTCATATTTATTAACTGTTCAGTTATTCCTTAGTTTTCATTCATATTCTCACTCCTCTCTGTCTCTCTGGTCTGTGTCTCTCTACTTTCTGTCTGTGTGTCTATCTCTGTTTTCTTTCTCCCTCTCACTCTCATTCTCACTTTTCCTTGCTTCCATCTCTCTCTTATTAAAATGACTAGACAGGTTTTAAGATACAGTTTTATGTGAGGAACAAACCTTATGTTTTCAGTGTGAGTGAGGTGCTTGTTGATCATGTGTCCTCCTTCCTATAGAACCCGGGAGGCTCAGGGTGTTGACCCACATTATCCATGTTATCTCAGTAAGTGAGGGGTAGCTTTAGGAATCTGACTTGTTCAACTTCTTCATACTTATAAATGCAGATCAACTTTATTGCTCATAAATATCAATACTGGCAGAACTATTTAGTTGATATTAGCACAGTTAAACAAATTTTACATTTTGGAGGTTTGATATGCTATGGAACATGGAAGTATGTCTTATGTGTTTTTCTGTATTTGAAAAATAAGATAAAACAATTTTTTATTGCTCAATTATTCATAACTTTTAAATGGCAATGTCTTTTGCGCTTGAAGCAATGAAATATATGAACTATTTTAAAGCAAATTAGCTTCTCATTTTCTTAGTATATATTGCAAATAATTTAAGTGTACCTGGAAATTTATTTTAAATATAATTATGGTCAGTTCAGTTCAGTCACTCAGTCGTGTCCAATTCTTTGCGACCCCATGAACCTCAGCATGCCAGGCCTCCCTGTCCATCACAAACTCCCGGAGTCCACCCAAACCCATGTCCATCGAGTCTATGATGCCATCCAACCATCTCATCTCTGCCGTCCCCGTCTTCTCCTGCCCCCAATCTTTCCCAGCATCAGGGTCTTTTCCAATGAGTCAGCTCTTCGCATCAGGTGGCCAAAGTATTGGAGTTTCAGCTTCAACATCAGTCCTTCCAATGAACACCCAGGACTGATCTCCTTTCGGATGGACTGGTTGGATCTCCTTGCAGTCCAAGGGACTCTCGAAAGTCTTCTCCAACACCACAGTTCAAAAGCATCAATTCTTTGGTGTTCAGCTTTCTTTATAGTCCAACACTCACATCCATACATGACCACTGGAAAAACCATAGCCTCGACTAGACGGACCTTTTTCAGCAAAGTAATGTCTCTGCTTTTTAATATGCTGTCTAGGTTGGTCAACCCTCAAAAATACTCAATACTATGTGTAAAGTATATCTGTAAGTGATTCTATGGGCTTCCCTGGTGCCTGAGTTGGTAAAGAATCTGCCTGCAATGCAGGAGACCTGGGTTCGATCCCTGGAATGGGAAGATCTCCTGGAGGAGTGCATGGCAACCACACCAGTATTCTTGCCTGGAGAATCCCCATGGACAGAGGAACTTGGCGGGGTGCAGTCTATGAGGTTGCAAAGAGTCAGACATGACTGAGTGACTAAGTATGACACATAAATGGTTTTATGTAGCATTGTTTCTAAAATTTTATATTTGCCTTTGAATCAATCTGAGAATGTCTATTTGGTATGAGAAATTCTGATACATGAAGAATTCAGTTCCAAAAAGAACAGTGGAATCCAATTATTTGCTTAGGAATCAATCAGTATTATCCAGATTTCACATCTTAACCTTAGCCTAAATGATCCTATTACATTTTCCATGTTCTATTAATGACTCAATGTTGAATAATAAGTTACCTTCTTTCAAACCTTCCTTAAGCTGAAGAGAAGAATAAAATCAACCTAAAATGAATGTATGCCATAGATATGGCATTTGGAATTTACTAAAGAGTGAGTCTAACAATTTTTTCACAGTTATTACTAAAATCATATAGACTAAGTAAAGTACTGATTCTTTTAGTAGATGAATATCTTAAAAATGCTGACATTTGTAGCACACAAAATTCATAAATTTTACCCACTTTGTAGTGTATAACAGTGCTGGTTATCTCAAGATCTTACTTTCTCACAGGAATAGCATTTATGGGAGCATTATCTTTGCCAGTTGTTTAGTTTAATAAAATCATTCTGAGAGAATCAGTTGTTCATCATACACATTTATGTAAGAAAATTTCCACAAATTATATAAGGTTGAAAAAAAAAGTATCAAAAATATAGAATATACTTTAAAGATAGCTATATAACATCCAAAATGTTTCAAAAAGAAAACAAAGACAAAAATCAACTTTTAAAATATAGCCATGCTATATCTAAAATATATAGGAAATTACTTTGCTCTGAAAAACTATAATATACCTCAGTGCAAATATACAAATAGTTGTTGAATTTGTCATCATATGCTCATCTCCGAAGTCATAACAATTATGGCAATTCCATTTTGTTTAATTTCAAGAAATTATCCTAACTTTAACAATTAAAAAAAGAAAAAATAAAATTATATATATTGTATGTGCACAAATGGGTGTGTGTGCTAATAATTTCTTTCTAGTCCAACTCTTACTTCCATACACAACTATTAGAAAAGCCATAGCTTCGTCTAGATGGACTTTGTTGCCAAAGTAATGTCTCTGCTTTTTAATATGCTGTCTAGTTTGGTTATAGCTTTTCTTCCAAGGAACATCTTTTAATTTCATGACTGCACTCACCATCTGCAGTGATTTTGGAGCCCAAGAAAATAAAGTTTGTCACTGTTTCCATTGTTTCCCCATCTATTTGCCATGAAGTGATGGGACCAGATGCCAGGATCTTAGTTTTCTGAATGCCGAGTTTTAAGCCAGCTTGTTCACTCTCCTCTTTCACTTTCAGCAAGCAAGAGACTCTTTAGTTGTTTGCTTTCTGCCAGAGGGATGATGTCTTTATGCCTAAAGATAATATGGCTAAAGATAAAGTTTTATCTTTAGGCATAAATTATCCTGATAATGGTGTCTTCCCAGGTGGCACTAGTGGTAACGAACCCAACTGCTGATGCAGGAGACATAAGAGACGTGGGTCCGATCCCTGGGTCAGGAAGATCCCCTAGGGGAGGGCAAAGCAACACACTCCAGTATTCTTGCCTGGAGAATTCCATGGACAGAGAAGCCTGGCAAGCTACAGTTCATTGTTTTGCAAAGAGTTGGACACCAATGAAGTGACTTAGCATGCATTACTGATAATATATATTAATAAAAAGAGCAATTTAGCATATCAGCAAGAAAAAGGCAACTCTCTAAAATGGCAAATAATATTTTAAGCTAGGAGTAGAAAAGGAAACCCCAAAGACTTATATATATGGAAATGCAAGTTGAAACAACAGTAAAATAATATTCTACATCTTTTGCCCTTGCAAACATTCAAAAACATGATAATTTCAAGTTTTTGTGGGGATATAGGGATGGAAAGTTTTGTGCATTCTTGTGGCAATGCTGTTTGACATGACGTTTTAGAGGGCAATCTGGTAATAATTTCACCCTGGTGTACATGATTAAAAGTAAATCTCCCAGATATCAATAAGGATATTTCATCATAGACATTATTAATAAATGAAATAATATTTGTGGGAATTATTAATTGAAGGCAGTCAAAAGAGTAGTATAAGTTTAAGATAGTGTATATATCACAAAATACTGAAAAGCAACTGAAAGACATATTTTAGTTGTACCACACATATGAATAATAGAAAACAGAGAGTCTCATGATTATTTATACAAATGAAGATATCATACACAGATAACATCTATGTAATTGTGGCAAAAACATATAAAATTATCATACTTATTCAAGTTTTCTTTTTTAGAGAGAGAAGAGAATGGGAGTAGAAAAATGTAGATAAAAGGGATTAATAAAGCAAGAGAAAACAAGAAAGAAGCCTTACATGAACCCAAAAGAATAATACTGAATGTTAAACTGAGGGACATGATTATTTCAGTTCTCTGCCCTTTGCTGGGGTAAAGAATGTCAATAAATGAATTAGTGTGACTAATATGTGATTGAATCATATTTACATAATTATTAATGACATAAATATTTAGATTCAGAAAGCCCAATTTTCCTCAATTAGGTTTACCAAAAAGAAATTTGCTGATGAACATTGTAGTGAAACTGTAGGTCATTAAAGAAGAATAATGAACTCAAAAGAAAGATAAGACAAAAATACATTTTTTAAAATGTCAATAAGACTAACAGTAGACCTCCAAGGACCAGGGCAGAAGAATGATATCTTCATGGGGATGAGAAAAAATAATGCCAAACTAGAACAACATAACCAACTAAACTGTAACTCACTGCCACCCTGAGCTACCTTTTGCTTAGCATTCATAGCTACACCACATGATATTAGCTCAAAATAATTTCCAGTGTTTTTTTTTTTTTTTCTTTTTTTCCCAAAATATATCAGCCATAGTCCAGTTCTCAAAATAGAAAACATTGGAAAGATTTTTCTTAAACCAAATCTGTTATTCAAGGAATGGAAGAGCTGGGAAGCCACATGGGGCAGCGAAGCCGACCAGAGTGAAGCAAGAAGGCTCTGCCCTGACCCCATCCAAAGGTGGGGGCAAAGAAAAAGGGTGCTATCACCTGAAGCCAGGGACCTGGGTCACTCCCAAACCAACTGGAAACTCAACATGCCTGATTGAAGCTGAGATCAGAGAAGCATGGACTTTCAGAAAGAACCTGTAACCACCATTTGTATATCAAAAGCCAAGAAATAGTTCAGCATGTTTTATTAATTATTATTTTTGATATGCATTATTCACAATGAATCCTCTTTACAATGCAGATATGTATTAATGTTGATTAATATTTTATGTGTGAAACCATGGTCAGTCCATGTTTACAATTTTTCAAAATTAGTTTAAAGTACTTAAATCTACTCTGCTTTTACAAAATTATATATCTGGTAGAGTAATGCTCTATCTTAGACTGTACAGGCTAACAAATAATTTCTGTGAAGGGAAAGACAGTAAACATTTTGGTTTTATGAGCTGTACAGAGTCTATTGATATTACTCATTCCTGCAGTGTAGGATGAATACATATATATATATATATATATATATATATATATATATATATATATATATCAGTAACCATAGCTGCATTTTCCTTGCAAAAGATGATATTTTCCCTGTGGCCCACAATTGGCCAACCCTTGTTTATAATAGCCAGGACATGGAAGTAACCTAGATGCCCATCAGCAGATGAATGGATAAGGAAGCTGTGGTACATATACACCATGGAATATTACTCAGCCATTAAAAAGAATTCATTTGAATCAGTTCTAACGAGATGGGTGAAACTGGAGCCCATTATACAGAGTGAAGTAAGCCAGAAAGATAAAGACCAATACAGTATACCAACACATATATATGGAATTTAAAAAAATGATAACAATAACCCTATATGCAAAACAGAAAAAGAGACACAGAAGTACAGAACAGACTTTTGGACTCTGTGGGAGAAGGCAAGGGTGGGTAGTTTAGAGAGAACAGCATCAAAACATGTATATTATCAAGGGTGAAACAGATCACCAGCCCAGGTTGGATGCATGAGGCAAGTACTCGGGCCTGGTGCACTGGGAAGACCCAGAGGGATCGGGTGGAGAGGGAGGTGGGAGGGGGGATCGGGATGGGGAATACATGTAAATCCATGGCTGATTCATGTCAATGTATGGCAAAAACCACTACAATATTGTAAAGTAATTAGCCTCCAACTAATAAAAATAAATGGAAAAAAAATAAAATAAAATATAATGTCACACTAGTGATGACTTCAAATGTTGACTAAAATTTTAAAAATAAAATCCACCTACCTTATAAATATGTGGAGTTTGAAAGAACTCTTAATTTCCTTTGGAATGATAACATTTTAAAATAATTAGAAGGTTTATCATCAAGTGAGTATCTCACATTTGTGCTTGCTTTTACAAATATCTAAATAAAAATGGAAAATTTTAAAGATTATAATTAGCTTTCAGATATATTCATAAAGACAGAGCTATTAGCAATTATAAATTAAAAACTTGGTTAAAATAATATTTTACTTGAAATGAATGTGTATGTTTCCAGTTTTTTATGGATTTGATAACATATCTTTTGAACTAAAAAGGAAAAAAAGAAGAAAAGAAATAAGGAAGGAAAGGGTAGGGGTTATAATGAAGCTTTTATTAA
Organism: Cervus elaphus; assembly: GCF_910594005.1. NCBI lineage: Eukaryota > Metazoa > Chordata > Mammalia > Artiodactyla > Cervidae > Cervus > Cervus elaphus. Next base: position 7,408,559 of record NC_057842.1, on the reverse strand, counting down.
AGATTTGGTCTAGGAGGCTTCAGAATTTTTGTTTCTTGTCTTAACTTTTGATCAGTTATCCTCATTATCTTCACCATGCTAACGTGAATGATTTTTACCTAGACTAATTATTCCTAGCTCAAAACTTTTTGAAACAAAGGAGAGAAAATGAGGCCAATTGATGTGATATATACACATATATGAAAATATTTTATATTTGTCTATGTATAAATAGGATATATAGATATAGATATAGATATGAAATACATGATGACAGAAAGATTGAGTTTAGTTAAAGACTTTAAATTTCATCACTGACATACTGTAGGAGGCTCAAATAAATTGACAGTTGTAAAGTGCTTATCAATTTGGAAAAATAAACATCATTAAGATGTGAACTACCTTCAAGTTAATTTCTAAATTTTATTCAATTAAAATATAAACCTCTATAGAGTTCTTCACAAAACTTCACATTTTTATTCTAATTCCAACACAGAAGAATAAATGACCAAAATATCAGGATACTTTTAAAGAAGAGCAAGTTAAAAGGATCGCTTTACTAGACAGCAAGTCTTATTATAAATCTATAATAAATAATAGCACACAGGTTTAGAAAGGGATAAATAAATGATCAATAAAAGACTTTTAAATATTGCACATGTCTACATCAGAGGTAACATTTTATGAAAATCATTGATGCATAGTGAATAGATCGATAGTTAATTCAAATGTAGAAACTGATCAGTAGTGGAAAACAAAATGTAAAACTTAAACGACAGCTGACATAAAATGTTTGAGATAAAATCTAGCTAAAAATGCAATGTGAAAAGTAAAATTTTAAATATTTTAGAATCAAACATAGTGGAATACATTTAAGTCAATTGGTTAGAAATACATTTTTAAAATAAAACACAAAAGAATGACTTTGATTCCACATGTAAAGAGTTTAGAATCTGCCACTGTTTCCTAACAATAAGTAAAAACAAACTGACAAAACTGAGAAATCAATAACTATAGATTCACAAAGGAAGTGAAATCATAGGGTAAACTGCTGTGCCCCAAAGTAGAGATACAAGTATGCAGATACAGAGAATCACACTTTATCAGAGCAGAAACCTCTACTCAGTCCTGGTACAGGAAAACCTGTACACTTATTGATGAATTCCTGGAGGCTGGATGTGGACAATTCTGAGAGTTAAAGATTACAGGGAGGACTTATTACTAAGGAAGTTCTATACTTTGGTAGGTTTCACCTCATTGAGTTTGACCAGATTCTCACAGTAAATAACAGAGAAAGAAAAGAACCAGTTTGAATTAACCCTCAAATAATGAAGGGACTAGGGGTGCTGCAGTCTGTGCAGTTGAAAATCCAAACACAACTTATTTGTTGATGTTGTTCAAGGGTCAACTGTACATTAAAACACTCTGCTCTTAACAAGGTCTATCCTCAAAAGAAACTAGTTAACCATATCTTAACATACAGAATTTATCAGAGCCCTAACTGAACTGAAAGGATAAAAATAATGCAACTCCAGTCATCTTAGTTTTCTAAATGAGAAAGGAAAAACCCAACTTGCCCCATTTTGGTCATCCTGTCTCACTTGAGGGTATGTGTGTGTGTGTATGTGGGGGGGGGGGTGGTGTACTGATGAACAATTGTGAAGTTCACAATCCAAAGTTATAGACTCACTCAAAAACTTATAACTAATCATAACATTATGCCTGCACATTTCCATATACCCCACCACTAAATCAATAAATCACTCTTTACAACAGTTCATTTTACCCAGTGCATCATATTTGACTATAAAGGGGAAAAAAATTATAAGGCATACTAAAATGCAAAAACACAGTTCAAACAGGTAGAGCAAGCATCAGAACTTGAAAAGGTAGAAATTTTGAAATTATCAGAGCATCAGCCAAAAACAGAGCAAATCTATAATTAACATGATAAGAAAAGTGAAAGTGTTAGTTGTTCAGTCGTGTCTAACTCTTTGAGACCCCATGGACTGTAACCTTCCAGGCTCCTCTGTCCATGGGTTTCTCCAGGCAAGAATAGTGGAGTGGATTGCCATTCCCTTCTCCAGAGGATCTTCCTGACCCAAGGATTGAAACCAGATCTCCTGCATTGAGGGCAGATTCTTTACCATCTGAACTAACAGAGAAGCCCTTAACATAAGGTAGATAGCATATAAGAACATATGAATGCTGATAATGATAACCCTATATGCAAAACAGAAAAAGAGACACAGATGTACAGAACAGAATTTTGGACTCTGTGGGAGAAGGCGAGGGTGGGATGTTTTGAGAGAACAGCATTGAAACATGTATATTATCTAGGGTGAAACAGATCACCAGCCCAGGCTGGATGCATGAGACAAGTACTTGGGCCTGGTGCACTGGGAAGACCCAGAGGAATTGGGTGGAGAGGGAGGTGGGAAGGGGGATCGGGATGGGGAATACATGTAAATCCATGGCTAATTCATGTCAATGTATGACAAAAACCACTATAATATTGTAAAGTAATTAGCCTCCAACTAATAAAAATAAATGAAAAAAAAAAAAAAGAACATATGAATGCTGTAAGCAAATAAATGAGAATCCTAAGAAAGAATCAAAAGTTAAATATTAGATTTTGAAATGGTCTGATAGAAACAGAGAATGTCTTTTAAGCACTTATTAGTTGTTTTTCAGTTAGTAGCTCAGTTGTATTGAAATCTTTGAGACTCCATGATTTACAGCACTCCAGGCTTCCCTGTCCTTCACAGTCTCCCAGAGTTTACTCAAACTCATGTCCATTGAATTGGTGATACCCTTCAACCATTTCATCCTCTGTCGTCCCCATCTCCTCCTGCCCTAAATCTTTCCCAGCATCAGTCTTTTCCAATGAGTTAGCTTTTTGCATCAGATGGCCAAAGGATTGGAGCTTCAGCTTCAGCTTCAGTCCTGTCAGTGAACATTCAGAGTTGATTTCCTTTAAACTGAGTTATTTTATCTCATTGCTGTCCAAGGGAATCTCAAGAGTCTTCAGCATCACAATTTGAATGTATCAATTTTTAGGTGTTCAGCCTTCTTTATTGTCCAACTCTCACATCCATACATGACTAGTGGCAAAACCACAACTTTGACTACACAGACCTTTGTTGGCAAAGTAGTGATATTTCTGTTTTTTAATATGCTGTCTAGGTTGGTCGTAGCTTTGCTTCCAAGGAGCAAGCATCTTTTAACTTCATGGCTACAGTGTCTGCATAGTCACTGTCTGCAGTGATTTTGGAGCCCAAGAAAATAATTTTGTCACTGATCCCATTTTTTCCCCATCTGAAAGCCCCTTGGACTGCAAGGAGATCCAACCAATTCATCCTAGGGGAGATCAGTCCTGGGTGTTCATTGGAAGGACTGATGCTGAAGCTGAAACTCCAATACTTTGGTCACCTCATGTGAAGAATTGACTCATTGGAAAAGACCCTGATGCTGGGAGGGATTGGGGGCATGAGGAGAAGGGGACGACAGAGGATAAGATGGCTGGATGACATCACCGACTCGATGGACATGAGTCTGAATAAACTCCGGGAGTTGGTGATGGACAGGGAGGCCTGGCATGCTGTGATTCATGGGGTCGCAAAGAGTCAAACATGACTGAGCTACTGAACTGAACAGACTGATTTACCATAAAGCAATGGTACCAGATGCCATGATCTTCACTTTTTGAATCTTGAGTTTTAAGCCTGTTTTTTCACTCTCCTCTTTTCATCAAGAGGTTCTTTAGTTTCTATTCACTTTCTGCCATTAGAGTGGTGTCATCTTCATATATGAAGTTATTGATAGTTCCCCAGGAAATCTTGATTTCAGCTTGAGCTTCATCCACTCTGGCATTTTGCATGATGTACTCTGCATATAAGTTTTTAACTTAGTAGAGTGACAATATATAGCCTTGACTACTCCTTTCCCAATTTGGAACCAGTCAATTATTCCATGTCTGGTTCTAACTGTTGCTTCTTGATCTGCATACAGGTTTCTCAGGAGACAGGTAAGGTGATCTGGTATGCCCATGTCTTGAGTAATTTTCTGCAGTTTGTTGTGATACACACAGTCAAAGGCTTTAGAATAGTCAGTGAGCCAGAAATAGATGTTTTTCTGGACAAAATTGAGAAAAGAATCTCGGAGTTTGAGGATATCTCAATAGAAACTAAAAAGCAAAGAGAAAAAATACTGGGGACAGAAGCAATACAGAATAGAATATCTATGAACTGTGGACAACGACAAAAGATGTAACATACATGTAAGGGGAAAATCAGAAGGAGAAGAAAGAAATAACCTGAAGAAATATATAAAACAATGATGACTGAGATTCTATCCAAATTAGTGTCAGAAACGAAACCTCATATCCAACAAGCTCTGAGAATACCATCCAAAATAAATGCCAAAGCAACTGCATGTGAGCATCTAATTTGTGACTGCAGAAAATTAAAAAAAAAAAAAAAATTTTAAACCAGTCAGAGGAAAGAAGAACCTTACCTATAGAGAAAGAAAGATAAGTTTTATATCTGACAGCTCCTCAAAAAGAAACCACATAAGCAAAAAAAAAAAAAAAAATTGAGTAAAATGTTTAGAAGTTGAGAGAAAATCAACATCAGCCTAGAATTCTGCAGCTTGCAAATTGTCCATCAAGATTGAGCAAAACATAAGTGTGGTACTGGCACAAAGACAGAAATATAGATCAATGGAAAAGAATACAAAGCCCAGAGATAAATCCATGAACCTATGGACACCTTATCTTTGACAAAGGAGGCAAGGATATACAATGGAAAAAAGACAACCTCTTTAACAAGTGGTGCTGGGAAAACTGGTCAACCACTTGTAAAAGAATGAAACTAGAACACTTTCTAACACCATACACAAAAATAAACTCAAAATGGATTAAAGATATAAATGTCAGACCAGAAACTATAAAACTCCTAGAGGAGAATATAGGCAAAACACTCTCCGACATAAATCACAGCAAGATCCTCTATGACCCACCTCCCAGAATATTGGAAATAAAAGCAAAACTAAACAAATGGGATCTAATGAAACTTAAAAGCTTTTGCACTACAAAGGAAACTATAAGTAAGGTGAAAAGACAGCCCTCAGATTGGGAGAAAATAATAGCAAATGAAGAAACAGACAAAGGATTAATCTCAAAAATATACAAGCAACTCCTGAATCTCAATTCCAGAAAAATAAATGACCCAATCAAGAAATGGGCCAAAGAACTAAACAGACATTTCTCCAAAGAAGACATACAGATGGCTAACAAACACATGAAAAGATACTCAACATCACTCATTATTAGAGAAATGCAAATCAAAACCACAATGAGGTACCATTACACACCAGTCAGGATGGCTGCTATCCAAAAGACTACAAGCAATAAATGCTGGAGAGGGTGTGGAGAAAAGGGAACCCTCTTACACTGTTGGTGGGAATGCAAACTAGTACAGCCACTATGGAAAACAGTGTGGGGATTTCTTAAAAAACTGGAAATAGAACTGCCATATGACCCAGCAATCCCACTTCTGGGCATACACACAGAGGAAACCAGATCTGAAAGAGACACGTGCACCCCAATGTTCATCGCAGCACTGTTTATAATAGCCAGGACATGGAAGCAACCTAGATGCCCATCAGCAGATGAATGGATAAGGAAGCTGTGGTACATATACACCATGGAATAGTACTCAGCTGTTAAAAAGAATTCGTTTGAATCAGTTCTAATGAGATGGATAAAACTGGAGCCCATTATACAGAGTGAAGTAAGCCAGAAAGATAAAGAACATTACAGCATACTAACACATATATATGGAATTTAGAAAGATGGTAATGATAACCCTATATGCAAAACAGAAAAAGAGACACAGATGTACAGAACAGACTTTTGAACTCTGTGGGAGAAGGTGAGGGTGGGATGTTTCGATAGAACAGCGTGTATATTATCAAGGGTGAAACAGGTCACCAGCCCAGGTGGGATGCATGAGACAAGTGCTCGGGCCTGGTGCACTGGGAAGACCCAGAGGAATCGGGTGGAGAGGGAGGTGGGAGGGGGGATCGGGATGGGGAATACGTGTAAATCTATGGCTGATTCATATCAATGTATGACAAAACCCACTGAAATGTTGTGAAGTAATTAGCCTCAAACTAATAAAAAAATAAAAAATAAAATAAAATAGAAAAAAAAATTTTTAAAAAGTGGACACATGTATATGTGTAACTGATTCACTTTGCTATACACCTGAAACTTACACGGCATTATAAATCAACTATACTTCAATAAAAATTAATTTTTAACGTAGAAACAGCTGTTCTGTGCCTAGTTGCTCAGTTGTGTCTGACTCTGTGACCCTATGGACTGTAGCCCACTAGGCTCCTTTGCCCAAGGGGATTCTCCAAGCAAGAATACTGGAGTGGGTTGCCACGCCCTTTTCCAGGGGATTTTCCTAACCCAGTGATTGAACCCAGGTCTCCTGCATTGCAGGCAGATTCTTTACTGTCTGAGCCACTGGGGAATCTCTAGGAATAGCTACTTTCAGCAAATACAATTTCAGAAAGAGAATATTTTATAGCAAAGAAAGTTATCCATGATAAAGAAGGACATTACATAATGATGAAGTGATCAATTTACTAAGTAAACATAGCAATCCTTAATGTGTACCTTAAGAATGTACATACCTTAGTCAATAATAGTTTATTGCTAGAAATTGCTAACCATCATCTGAGCCTTCAGTAAGCCACACTCTCTTTGCTAGTGGAGGGTCTTGCTTCAGAATTGATCATTGCTCACCATCAGGGTCGCTGAAGTTTGGGGCGGCTGTGTCAGTTTCTTATACTAAGACAACAGTGAAATTTGCTACATCAAAGACTCTTCCTTTCATGAATGATTTTCCTATAGAGAAAAAAAAAAAAAATGTTTGAAAGCATTTTACCCACAGTAAAACCTTTCAAAATCGAAGTCTATCCTCTCAAACTCTTCCTCTGCTTTATCAACTATATAATATTCTAAGTTTTCTGTTGTTATTTCGACAATCTTCACAGTATCTTCACCAGAAGTAGATTTCACCTCAAGAAACTACTTTCTTTGCTCACCTATAAGAAGAAACCCTTTATCAGTTTTGTCTTGAGATCCCAGAAACTCAGTCACATATTCAGGGTCCAACTCTAATTCTAGTTCTCTTGCTATTTCTGCCACATCTGTAGTTACTTTCTCCACTGAAGCCTTGAATCTCTTAAAGTCATCCATGAGGGTTGGAATCAACTTCTTTCAAACTCATACTAATGTTGATATTTTCACCTCCTCCCAAGAATTGCAAATGTTCTTCCTAACATCTAGAGTGGTGAATCATTTCAAGTATGTTTTAAATTGGTTTTGCTCAGATCCATCAGTGGAATCACTATATATGACAGTTATAGACTTATAAATTGCATTTCCTCAATCAAAAGTCTTGAAAATTGAAGTGGCTCCTTGATCCATGAGCTGGATAAAGGATATTGTGTTACCAGGCTTGAAAACAACATTGATTTCATTGTGCAACTCCATCTGAGTTCTTGTGTGATCAGCTGCATTGTCAATGAGCAGTGATATTTTGAATGTCTCTCTCTTTTTTTTTAATTTCTTTCTAAGCTTTAGGTCTCAATAATAGGCTTAAAATATTTAGCAAGCCATGATGTAAGCAGATGTGCTATTATCCAGGCTTTGCTCTTCTATTTATACAGCACAGGAAGACTAGACTTTGTTTTTTTTTTTCCCCTTCAGTCAAAATAGTTTGTTACTAAGAGCATACCTCTTAATGATCCTAATATTTTTTTGGATGGTAAATGAACAGTGGCTTAAACTTGAAATTGCAGGATGCATTAGCCCCTAACAAGAGTGTCAGCCTGTTCTTTGAAGCAAGGCATTGACTTCTCCTCTCTAGCTATGAACATCTTAGATGGCCTCTTCTAATAGAAGGCAGTTTTATCTACAATGAAAATCTGTTGCTTATTGTAGCCATCTTCATGAATTATCTTAGTTAGATCGTCTGACTTGCTGCAGGCTCTAGATCACCACATGCTGCTTCACCTTGCAGTTTGATGTTGTGGAGGTGGCTTCTTTTCTTAAGCCTCAACTAGATTTTGAAACTAAACTAGCTTGAAACAATTCCTTCATATAACTGAAGAGAATTAGGTTCATGCTCTGGATTAGATTTTGGTATAAGAGAGTGATGTGGCTCGTTTGATCACTCCAGACAACTAAAACTTTATCTGTGTTAATAATAACACTGTTCCACTTTCTCAATGCTTGTGTGTTCACTGGAATAGCACTTTTAATTTTCTTCAATAATTTTTCCTTTGCATTCACAACTTTTCTAACTGTTTGGCACAAGAGGCCTAGTTTTTGGCCAGACTTGACTTTCAACATGCCTTCCTCACTAAGCTTAATCATTTTTAACTTTTAATTTTAAGTGAGGGATATGCAACTGTTCTTTTCTCTTGAATACTTACATGCTATTGTAGGGTTATTAACTGGCCTAATTTCAATATTGCTCTGTCTCAGGGCATAGAGGAGGCCCAAGGGGAAGCGGGGATGGGAGCCAGGAAGAGTCCATTGGTAGAACAGTCAGAACACACATTTGTTAATTAAGTTCACAGTCTTACATGAAAATATGACACAGAGAAATGAAATGAGCAAATCTTGATTAAAAAATGGTGTTGATAGACCGGCTCTGTGCAGAGCTGCATGGAACTTCAATTTGTCAAAAAAATCCATATGTATAAAGTGTGATAATATAAAGCACGCTTAAAGAAAATCCACTGTTTTAGTTGGAGGCTTCAGCACCTTTTTACCAGAAATGGTCAGAGCCAACAGACACAAAAAATCCAAAATAACAGTTAAACTCAACACCACCAAATGGATATAAACAACATCTATAGATGCCTTGGGATTCCCTGGTGGTTTAATTGGTAAAGAATCTGTGTGCAATACAGGATACCCAGGTTTGATCCCTGGATTGGGAAGATTTCCAGGAGAAAGCCTTGGCAAGCCACTCCAGTATTCTTGCTTGGATAATTCTATGGACAGAGTAGTCTGATGGGCTACAATCCATGGGGTCAAAAAGAATCTGACACGACTGAGTGACTAACACACACATTGATGCCTTCATCCAACAACAGCAGAATATGCAATCTGTTAAGTTCACTGAAAGGTTCATCAAGATAGACCACATTGTGGAATATGAACAAATCTTGACAAATTAAAAGAGAGAGAGGGAAATCATGCAATGTCTATCTCTCAGGCAACAATAAAACTATAAACTAGAATAAATAACTGAAAGATATTTAGAAAATTCTAAAAATGTGGAAATCAAGCAAAGCATTTCTAAATAATATTTGAGCCCAATAAATCTTGAGAGAAATATAAAATATTTTGAGCTAAATAAAAGTAAAAAAAAAAAGAAACAACTTATCAAAACTTGTGTTATAAAGCAAAAGCAGTACTTAGAGGGAAATTGATAAACTGAATATACATGAAAGAAAAGAATAAAAATATAAAATCAAGACTAAAATCCTAAGACTTCCATCTTGGGAAACTAAACAAAGTAAAACCAAAGTAAGCAGGAAAAAAATAATAATATCAGAGAAGATAACAAAGAAATTGAAAAACAGGAAGTGTGAATTGATAAAGCAAAGGTCAAAATATCAGTTAAATTAATAAGCATCTGGTCAGGCTAACTAAAAACAAAGAGAGAGAAGAAATTTTATTTATATCAGAAATAAAAGATGAAATATCACTACACATCCAGTATGAATTAAAAGGATAAAAGAATACTGTAAACAATATAAAGTCACAACATTTGATCATCTAGGTGAAGTGGTAATCAAATGTCATGTCTCATTTCATGGCAGACATAATGGCTAAACTCTCATTAGAAGAAAGAAACAATCTGATTAGTCCTATATTTATTTTTAAAATGAATAAATTATTAATAACCCTATAAAACAGAAAGCACCAGGCAAAAACAGGATCACCAGTGAGTTATAGCAAACATATATGTAATAAATTATTGGCAATTCTCTACAGTTTCTTTCAGAAGATAGAAGCAGACAGAATACTTCCTAACTCATTCTATGAGGCCAGCATCACACTGATACCAAAACCTGACAAAGACACTAAAGGAAAAACAAAAAAGAAAAACAACTACAGATTATGTCTCATAAACAGATACAAAATCCTCAAGAGAATATTAAATCATATTCATGAATATATAAAATAATTGTATATAATATTACCAAGTGAGTGGCATTGATCCCAGGTACATAAGGCTTGTTCATTTTAAAATCAATTAATGTAATCTAACATATGAACAAACTAAAGAAGAAAAATACCATGATCATATCAATAGATATAGGTAAAAATCCAACAACTATTCTTGATAAAGACTCTCTGTAAACTAACAATAGAGGGGGAAGGCCCTCACCTGAAAAGAACAACAAAAACATCTACAGAAATCCTACAGGTAACATCATACTTAATGATGAGAAACTAAAAGCTTTCCCACTAAGACCAGGAACAAAGTTAGTATACCCCCTCTTATGATTCCTATCTAACATTTTACTGGAAATCCTTGCTAATGAAAATACATGTAAGTATATGCATATACTTACATATATATATGGAGAAGGCAATGGAAACCCACTCCAGTACTCTTGCCTGGAAAATCTCATGGGCAGAGGAACCAGGTGGGCTGCAGTCCATGGGGTTGGGAAGAGTCGGACATGACTGAGCGACTTCACTTTCGCTTTCACTTTCATGCATTGGAGAAGGAAATGGCAACCCACTCCAGTGCTCTTACTGGAGAATCCCAGGGACGGGGGAGCCTAGTGGGCTGCCATCTATGGGGTCACACAGAGTCGGACACGACTGAAGCGACTTAGCAGCATATATATATATCATACATTAGTTTGAAAAGAAAAATAAAGTTGTCTTTTTTCACTGATGGCATGATCGACTGTATAGAAAATCTAAAAGAATTGACAAGAAATATATTTGTTACTAATAAACACTTATAGAAAGCTTGCAGAATACAGGGCGAATATGCAAAATCAATCAATAATAAGCAACATGGGTTTCCCAGGTGGTTCAATGGTAAAGAATCAACTCGCCAAGCAGAAGACTTGGGTTTGACCACTGGATCGGGAAGATCCCCTGGAGAAGTAAATGGCAATCTACTTCAGTATTCTTGCCTGGGAAATCCAATGGTGAGAGGAGCCTGATAAACTAGAGTCCATGGGGTCACAAAGGGTTGGACATGACTCATTAACTAAACAACAGCAGCAATAAGCAATATAACCAATAAGCAATAAGCAAGAGGAATTTAAAATTAAATACACAATGTCATTTACATTAACCCCTGGAAAAATGAAATACTTAGGTATAAACCTAACAAAATCTGTATGAGGATACTACAAAATTCTGTTGAAAGAAATCAAAGAAGAACTAAATAAATGGAAGGATATTTCTTTGGGGGAGATATTACATGTTTACAAATAGGAAGACTCAATATTGTCAAGAAACTATTTTTCCTTAAGTTATCTGTAAGTTCAATGCAATCTCAATTAAAATCTCAGCAAAATATTTTGTAGACACCCACAGACTGATTCCAAAATTTATATGGAAAAGAAAAAGACTTAGAATTTCCAACAGTATCAAAGAACAACAAATGTGGACAACTGACACTAATCATCTTTGAGTGTTCAGTGCTCAGATGTGTCTGACTCTTTGCAGCCCCAAGGACTGTAGCTTGCCAGGCTTCTCTGTCAATGGGATTTTCCAGGCAAGAATACTGGAGTGGATTGCTTTTCCCTACTCTAGGGTATCTTCCTGACCCAGGGATCAAACCTGCATCTTTAAAATTTATTATAACTCTGTAGTTTCAAGACTATATTGTAATGGTGAAAAAATAAAGTAGATCAATGGAACACAGACTAGAGACCATACATAGACCCATATACATATAGTCAACTGATATTTCACAGAGAAGTAAAAGAAATACAATGAATCAAAGGTAATATTATCAGCTAATGATGCTGGAACAGCTAGACATTCTTATGCAAAATCGTGAACCTAGACATAGATACTATATCCTTCATAAAAGTTAACTCAAAATGAACCATGGATGTAAATGTAAAATGCAAAAACATAAAACTTCTCAAGGTAACATAGAAGAAAATGTAGATGACTTTGGGTTTGTCAATGACTTTTAGGTGTAATACAAAAAACACAACCTGTAAAAGAAATGATTGGTAAAAAGTACTCCATTTAAACTAAGACTGTTTACCCTGCAAAAGGCAATGTCAAAGAAAAAAGCAAAGCAAGCCTCTGATTGGGAGAAAATATTGGAACAAACATGCATCTGATATGAGACTTTTCCAAAAACAAAGAACTCAAAACTGAACAATAAGTAAACAAGCAACCTGATTTTAAAATGAACCAAAGACCTTAATAGCTATCTCACCAAAAAAGATATACAAATGACAAATAAACATATTAAGAAATATCTACATCATATGTCATCAAGGAAATTCAACATGATACCATAATGCTCCTATTTTGATGACCAAAATCCAGAACACTGACACCATATATTGGCAAGAATGTGAAACAACAGGAACTGTCATCCACTGCAAGTGAGAAGGCAAAAATTGTACAGCCACTTTCAAGACATTTTGGAAGTTTCTTAAGCAAGTAAACACACTACTAACATATGATCCAGCAATCACTCTCTTAGGTGTTTACTAAAAGGATTTGAAAATGTATGCCTGAACAGAACTTGAACATGGATATTAAGCAGTTTTATTACTAATTTCCAAAACTTGGAAGCAACCACAATATTTTCCATTAGGTGGGTAGATAAACTGCGGTATATCCAGATAACGGATTTGAAGGAGCAGAAGACATGTAGGAAATCTCTATACCTCCTTCTCACTTTTACAATGAACCTAAAATTGCTCCAAAAATAATATATTGTGATAATGCACAAGAATGCAAGTGTGAATGCATAAAGAAATTTACATCCTTGATTGCATTAAATTAAGATATTCTCTTTGGCTGCATAATAAACAATTAAAAATCTGTTATGTAGACTAATACATCATTATTCAAACATTTATATAAAGAAAAAGACTAAAATGAACAAACCAGATATTATTCACTAAAGAATTTGAACAAATGTTAATAATTTTTTAAATAATAATGCTCAAGCTTGCAATCATCAGAGAAATAGAAATTGTATCCATTGAATTTGCTAAAAATATACAGTTTCTGGCAACACTGTCAGGGAAGATAAGGCCTAACAGGAACTCTTAAACGCTGTCGTCTGAGATCAGTTCAGTTCAGTTTAGTAGCTCAGTCGTATCTGATTCTTTGTGATCCCATGGACTGCAGCACGCTAGGCCTCCCAGCCCCTCACCATCTCCCAGAGTTTACCCAATTTCATGTCCACTGCATTGGTGATGCCATCCAGCCATCTCATCCTCTGATGCCCTCATATTCAGGATCTATGAATATGATGAATATGATGTATACATAAATAAATGAGTAAACAAGTTGTCTGAGATGAATATTGGCAAATCACATTGGGAGAGTTATTTCACACTGTGATATGAAGTTGAAAATGAAGACGCACATGCCAGGCATGGTTTCTATCCATAATCCTCGAGTAACTCCTGCAAAAGAATGTTCATGAAGCTTAATTTGTATTAGTAAAAATATAAGAAAGAATCTAAAGTCCATTGATGAGGATAATTATTTATTTTAGACAATGGAGTACTAGCCAGCACTGAAACTTAATACACCTTCTCTCTATATATATCAATGTGGGTGAGTCCAAGAAAATAATGATTGTTGTTGATCAGTCACCCACTCATGTCCGACTCTTTGTGACTGCATGGACTGCAGCACTATTATGAAAAATAAATAAATTATTAAACAAGTATAGAGAGCAGAATATTTTTTCTATAAATGGAACTTATGCAAAATGTTCCCATTTTTATCTATGCTAATATATAAATATAGAAAAATGTTCATGTAAATAATAATGTTAGAAGGTATGACTATTAATGTTGGTTATATATTGTTTTTGATGTAGTCCATATGGATTTCTAAAACTTTAAAATTTAAAAAATAAATTACATTTTATTTCAGATACTTCTTCTGCTTCATATCCTCAGTACAAACTGTCTTACTCTCATGCTTCAGAAAATGTACACATTCTCCATTTCTTTTTGCCAAGACTTCTCTTTTATGTGGCAGTAACATTTGCTCCCAGTGTGTCAGCTTTCAACTCTATGAAAATATCTTTGAAATCTACATCTCCAATCTAAACACTCCCTCGCTAATTCTGCATCTCCAGTTTCCTGTTGGCTACTACCAGCTGGGTGTCCTACTGGCAACTTGAGGAAGAATATTTTATTGCATAAGGATCAAACAAGGTTTAGCTAAAGCTCGTTGAGCATGACTACAATTAGCAAATAATGGTATGTAGTTTTTACTGTATGCACTGATTTTCCTACAGCTGTAGTGATTTATGAACCTTCTTTGTGATATATAATATATGGTAGATCATATTATATATATATATATGTATGTATTTCATATATTTATTATTTTATTTACAAAGTTTTACCATAATTCAAGAAGGAAGGAGTTTTTATTCTTAAGGAGTAAAAATCTCATTTTAAACAGGATAAAACAGGATCATAATCCAAATGTCCTGAAACTATTTTCAAATATGTTAAATGTATTTGCTTCTTCAGAATACAAAGGATAAACTATTTCTTTAACTCATCCTATCCTGACTTGAATATCACCAGCCAAGAAGAAGCTGAACCTATTTCTTTCCTCTGATTTTCCTACAGACTTTGTCCCCTTGGATCCTTAGTATTTCAGATTTAATACCCAGCAAAAGACAAACAAAAACAAAAGCAAATTACTGCATTTAATCTTGCTTCTCCAGCACACAAATGTCCATCAATTTTCATCTTGCACTTTTCTTTGTCAAGTACAGTTTCTAACTCCTCTGAAAATATTTAATACTTAACTCATTGGATTATATTACCAACTATATACTTAATCTGGTCTTTTAAATCTTTAATAAGCTCTGAATTAAAAATTCAATCACTCCTTAATGTGTCTCTTATTTAATCTATCATGTAATGCCAGTACTATACCTTTCTTCAAAACTCTCCCTTTTTACTTAATTTTTTGTTTATTGCTCTTTACTTTTTTTTTAATTTATTTTTATTAGTTGGAGGCTAATTACTTTACAATATTGTAGTGGCTTTTGCCATATATGACATGAATCAGCCATGGATTTACATGTGTTCCCCATCAGCATACTTTTCTAATTATGTTGGTGTTCCAGTTTCTAAAATATTCTCTCCCAGATGGAATTAAGATTTAAAGGGATTTTTTTTTTTCTTTACTGGGAAAGATATGACTTTTTGATATAACTGATAATGACAATACATTTCTTTTATTTGGGGAACAATGTATAAATAAAAAGAGAATTGAAGTCTCTTTTAGACAGCTTAAAGTTTTGTATAAAAATCAGCAAAAAACTAAACCTAAGAGAGAAGCAAGGAAAGTGTGTAACACAAAAGGAAAAACTCTAGGCCTTCTGAGGATACGTTATGTTTAAGTGTACACAGTTTTGGAAATCTTCCCCTTTCTGCTCTCTTCCCCTAGTCATCTCACTGTACTAATGCTGCTATGTGGAAGCTGCACCCCCACTACCCCCATAGGAAGCTGCTACATTCACTAAAAAGAACTGGACTCTCACTCTCTTGGCATCTTTTGTGGGGCAATTTGTATAGCCAACAGCATCTGCTGAATATCTATACCCTTCTTCATCTCATCTGTCATGATCTCATAGAGAAGGAGTGAAAACCCTGATTTGCTTTTCAACAAAAGAAAGTGCAACAGAAAAAATCTGTGCTATGAATGAGATGATGCCACAACAAAAACTTGAAACATATAATGCTGACTTTAGAGTCATGCAGTGAACAGAAACCTGATGAGTCTCAATAAGGAAACAATTTTGAAGGATAATGGAAAAGAAAAAGTTTTGGAAGCTAGGATTAGAGTTACCATTGTTATGTAGTAGCAGAAAGTCTGACAATGGCATCATTGATGGTAATGTGGAAGACAGAAAATGTACCAAATAAACTCCATGATCCAACTATGAAGGGTTTCTGCTTATGGCTCATGATAAATTTTTGAAGGAGATAGATAATTTATGGACACAACTCCTAAGATTCAGTTAGAATTGTTAGGAAGTATATAGGGCTACAGCAGTCTTTCCATCAAGGAAGACATTTTCAAATAAATAATCTCAGAACACATGCCAAATAAATTCAAAATAGTGCCAGAAAACTTGGTTCCTGGGAATACAGAGTGTGGTTGAAAGGTCCTTTGTTAAATCCTCAGAAAGATTCAGAGCAAATTATAAAAGCTTTCTCAGTTTAACAAAAAAGCCACCAAGAATCTAAGGAAATGTCCCACTGACTCACTTGCGTGGACAACAATGCTTCTAACCTCTCAAAAGCATTGTTCCATCATTGCCTTACAGGAGACACTATGGTAGAAAATGTTTTTCTTCAAAATATTAGTAGGTGTAGATTCTGTCCAATAGCATGAAACATGACATGACAAGAAATGTCCCAAGTTTTTAAAGGCATATTATCAGTTTTAATGGAAAGGGACAGAGAAAAGTCAAAGTGAAAAGAGAACATTGAATCTTTAAATTTCTGCACACTGAAAACTCTCTATTAATTAAATGGTTCCAAAAAGAAACTAATTTTGATGAAAGCAGAAGTATGAATCAGAGGGGGAAAAAAGAACACAGAAAGTAGACTTTGAAACCAAATGGAATTATTGTCAAGGACTGGGCCGTAATCAAGAAATTGCCCATACACACCCAGCTGCATCTTCAAATTGCTAAGGACTAGTAACTGAATGTCTGTTTTCCTGCCACCATTTTTTTGGTGGAGAAATAATGTCTGTCACAGTTATCTTACCCAGGTGACTAGCCTATATTGAATGCAAGTGGAGCAGATAATTTCCCTCTTTCATTCATATGAACAAGAATTGTTGCTATTCAGTTGCTCAGTCGTGTCTGGACTGCAACACACCAGGCTTCACTTGCCCTTCACTATCTCTTGGAGCTTGCTCAAACTCATATCCATTGAGTTGGTGATGCCATCCAACAATCTTGTCTCTGTCATCCCCTTCTGACTTCAAACTTTCCCAGCATCAGGGTCTTTTCTAATGAGTCAGATCTTCATATCAGATGGCCAAAGTATTGGAGCTTCAGCTTCAGCATCAGTCCTTCTAATGAATATTTAGGGTTGTTTTCCTTTAGGGTTAACTGGTTTGATCTCCTTGCAGTCCAAGGAAATCTCAAGAGTCTTCTCCAACACCACAGTTCAAAAGCATCAGTTCTTTGGTGCTCAGCCTCCTTTATGGTCCAACTCTCACATTCATACATGACTACTGGAAAAAATCATAACTTTGACTATATGGACTTACGTTGGCAAAGTAATGTCTCTGATTTTTAATACACTGTTTAGGTTTGTCATAGTTTTTCTTCCAAGGGGCAAATGAACAAGAATGACCACATCCAAGTATGGAAACAAAGATGAACATCTCTACCACACCCTCTATGATAGTTGGACCCCTGAGTCTGTGAATATAATCAAATAAGTTTTGTTATGTCAGAGACTCTGTTATGAAGTATGTTTTTTTGTGAAACAGTTGTCTAGGCACCCACCTATCTTCTCTATTTTTGATTTCCTTCATGATTATGGAAGAAAAGGCAGGAGAAAAGAGATTATTATAGACATTTAAAAGTACTGCAAATAGAAATAACTGGAAACAGAATTATTTCAGAATTTCTGGGCTGGTAAATCAAACCAGAAGCAAAGAAGGAACTATGCGGGAAAATAAATCATAATTTTCTAGTATATCCCAAATATGGCTTCCATTTATTACTCACCATTAATCAACATAACAGGTCTGAGAGATAGACATTAATTTTCTCTCTCTATATATATATATAAAGTAGCAAAGGTTTGTAGAAATGGAAAAGCCCAGTTTTTAGATCAGGAACATTTGGCTGGAAAGCTTTGACTATTCTACTTCACCAAAATATTAACATTCAAATAGCAAGTTGCATAAGACATCACTGAGTCTATAGAAATTCTATGTCAGGAAGGAAATTGAACCTCTGAGGAAAAAAAAAAAAAAAAAGAAATCTCTCCTACCTGCCAACATGGAGAGGTAGACTTAGGGAGAAAAAAATGTAGGAATGACAAACCTGGAACCTTCTGTACTTTCATAAGTATGGTTCCCAGAGGACTTTATGCACAGAGGGTAGAAGAAAGAGATAAGACACAATTGAATTATCTCCTGATTTCTATTCTTGAAGTAGCAAAATTGGATCACTTCTCATTGCTATTATCTATTGTTTATCCCTCATAATTAAACAGAATATTTACTAATATCTTTTGAAGCCATTATTAGACTATATTTAGGATCAGTTATTGGGTCATTCTTTCATTATTTTCCCTTAATTATACTAATACAATAATGATTATGCTATACTTTCTTATGAAACTGAAAGTGAAAGTCACTCAGTTGTGTGCGACTTTGTGCGACCCCAGGGACTATACAGTCCATGGAATTCTCCAGGCCAGAATACTGGAGTGGGCAGACTTTCCCTTCTCCAGGGGATCTTCCCAACCCAGGTATCCTGATTTGCAGGCTAATTCTTTACCAGCTGAGCCACAAGAGAAGCCCAAGAATATTGGAATGGGTAGCGTATTCCTTCTCCAGTGGATCTTTCAGACCCAGGAATCAAACTGGGGTCTCCTGCATTGTAGGCAGATTCTTTACCAACTGAGCTATCAGGGAATCCCTACTTTCTTATAAATATGATGCATAAAATGTTTTCCAAAAAGTACGTGTAGTGGTATGCTTGCAGGAGTATGTATGTAGCATGTGGTATGAAGCACAATGACAATGAGAACATTAACAGGCAGAAATTCATCCTTCTAACTTAATATTGGAACAAATGGTCATATTCACTGATGGGGTTATTTTAAGATAGAAAGACATATTTCAAAATGATCATAGAAAATTAAATAAAGTTTCCTGCAAAGCATGATGGAGCTAAAGTTTATACAAATACCACTAAAAGGAAATGAAGTTGAAAATGACTCATTTCTGTGCTCTCAATGAAGGCAAAATGTCATATTAAGAGATGATTTATCCAAACATTTCTCATTTTCTTTTGCACTTAATCTATTAAAGCTATAAACCAGGCTACTTTATGTAACATTCACTAGTTTGTTTGCTTGTTTGTTTTTTTTTTTTTTAATTCACATATATTTATTTATGAAATTGGGTGAGGAAAAGTTATTGCATTTTCCCCTTTTTTTTAATTTATTATTTAACTGAATGAAAATTCCTTTACAAGTTTGTGTTGGTTTCTGTCATACAACAATGTGAATCAGCCATAATTATACCTACATTCCCTACCTCCGGAACCTCCTTCCCACCCCACCCCCACCCCACCCTTCTAGGGCATTATAGAGTGTCAGGCTGGGCTTCCCACCAGCTATATATTTTGCACCTGATGGTGTATATATGTCAATGCTACACTTTCAATTTGTCCGTTCTCTCCCTCACCCACTGTGCCTCCAGAAGTTCATCTGTGTCTCCGTTCCTTCCCTGCAAATAGGTTCATTAGATCACGTTTCTAGATTGCATGTGTGTTAATTAATATACAATATTTGTTTTTCTCTTTCTGACTTACTTCACTCTGTATAACAGGCTCTAGATTAATGTACCTCACTGCCATTGACTCAACTTTGTTCATTTTTATGATAGAGTAATATTCCTATATATATATATATATATATATATATATATATATATATGTATATAACACCATCTATATACTATAGTTTAAGTTCTTATTCATTTGTTGATGGACTTAAAATTTGCTTTCATGTCCTAGCTTTTGTAAATAGTGCTGCAGTGAACATTGGGGTACATGAGTTGTGTTTTTCTAAGGCTATAAAGCCAGCAGTGGGATTGCTGAATTATATGGCAGATTTATTCTTAGCTTTTAAAGGAATCACCATACTGTTCTCCATATTGGCTCTATCAATTTACATTTCCACCAACAGTGTAGGAGTGTTCCCATTTTTCCACATAGTCTCCAGCAATTATTGTTTGTGGATTTTTTGATAGTGGCCACTCTGACTGGTATAAGGTGATAACTTATTGTAGTTTTGATTTGCATTTCTCTAATAACTGGTAATGTTGAGCACCTTTTCATGTGTTTACTGGCTATCTGTATGTTTTCTTTGGAGAAATGTCTGTTTAGGTCTTCTGCATATTTTTGATTGGACTGTTTGTTTTTCTGATATTGAGTTGTATGAGATGATTATATATTTTGGAGAAAAATCATCTGTTACTTGCTCCATTTGAAATTATTTTCTCCCATTCTGAGGGTTGTCTCTGAATTTTATTGATTGTTTCCTATGCTGTGCAAAGGGATAAAAGCTTACTTAGGTCCCATTTGTTCATTTTTGTTTTTATTTCTATTACTCTAGGAGGTGGGTAAAAGATGATCTTACTGTGATTGTCAAGGAGTGCAGTGCCTTTGTTTTCCTCTAAGAAATTTATAGTTTCTGGCCTTACATTTAAGTCTAGAATCCATTTTGAGTTTATTTTTATGTATGGTGTTAGGAAGTGTTCTAGTTTTATTCTATCATATGTATCTGTCCATTTTCCCAGCACCAGTTATTGAAGAGTCAGTTTTTTCTCCATTATATATCCCTGCTTCTTTTGTCAATGATAAGATGCCCAAAAGTGCTTGGGTTTAACTCTGGAGTTTCTACCTTGTTCCATTGGTCTATATTTCTCTATTTTTGCCAGTACCATACTGTCTTGATGACTGTAGCTTTGTAGTGTAGTATGTATAGTATAAAGTCAGAAAGAGTTCTTCTTCCAGCTTCATTTTGCTTTCTCATGATTACTTTGGCTATTTAAGGTCTTTTGGGTTTCCATACAACTTATGAAAATTTTTGTTCTAATTCTGTGAAAAATATCCTAGGTAGTTTGATAGGGATTCATTGAATTTTTAGATTGTTTAGGGTAGTATACTCATTTTCACAATATTGATTCTTTGTATCCAATAATATTGTGTGTCTCTCCATCTGTTTGTGTCATCTTTCAGTTTTTACATCAGTGCCTTATAGTTTTCTGCATATAGTTCTTTGGTCCCTTTAGGTAAATTTATTCTTAACTATTTTATTATTTTTGTTGTAATGGGGAGTAGGATGTTTTCCTTAAGTTCTCTTTCTGATTTTTCATTGTTAGTGTATAAAAATATAAGAGGCTTCTGTATATTGATTTTATATCCTGTGACTTTAGCCATTGATCAGCATTAATAATTGGCATCTTCTATGTATAGTATCATGTCATCTACAAAGAATGAGAGTTGTACTTCTTTTCCAACATGGATTTATTTATTTTTCTTCTCTGACTGCTATGGCTAAGGCTACCAAAACGATGTTGAATAATAGTGGTAAGAGAGGCACCCTTCTCTTGTTCATGATGCTAAAATAAATGCTTTCAATTTTTCACTATTCAGAATATTTGTCATGGTTTTGTCATATGAGGCTATTATTATGTCGAGGTAGGCTTATTATATGCCTACTTTCTGGAGAGTTGTTATTATAAATGGGTGTTGAATTTTGTTGAAATCTTTCTCTGCAACTATTGTGATGATCATATAGTTTTTATCTTTCAGTTTGTTAGTTTGGTATATCACACTGATTGATTTGCATATATTGAAGAATCCTTGCATCCCTAGGATAAATCTCCCAAAGTTAGTAGAAGGAAAGAAATCATGAAGATCAGAGGAGAAATAAATGAAAAAGAATAAAGGCAGTAATAGGAAACATCAATAAAACTTAAAGATGATTCTTTAAGAAGATAAACAAAAGTGACAAACCATTAGCCAGACTCATTAAGAAAAAAAAGAAGAAGTCTCAAATCAATAAAATTAGAAATGTACAAGGAGAAATTACAACAGACAATACAGAAATACAGAGGATCATAAGAGACTACTACAAGCAATTATATGCCAATAAAATGGACAACCTAGAAGAAATGGAGAAATTCTTAGAAATGCATAACTTTCCAAGATGAAACCAGGAAGAAATAGAAAATAAGAATGGAGCAATCACAATCAAAAGAATCAAAAATGTAATCAAAATCCTTTCAGCAAACAAAAACCCAGGACCAGATGGCTTCACAGGTTAATGTTTAGAGAAGAACTAACATCTATCCTATCCAAACTATTCCAAAAATTTGCAGAGAAAGGAATGACTCCCAACTCATTCTACAAGGTCACTATCACTGTGATACCAAAACCACTCAAAGATACCACCAACAAAGAAAATTATAGGTGAATATCACTGATAAAAGTAGATGCAGAAATCCTCAAGAAAATTCTAGCAAATAGGATCCAACAGCACAGTAAAAAGGATCATACATCATGGTCTTCATTACTCTTGTAGGTTGGGTTCACTGGGAAGAAGTCTCTTGGAAGAAATTTTGGGGTTCAAGTTGTTTGTTTGTAAGAATTGCTGCATCGTCACTAGTTTGGAACCTGGAGGAGAGTGATTTGGTTTAAAGAGAGGTCAAGATATTCTATGAACTACAGTGCAACCTCAGATGAGCCTATGAAGAGCTCAATAAATAAAATGCCCTGTCAGATGCATTCCTTATGGAATTGAGGTCTTTCTCCTCCTTTGGCACTTTGGTGAGTGTTAGTGTCCCCCAGAAGCATGACCCTAAGCAGAGCTTCACTCTGCATTTGAGGAAATAAGCTGAAGCTCCAATACTTTGGCCACCTGATGCAAACAAAGACTCATGGAAAAGACCGTTATTGTGGGAAAGATTTAAGACAGAGATAGAAGAGGGTGACAGAGGATGAGATGGTTGCATGGCATCACTGATTCAGTGTACATGAACTTTGGCAAACTCCAGGAGATGGTGAGGGACAAGGGGGTCTGGTGTGCTGAAGCGAATGAGGTTGAAAAGAGATAGACATGAATCAGCAACTGAACAGCAGCAACCAAAGCTAGAGTGAGTGTATTTGCCAACTTATGTTATTCCTTGAAGGATATATGGCATAAGTATTTCAGTGTAGGAAATGGTTCTTTTGCCTGTACCATAGATGAGGAAGATTTGGACAGTATAACATGGATATCAAGCAGTAGGGTCTGGGATAAACACCTATTCCTTTGAACTTTCTGAATATTTCTTACTGCTATGCTTATTATAACTTATTTGTGGTAGAGATAGGCCCAAGCCCAAAAGATTATCTGTAATAGCTCAAAGGAGATTTTCTCCATTTAAATGACAAATCTGTTTTGTTTTTGGGTTTTAAAATAAGGCATATATGTGCCACGTATTTTCTCTTTTCTGAGGTTTCTAGATAGTTTAATTAAGTTTTGTTAAAGTGGCCAATAAATTTCTGTCATTCTAGGATTATCATTGTTTTTGTTGTTCAGTTGCTAAGTCGTACCCAACTCTTTGCAATCTCATGTAGCATGACGGGCTCCTCTGTCCCTCATTATCTCCTGGAGTTTGCTCAAATTACTCTCAATTAAATCAGTGATGCTATCTAACTACCTCATCTTCTGCTGTCCCCTTCTCCTTTTACTTTCAATCTTTCCCAGTATCAAGGTATTTTCCAATGAATTGGCTCTTCACCTTAGTTGACCAAAGTATTGGAGCTTCAGCTTCATCATCTTTCCTGCCAATGAATATTCAGGGATGATTTCCTTTAAGATTGATCTCCTTGCAGTCCAAGGGACTCTTAAGAGTCTTCTCCAGCACCACAATTTGAAACAGTCAATTGTTCAGTGCTCAATCTTCTTTATGGTCCAACTCTCACATCCAAGAAGGGCTACTGGAAAAACCACATCTTTGATTATATGAACCTTTGTTGGAAAAGTGATGTCTCAGTTTTTTTTATGAGCTCTCTAGGCTTGTCATAGTTTTCCTTCCATGTATCAACCATCTTTTAATTTCCTGACTGTGGTCACCATCTGCAGTGATTTTGGAGCCCAAGAAAATAAAAATGTAACTGCTTCCACATTTTTCCCTTCTATTTACATGAAGTTTGGGACCGGATGCCACAACCTGAATTTTCTGAATGTTGAGTTTCAAGTCAGCTTTTTCACTCTCCTCTTTTATCCTCATCAAAAGACTCTTAAGTTCCTCTTCACTTTCTGCTATTAAAGTGGTATCATCTACATACCTGAGATTGTTGATATTTATCCCAGCAATTCTGATTCCAGCATGTAATTCCTCCATCCCAGTCTTTCACATGATGCATTCTACATATAAGTTAAATAAAACAGTGAAAATATTGTTCCTTGTTATACTTTCTCAGTTTTGAACCAATCAGTTATTCCATGACTGGTTCTAACTTCTTGACCTGCAAATTTTTCAGAAGGCAGGAAAGGTGTTGTGGTACTCCCATCTCTTTAAGAATTTTCCACAGTTTGTTGTGATCCATACAGTTAAAGACTTTAGTATAATCAATGAAGCAGAAGTAGATGTTTTTTTCTGGAATTTCTTTGCTTTCTCTATGATTCAACAAATGTTGGCAATTTGATTTCTGGTTCCTCTGCCTTTTCTAAATCCAGCTTGTACATCTTGAAGTTATCAGTTCACATACTTTGCAGGGCTACCTTGAAAGATTTTGAACATTATCTTGCTAGCATGTGACATGAGTGCAATTGTACTGTACTTTGAACATCCTTTTGCATTGTCCTTCTGTGGGATTGGAATGAAAACTGACATCTTCCAGTCCTGCAGTCACTGCTGCATTTTTTCAAATTTGTGGACATACTGAGTGCAACACTTTAACAACATCATCTTTTGAGATTTTAAACAGCTCAACTGAAATTCCATCAGCTCCACTAGCTTTGTCTGTAGTAACACTTCCTGCCCACTTGACTTCATACTCTAGGATGTCTGGCTCTAGGTGAGTGATCACACTGTTGTGGTTATCTGGGTCATTAAGAACTCTATTTGTATTGTTCTTCTGTGTATTCTTGCCATTCTTCTTAATCTCTTCTGCTTCTGGACCTATTAAAAATCCCTAAGCTTAAAAGAAATTTTTATCATGAATGGCTATCCATATCAAAGCAATCATAGAAAAATCAGCTCTATCAGTTATTATACAAGAACCTTCTAGTTAAAATAGCCAGAGTAACAGAGCCTGTGAAGCTGATTTCAGGCTCTCCAAGCTACCAGTGGAGCTATAGCCTTTTTGTGTAGAGTGAATGACAGGTAATAATTAACTCAAATTGCAATTATGTACTCACCAGTACTAATCAAAACCCTTTTTACATAGGGCCTGAAATGATACCTAAGGCACTTAAAAATGTAATAGCTTTCACAGTTTGATCTCAGCACTCATTCCATGACACATAAGCATAATTTTTAAAAATATATTGCCCAATAGTTACTAAATGATTTTAAGTGTATAAAAATTCAATCAATATAATGATGGTTACTTACTTTCTTATGAAAGTGTTTTACTTTGTATGATATTACCTAATGCTAATTAAAAAATGAATGCAGTGGCATAAATTTAAAATTCATAAATTTGTTCCCAATGAAATTTCCCAATTTCATTGTTCCCAGTGAAATTTCCCAATTTCTTTGTCCCAATGAAATTTGTGTGTGTGTATAGAGATAAGTGTTGGTGATCACTTGTGACTGTCACTGAGTGGTCAGATCCCCTCACCCCAATCCCCATTCAGGATACCTTGTAGGACTGTACTTCCTGATTGGTTCTGACCAGTGAGATATAGTATGTCACTTCCAGCCTAAGGATATAGTGGCCATTGTGAGGCCTTCCAGGATGACACCTCTTTTCTCTCAGTGATGGTGACAGGAATTATTGGGGTTGGTAGCCACTCCATCAGCTGATGTCCCTCAGTCACTGTGAAGAGCACTGTTTTATAGGCCTGTGACTAGCACAAGGATCAATTATGGCACTAAGGATCAATAGCTAGACCTCTGCTGCACTGCGGTTGACATTGGTGACTATTATCTGCCACAACATAAACTGGTATGAATGTCCTGGCTCTTACACTGGGAAAAGGCCTTGGGAGAGTGGTAATATAAAAAAAGTAGAGGCAAAGTAACTCACTACCACAAACAGGAATACTAGGATGCAGTCACATTATACAAAAATGAAAGAACTCTTTTGTGAGAGGGATCTGGGGAAGGCTGTGTCATAGGCTATGAATGAAGACATGAGTATGTGATGTATGTAAATTAGGTGCCCTCAGCCTCACTGACTTATGAGGCTCATGTATCTTACATTGTCTTAACTTCACTGCTTGGAAGCAACCCCACAAATAGTCAAGCAAGGGCAGGAGAAAGACCCCAGCTCCCTTCCTACAAAGGAATCAGCCATGGACAACTGACTCCAGAGGACTGGGCAGTGAAAGGCAGGGAGGTTAGAGCTCGGCCCACAGAAAATGAGTCCCTCTGTGAGACAGCCATAGAACTAAGTCTTTCGTAAGACTTGTTAAATTTGCTGGAGAAGTTCAACTGAGCCATTCTTTCTCATATATTGTAATGCTATGTGGCATTTGCTCAATGTCAAGGAAATACCTGCCTAGGTAGATTAGGCTTAACTACATGCATTTCCCAACCAGAAAAATTCACATATCTTGGTTCCTCCCCAAGCTCTTTGAAGCAGTTCCTCAGAGCTATCAAGAGTCTGTTTTGGGGTCTACAGTTTCAGTAATGTCCCTGAATAGAACAAGCCTGCAGCTATCACATCATGCATTTTTCTTTAAGTGGACAAATCCTATTTCCAAATTTACATGAAATTCAGCCCCAAGTTTGCATGAAGTGTGTTCAAGCAGGAACTGAGATTCAGGCATTCACATTGAGCAAGTGCAACATAGAATAAAATCCACACAGACTTGTTTTTGAGTGGTGGGAAAAATGCATGATTTTCTAGATGACAGTCATGATTCAAGCCATACCAACATGTGAGATGCTGTAAACCCTGAACAAATCTGACTATTTCAATAAGTTCTTTAGAAGAGCTAGACAAAGCATCTGTTTGTCTAGGTGTATGCTCAGTTGTGTCCTACTCTTTGCTACAGCCCACCAGGTTCCTCTGTCCTTGGGACTTTCCAGGCAAGAATACTGGAACGGGTTGCCATTGCCTCCCCCAGAGGATCTTCCCAACTCAGAGATTGAACCCACATTATCAGGCAGATTCTTTACTACAGAGTCACTTGGGAAACCCTAGACAAAGCATGAATATAGGTAATTGATTCAGGATGGGCTTCCCAGATGGTGCTAGGGGTAAAGAACATAATTGCCAGTGCAGGAGATGTCAGAGATTTGGTTTGGATCCCTGGGTTGGGGAGATCTCCTGGTGGTCGTGGCAACCCACTCCAATATTCTTGCCTGGAGAATCCCATGGACAGAAGAGTCTGGCATGCTACAGTCCGTGGGGCCACACAGAGTCAGATACATTACTGAAGGGACTTAGCACGCACTAGGTTGGTGATTACTATAGTCGCAAAGGACAGACTCCACAAGGTAATGATTTTAATGTCTTTCTATTTATAGGAAGATACAAGAATCTAGGGTCACCGACATTCTTCCTAAGGTATGCATCTATTTATTTAAGGGCCTGTTTATCGGAAGCATGGAATACCTCATCCTAAATTTCCCTCAAGGCACCCTGTTAGTGAGGCATTGCAGTGGGTTGCGATTTAACCCTTCATATAATGCAATGATGAGAAACTATAATTGCTTTTTTTCCCCCCAGACTTCATAGTAAAATTAGACTTGGTAGGCAAGAGATGAGTTTCTGAATGTGGTGTAATTGTCAAGTCCCTGATCCTACTCTGAAAGCTAACTTTATCAAACTGGAGTGTGACACTATTGAAAAAAAAATTAAATTTGTGTAATCATATTTATTAAGGTGTTTGTAAAAGTTTACATAAAATTCAAAACTCCGTCATCTACAAAAATATGACTATAAAAAATGAGGTACAAACAGTTGTTTTATTTTAGGTGCTCATCTATTATGTATAGTAGAGAAAATTATAAACTTTGAAATTAATTTCATTTCTGCATTTTTTTAAAGATATGTTTTTAAACTATTAGGGCTTCCTTGGTAACTAAGTTGGTAAAGAATCCACCTGAAATGCAGGAGACTCCAGTTTGATTCCTGGGTTGGGAAGATCCGCTGGAGAACGGATTGGCTACCCACTCCAGTATTCTTGGGTTTCCCTGGTGGCTCAGCTAATAAAGAATCCACCTGCAATGCGGGAGACCTGGGTTCAGTCCTTGGGTTGGGAAGATCCCCTGAAGAAAGGAACTGCTACCCACTCCAGTATTCTGGCCTGGAGAATTCCATGGACTGTATAGTTCATGGGGTCAGAAAGAGTTTGACACGGACTGAGTGACTTTCACTTTCAATATTACACCATACATATTTTGAGTGTGTGTCAACTTATGATGCATAACGTGAGAGTTGCGAGTTAGTTTTATTTGGGGGTAACATGAGGATTGCAGCCCGGGGAGACAGCACCTCAGATAGCTCTGCAAAACTGTTCCAAAAATGTAGGGGAGAAGGATAGTATATACGTGATTTTAGTAAAGGAAGAGTACATGCAATCAAGCATGTTTATTTTTTAGAAAGTTTCTGCCGGTCTTGTGAAGCTTCTGCTAGTATGAGACACAGTCATCATCATGAAGGATTTTAGCAGTTTTTCTAGGTATGAGGAGATACAGGAATTGAGCTCATAAAATCAGCTTCTGTGTATATCCAACTATCTGAAGACCTGTCCTGTCAGTTTTCTGGGAGCGCAGAGTGCTTCATTTCTGCTGTCCACACTGAACTCCTTTGAGGGGTGTTGGAGGCCAGCAGCTGCAGCAGCATATGATTTAATCCTTGTAGAGATAGATGGGAAGCACCCACAGGAAGAGCCAATTTGTGGTTGACTTGTTTTCAATTATTATTTTCATTTATAATCATGTATCATCCACTTTGCATGCTTTCTTACCCTCTATCTCTCTATTTCTCTCTTTCCCTCCATCCCTCCCCTTTACTTTCTTTTACCCTATATTTTGCCTATTTTTGGCTAGAGCATTTTAAAGAAAATGCAACCATAACCACGGAATTTTACTTTTTATATACAGGAACTATGCAATTACTGCAACAATAAAATTAGCAGCACTTATTTAATATCAGCTAATATTTTCTGAATCTCTTTGATTGTCCAAAAAGTGTATATTTCAAAGTTGTCTAGTAAGAATCAGGATTCTAACAATATCTACACACAGCATTTAGTTAGTATGTTTCTTAAGTCTTTTAAATCTATAAGCATTACCTCACAAGCCCCTATTTGGTTATATAATGAATAAGAAATCCAGTCATTTGTCCTCCAGAATTTTCCACACTCTGGTTTCAGTTGATTGCATCCTTTTGCTATTGAATTTTTCCTCTATCTTATGCATTTCCTGTAAACTAGTCATTAGATCCAGAGGTTTAAAGTCAATTCAGATTCAATTAAGTGTTATTTTGTACTTCCAGAGACACATACTGTCTCCTAACCCTACTTTTAATAGATTGGTCAGTGGCTTTCCCATAGTTTTGTTTCAATTCTTCCATTATAAAATTCTACATCAACTTTCAGTCTAATGCATTTTGAAGATATACTCTATGATTTCCCATTGAATTTAATGAGAAATATGTTTCAACTGCTTGTAAGAATTTTGAAGGATGAGAAGCTATTAAGGACCTCAGAAATATTTATGTTGTCTTTTTACTAACTGCACTGAATGACTAATACACCAGAGTCATTTCTCTTGAAGGCAATAGCCCAGATTAACAGAGAACACTTGAAATCATAAATACAGATGTTATAAAATTTTGTTAGCAGCTAAGTTTGCAGAGATGGTGAATGTGATTTGAAACAGTTGACACAGTCAATGATCAAGAAAGAAAAATAATGTAAATGCTGGCAGACAACTTTTAAAATATGAAAACCTATCATCTGGGAATAACTTGAATGGCATCATCTAAATCAGGTTTAAATTAACTGATGTAATACAAAATCTAAGATTAGCTTAAATATTCTTTCTTTAAATGCATCTTGTCTCCTGAAATAAATTAATCCTTGAAAATTCAGATCGCTTGTTCTCTCATTTTGAAATATGTGCATGACTTGTGATTGAATTATCTCTAAGGTCTCTTCATTGAACTTGAGTAGATTAGTAGCTTATAATTTAGAAATTTTGAGTCGCATTTGGAATAACTAAAGTTCTTAACTGGCTTCTAATTTCTGGCATCCTATTAAGAACATTAAAATTACTTTGCTTTCCTTGTTTTGAGTGCAGGATTTCCTTTATCACAGAGTAGCATAAATGGCAATTCACTGATGTCCTTTACTCAGCATTTTCTTTCACTTATCACATACTGAGGTTTATTTTTAAGGGCAGTTTTACTCTCTTTCCTCATCCACAGTGGTCAGCACTTAACACACTATTCTGTACTTCAGAAAAACATTCACCAGCACTTCTTGCTTCCTCAGGGACCAAGTGCAATCAGAAAGAGGACATTGTTATCAGCTGAAAGTTACTTAAAAATATAAGCATTTCAACTGGTATTTTTGCTGCATTTCATATTTTGGAATTGAGAGTTGTTCTGACAAAAATAGTAAGATGCCAAAAGTATATCTGGATAATTTGAAAAGGAAAAATGTCTGGTTATACATTTGTACAGTTTCTGTGACTCAGACAAACAGAGAGAAAGTTTAAAGATCAGTGAAGTTCAAAATCTCTAACCCTCTCTCCTACTGTCAGGATATTTCCAAAAGAAGAATCAGGGTATTTCAATAAGAAGTTTTCTCTTTGATTTGATGTTACACATGCAAAGAAATCCTATAAATGCTAAAAATGTATTTTATTAATCATTCTACTCCAAATTTGAAATAAAAATGTGTTTTTGACACTAAGACTCCCTTTTTCTATTTGCACTAGCTTTGCTTTGTAGGAATTCTGCCCCTCTTTCCACCCAAAATTACATCAAATTGGGAGACTTTTTTATTTGATAAATCCATGTCAATATTCCTCAGAAGAATTTTCTAAGGAGACATACATTACTACACAACAAAAGGCTTTTCTTCAGATGTACACAGATGAGGGAACATTATTAATCATTAAACATATTTTCAAAAACAAAACAAAAAAAAGTTTATTACAGTATTTTATTTTTTTTTTATTTTTTATTTTTTAATTTTTTTTTTATTTTTTCAGTGGGTTTTGTCATACATTGACATGAATCAGCACTAGATTTACACGTATTCTCCATCCCGATCCCCCCTCCCACCTCCCTCTCCACCCGATTCCTCTGGGTCTTCCCAGTGCACCAGGCCCGAGCACTTGTCTCATGCATCCCACCTGGGCTGGTGATCTGTTTCACCATAGATAATATACATGCTGTTCTTTCCCAACATCCCACCCTCACCTTCTCCCACAGAGTTCAAAAGTCTGTTCTGTACTTCTGTGTCTCTTTTTCTGTTTTGCATATAGGGTTGTCGTTACCATCTTTCTAAATTCCATATATATGTGTTAGTATGCTGTAATGTTCTTTATCTTTCTGGCTTACTTCTCTCTGTATAATGGGCTCCAGTTTCATCCATCTCATTAGAACTGATTCAAATGAATTCTTTTTAACGGCTGAGTAATATTCCATGGTGTATATGTACCACAGCTTCCTTATCCATTCATCTGCTGATGGGCATCTAGGTTGCTTCCATGTCCTGGCTATTATAAACAGTGCTGCGATGAACATTGGGGTGCACATGTCTCTTTCAGATCTGGTTTCCTCAGTGTGTATGCCCAGAAGTGGGATTCCTGGGTCATATGGCAGATTTTCTTGTTAATCAGGATAAAATAATGCATTAATGACATTTTTTTCCCTCCAACTTTGAAAATAAATGCAGGGAGCAGATAGTGGGTTCATGTGAAATGCAGCAATTCACACATTAAACTTCTATTTGTGGATCTTATGGGCAGCCCCTGAATCTGATCCCACTGACATCAGTAAATACCCATTGATGGGTGTACTTGTAGTGTTGTTATCATTCTTAAATATACTCATTAGAAAATATGCTTTGGAAAAATGGGACAAGATTGCCGAGAGAAATATCAATAACCTCAGATATGCAGATGACACCACCCTTATGGCAGAAAGTGAAGAGGAACTAAAAAGCCCCTTGTTGAAAATGAAAGAGGAGAGTGAAAAAGTTGGCTT
Source organism: Cervus elaphus (assembly GCF_910594005.1). NCBI lineage: Eukaryota > Metazoa > Chordata > Mammalia > Artiodactyla > Cervidae > Cervus > Cervus elaphus. The sequence goes on along the minus strand of NC_057842.1, from coordinate 7,376,112 downwards.
AAAGCTCAACATTCAGAAAACTAAGATCATGGCATCTGGTCCCATCACTTCATGGGAAATAGATGGGGAAACAGTGGAAACAGTGTCAGACTTTACTTTTTGGCCTCCAAAATCACTGCAGATGGTGATTGCTGCCATGAAATTAAAAGACACTTACTCCTTAGAAGGAAAGTTATGACCAACCTAGGTAGCATATTAAAAAGCAGAGACATTACTTTGCCAACAAAGGTCCATCTAGTCAAGGCTATGGTTTTTCCAGTGGCCATGTATGGATGTGAGAGTTGGACTGTGAAGAAAGCTGGGTGCCGAAGAATTGATGCTTTTGAACTGTGGGGTTGGAGAAGACTCTTGAGAGTCCCTTGGACTGCAAGGTGATCCAACCAGTCCATCCTGAAGGAAATCGTCCTGGGTGTTCATTGGAAGGACTGATGCTGATGCTGAAACTCCAATACTTGGGCCACCTCATGTGAAGAGTTGACTCATTGGAAAAGACCCCGATGCTGGGAGGGATAGGGGGCAGGAGGAAAAGGGGGTGACAGAGGTGAGATGGCTGGATGGCATCACTGACTGGATGGACATGAGTTTGAGTAATCTCCGGGAGTTTGTGATGGACAGAGAGGCCTGGCGTGCTGTGATTCATGGGGTTGCAAGGAGTTGGACACAACTGAGAGACTGAAATGGAACTGGAACTGGAATAATTAAAAGCTAGTTTGAAAGTGAAAGTCACTCAGTCTTGTCCGACTCTTTGCAACCCCACGGACTACACAGTCCATGGAATTCTCCAGGCCAGAATACTGGAGTGGGTAGCCTTTCTCTTCTCCAGGGATCTTCCAAATCCAGGGATTGAACCCAGGTCTCCCAGATTGAAGGCGGATTCTTTACCTGCTGAGGCACAAGGAAAGCCCAAAAGTT